>NW_020664368.1:597436-654069 GCF_002925995.2 Terrapene triunguis
CAGTCATAGTATGGTGCCATGTACTAGTAATTATTCCTCGCTCTGAAAGGCGATACTGTGTGATATAGCAAGATGTGTGTTACATAGGGGAGTCCAAAACGGACTTCACTGGAGTTGGAATAGTGAGTGGGGGCCCCAGTGCAGAAAGTTTTTTATATATAGTGTATGAAATGCAGAACGGGTGAACAGTCTACCCTGAAACTGTACCAGTAGATCTATACAATAGTATATGGTGAAGTGGGACTCCTCTATGGACAAAGAAATGTACCAATTACGTGAATGTCTACAATAGGAGAAGTTGGGATTTTTACAGAGCAGAAGCCTCATGAAATATAAATGAACAAAAAGAAAATCACAAGAAACTATCTTGAGGTTTATAAATTCTGTCATCTGTACTTTGTAATTGCACTTTAATTGCCCTAGAAATTAAAAATAGTGTCATTAAAGCTGTATGAAGTAGCTCTTCTGTATGAAGTAACAATTTCAAGAACACAGAATTTTTAAAGTAAATTTAAAATTGCATAGAGCAATTTCATAGCTTCTCTTATGCACTTTAAAGAATTATACTTCGTTACACCCACATTTTAAATTTTAAGTCATTAAAAATTGGGAAATTAATCTTAACATTTATGTTATAGAATTAAATCAGTGATTTTACTCTATTTAGCATGAATACTGCAAGCTGTCAAACACTCATACTTCATCTAAACTTCCCCCATTCATTTGCTGGTCTGCGTAGCTGGTACCATTTCCATTTTACACTGCACACTCTTGTGGCGAGGGGAGATATCTGTGATAAGATTTTAGTCTAGTGGATGAGACATTTCCAAGACAAACCAGCTAATAAAAGTCATTATTTTTTCAAAGTTATTGCAACATCTTCCCAGTTACCTATGACAAATTAAGAAATACTTAACAGAGGGTCCTGTGGCACCTTTAAGACTAACAGAAGTATTGGGAGCATAAGCTTTCGTGGGTAAGAACCTCACTTCTTCAGATGCAAGGCTTGCATCTTACCCACGAAAGCTTATGCTCCCAATACTTCTGTTAGTCTTAAAGGTGCCACAGGACCCTCTGTTGCTTTTTACAGATTCAGACTAACACGGCTACCCCTCTGATACTTAAGAAATACTTGTCAGCTGCTCCTTACAAAGTTCTTTGGCACCATCAGTGGAAACAAGACCATCAAACTCTTCTGCCTCCATAAAAACAGTTCTTGGCTCAGAATTGGATTCTACACTAACACAAGGAACTTTTCTGTAACAGCCCCTCTAAACCTGTAACTTTCACAGTATGCAGAGTTTTAAAGAGCAATTAAATCACATCCACTACGGTTATTAGCAGGGTTGTTGTTTTTTTGTTTTTTGCAGCAGCAGCAGCAAAATGCCTCTTGTTATGAATTTGTATCTAACCTGAGCCTTGTAATGTTCTTTCAAGTTGGGAATCACTTCTGTGATCAAGGGCTGATTTAGTTTATGGTGGGGGGAAAAACACCTCCCAAAGTTTTTGTGCAGCTTTCTACTGCAGGTGCGTTGGGTAAATATTACAACTCTCACCAAAGGAGATTACGTTTCATTCAGTGTGTCCAAACTTGTGCCGAACCTGCCATCTTTCTTGAACACTTAGCCTTGCCATGCCTGCATTTGTAGAACTAGTGTGTCATGGGGGAAGTCCTTTCAGCAAACATTGTACCCATTTGTTTTCTCCAAGGATCATTAAGTTTTTCAGTTCCCTACTGGTTTGTGCAGTTTAGCAAAATAGATGAGCCTAGAGATTATGATGCAGAACCTAAATAACAACACATTGATGTGAACTTTAGGTAGAGATAGTCTATTGTTTTTTTCCCGCTGCTCTTAACTCTTTCATGTTTGACATGTCACTGTGGTAAAGGCAGCCTAGATACAAAGACAGTTTAATCTGTATTAAAAGCATTATCCCTTATGTAAATGGTGGTGAACAAGGTAGGTACCATGGACCATCAGGTGTGCAGCAGCAAAACTCAGCATCCTGCTTCTCATCATATTTTCTCTTCAAAACAATATATTGTGGTGAGACTTCTGCCGCAATAACTAGCCATCCACAGGCTTAGACCATTTTCAATCTCATCATAATAAGCTGGCCACTAGCTTAAGTACATGCTTCTTCAAACAGCCACAATGGGGATTAGAAGAATGTAAGGAAATGGTGGGCAAGGTACTATAACAGAATGGAACATGAACTATGAACCAAATAGTGCGATCAGATTCCATTCCATGACTTCTTAGTCCACTTCAGGACCTAGAGAGACACTGAGCAGCACAAGCTGTGTGTGTTAGCCATTGGCCTAGAAGTCTGAAAGAATTACAGGGTCTGTCTGTGTCCCACAGTCTCAATACAAAACTCCTTTTATAATCATGACAACCAAGTTCTGTCTCTTCTCTACCACTGACCAGTGGTTGGGAGCATGGGAGGGCCATATGCCCAAGGCTAGAACAGTTCTACTCGGTATCTCAATTTGTAAGTCATGCAATTTACTGAGGATGAGTATACCAATAAGGCTATTAAATGCATCGCTGGAAATTTCTGCAGTAGTGCAATACTGATTTCAGTGTGTATCAATGTAGTCTAATAGTAGATTGAGAATAACTATTAAACTGCAGTATCGCACAAGGAACCCAGATATACTGCTGGAGAAATTCAGAAAAATCTAGCCCCTTGGGAACCACTATTCACTTCAATGGAGCATTAAACCTGAGCTAAGTACACTGCCAGCATTTAACTCATAATAAATTATAATAATTATAAGCCCAAAAGAGGGAAAACTGACATAGCAGGGGATCTTGTGGTTTAGACTGCCTGTGGGAGTCAAATCATTAATTGCTAATGCTACCGGAATATCTAGGGACTTTTAGTAATTTGTTAGGTTGTTATTAAATATAAAACATTGACTATGTATTCAGCATTTACAATGCATATATAAAGACTGTCCCAGCCCTAAGGAGTCTAAAGGCTAAAAGGCAAACACATAAAGTAGGATGTACGGGGAAACCCAGTGGAAGACACTGTCACTATTAATTTTTTTAGATCCCATTTTGCTCGCTCTGTGTGTGTGTGTGTGTGTGTGTGCACGCGCGTGCTGCCGGAAAGCAGCCAGCATGCAAGGAAGATAGAAAAATCCTAGTAAAATTTAAAACTCAATTAAAATAAATTGCTAGAGTAGTAGGACTATTGCAAACAGCTGTTTTACATAAACCAATGACACCTGAAAAACTATAACTACTTCTAAGCAGAAATTAAACCATTGCTGCCAGGAACATGAAAAAACCTAAGCAGGTTAAATAGCATTAGCTGAATGCACAGTTTTTGTTGCTGTTGTTGAAGCTGCATAAGGCCTTCTAAGCTTTGGCTTAGCAATAAATGTTACTGGATTTGTCACCATTAATTAACAGCTATAAAATATATGTATTTCTTGAAGGATTTCAAACTAATCAACAATCTCTCAATTTTAAGGTTAACATTTAAGTTTAAAGGAACCAGATAAAGAACCATTGATTTACTAATTGATTGATTATGTGGCCATCATTACACAATATCTGGCCTGGAGAGCAAAAATTAAAAGCATGTGTCTATCTGTGTGGTACATTTTTGCTAGCAGCCCAGCTCTGGTCAAATCTCTGCAAGGAGACCAGAACTGTAGTTGCTTTCTGACTGCCCTGAAACTTCTGTCCCGCTCCACCACATAAAAGCAAGCTTCTGGGCTTCATTTCAGGCTTCAAAGGGAATCCTACTACCCCTTATTTTCCCAAGGTTCAAGGGAGGTGGCTACTTCCAATCTGATAACAAACTCTTTATACAAAATGATTAAAGTTTGTTTTAATTATTATAAAAATTAAAGTTTGAAATGTTTCCACATGTAGATTTTGAACCTATGATTTTGATCTTCACTACAGGCTGCCCTTGACCTGCCACACAGACCTTACAGGGTAGGAAGCAGGGTGCAGGAACACACATGCATGGGAGGTTGCAGGTAAGAGGGCTGAAGCATGGAGAGGGTCAGGAGCAACTGCTAGCAGATGCAGTGCTACCATCACAGTGGAAAGTGCTAGTAGCAGACCCATTGTTGCATTCAAATGAAAATTAAATACCAGTAGATAAACCATCAGGTTACTAAACTACACCAACCTTCACCTCTAATTTCCATCTACCAGCAACAAATCCCACATGCTAACTGCAAATTTCCTGCTGGCTAAAAGTATTGGTTGGGCAGATGTATCTTGGACCATTAACTGAAGGCTAAAGTTTGCCAAACTCTGACTTAGGTGGACCATAAGGGAAAGCCAATATTTTTAATTATCTCAAGGGCCGTTGACGGAAAAAGTCTGATTTAAGTAGTGAAAGAGCCTAAAGATGACTACTAATCAAGAATACAGTATCTGTAGCTCAATTATTAAAAAGAATCCGAGTGTATCTGTAACTTTTGTTTATTGCGTGTGTGTGTGTGTATTTAAAACTTCTGTTTATTTTCAGCCCCATGTATCTTTCAGAGTACTTCACTACAGGGAGTGACAATGCTATTTGAACCCATGTTCTTCCGAGCTAACTAGCCTGTAGCATGTCTGTACAGATCCTCTTTGTGTTGTATTTTATCCTGTCAGATTTTTAAATGTATCTGATGTCAAAATGAAGGCAGCTTTTCTCAGGCAGGTTCCTCTGACTGCTGCCAGCATCCCCTAGTTGGTATGAGAGGTCAGGTAGGGAAGCTTTTATCAGGCAGGTTTTTGGTGGGGGAGTGAGTCACCCCTGACTGATGAAAAGGGAAGGGAGAGAAACAGACTTCCAGCCTCCCTCCCAATACTGGCTCTTCAGTCTCCAGACTGGGACTAGACAGGCCGGGAGGCATGTCTCTACCCAGCCTTCTGCTACAACAGTAGAGCCCAGATGGCTGATTGCTTTCCACCCTACTAATGGGCTTACTTTGGTTTCTGTTTTCCAGGCTAACTTCACAGGGCAAAGGGCTAGAGATTTTTTTTTTCTAAAATGAAAGCTGAGACACTCCTCCACGGGGTCCAGTGACTGGTCCTGCTAAGAGGTTCATGAGAGTCCACTCTAGCTCATCAGCGATGGTGGTATTTCCAGGATACGGCTGCAGCACCATAGTAGAAGAGTGTAGGGAAATTTGCATTGTTTCTGCTGCTGTTGCATCTGTTACACAGAAAGAGGTCCCTATTTAGAGGTGAGTCTAAAGGGGGTCTAAGTTGGTTACCGTACATTTGCGTACATCAATATAGACTTCTTAGACTCACATCTAAATACCAATGTGTAACGCATACACCCACATCACCTCTGAATTTGGACCATTAAGGCTATGTCTACATTACCACCTATGTCAGCAAAACTTATGTCTAGGGACCTACCAATTTCACAGCCGTGAAAAACGCAACACAGACCATGAAACAAGTCCTTCCCTATGAAATCCGATCTCCCCTTGTTCCTACGAGTGCCTGAGCAAAGGGGGCTTCTAGCTCCTGCTCGGCTGTGGAGGGACAGGATTTGTCCCTCCCCTGCACAACTGCTCGAGGGGGAGACCAGACCCACGGCCGAGTGCCTCCTCCTGCTGCAGGATGCTCTGGTACTGTACAGCAGCCCCAGAGGTTCCTGCAGCTGGAGGAGGCTTGTAGACGTGGGTCCAATCTTCCCTTGTTCCTAGGAGCACCCCAGCAAAGGGGGCTCCTAGCTGCTAGTCCGGGCAGGGCTGGGGCAGGACAGGACTTGCTCTTTCCCTGTAGGGCTGCTCTTGGGTATGTCTCCTGGCTGCAGATAGCTCCGCATCGCCTCATCCCCTCTGTCCAGCTCTGAAGGCAGCACAGAAGTGAGGGTGGCAATCCCATGAGCCCCCCTACAGGATCTCCACAGTTACAACACCATGAAATTTCAGATTTAAACGTGAAAACATGAAATTTACCAATTTTCAAATCCTATGGCCATGAAATTGCCCATAATGGACTGTGAATTTCGTAGGGCCCTATTAATGTTGCTCAGGGTTATGAACATTCCACCTGCCTGAGTGACGTAAGTTACACCAACATAAGAACAAGCTTCTCCCGCCGACATAGCTTATGCTGCTTGCAGGTGTGGGTTTTTTATGTCAATCGGAGAGCTCTCTCCTGTCGGCATAGAGCGTCTTCACCAGACATGCTGCAGTGGCGCAGCTGTAACAGTAGAGCTGTGCTGCTGCAGTGCTGTATGTATAGACATGGCCTAAGTCTTACTGCATGCAAGACTGTCTATGTTAGTGTACGAGACAAGGTGGGCGAGGTAATAGCTTCTGTTGGTGAAAGAGACAACTCTACAAGCTCCACAGAGCTCTTCTTCACGTCTGGGAAAGGTAATCAGAGTGTCACAGCTAAACACAAGGTGACTGGGCAACAAAATGGCATATAAAATTCAATGTTGATAAATGCAAAGTAATGCACATTGGAAAATGTAATCCCAATTATCCACATAAAATGATGGGGTCTAAATTAGCTGTTCCCACTTAAGAAAGAAATCTTGGAGTCATTGTGGATAGTTCTCTGAAAACATCCACTCAGTGTGCAGCAGCAGTCAGAAAAGCGAACAGACTGTTGGGAATCATTAAGAAAGGGATTGATAATAAGACCGAAAGTATCATATTGCCTCTATATAAATCCATGGTACGCCCACATCTGGAATACTGCGTGCAGATGTGGTCACCCCATCTCAAAAAAAAAGATATATATTTGAATTGGAAAAGGTTCAGAAAAGGGCAACAAAAATGTTTAGGGTTATGGAACAGCTTCCATATGAGGAGAGATTAATAAGACTGGAACTTTTCAGCTTGGAAAAGAGATGACTAAGGGGGAAAATGATAGAGGTCTATCAAGTCATGACTGGTGTGGAGAAAGTAAATAAGGAAGTGTTATTTACTCCTTCTCATAACACAAGAACTAGGGGGTCACCAAATGAAATTAATAGGCAGCAGGTTTAAAACAAGCAAAAGGAAGTATTTCTTCATAAAACGCACAGTCAACCTGTGGAACTCCTTGCCAGAGAATGTTGTGAAGGCCAAGACTATAGCAGGGTTCAAAAACGAACTAGATAAATTCATGCAGAATAGGTTCATCAATGGCTATTAGCAAGGATGAGCCGGGATGGTGTCCCTAGCCTCTGTTTGCCAGAAGCTGGGAATGAGCAACAGGGGATGCATCACTTGATGATTACCTGTTCTGTTCATTCCCTCTGAAGCACCTGGCATTGGCCACTGTTGGAAGACACGATACTGGGCTAGATGGACCTTTGGTCTGATCCAGTATGGGGGTTCTTATGTTCTAACAGATTGTGAAGCATAAGCAGTTAACACATGGTACAAGAAACCATTCAAAATGAAGTGGTCAATTAACATCTCAGCAGTCATACGACAAAGGAGAGCTAATAGGTTATAGAATGTAAAAATGAGACAGAAAACCAGTGACTCTATTGAGTCCATGATTTTGGGTGTCTAGCAGAGCTCTGAAATTAAGCTGCTAGGCTCGTCTTTCAAAGATGTTGCACAGGTTTCCTTTGAGGATGAGGACTGAGAGGTCAAACGTGGAGTGATTGTTTTGTGGAAAGTGTTTGCCTATGGGTGATGTGGTGTTTTTGTCCTTTATCATTTTTCTGTGTGAGTTTTCATTTGAGATGGTAGTGATTATCTGGTTTCACCCACATAGTTGTTGTTGAGGCATTTGATGCACTGGATAAAGTGTAGGACTCCTGGGTCTTGAAAGGTGTGTTGTGGGGAGTATTGATCATCATAGCAGTGGATTGGTATATTGATTAATCTCTTAGACTGCAGTGATCAATAAGGGTTCAGTCTCCTGAGTGCTACAACATCAGGCAAATTATTTCCAGTATCATTAGAATGTGAGACCCAAAGAGCACATGAGAAACAATTGTAATTTATCACAAATCCCTTATTAACAAATCCACTAAATAGATACACAATCCCACAAACACTGAAATACAATAGTGGATAGAGAGATCCTGCAAAGTGTTTAGCCCTATTACTCGCATCACTCACATCTCCTGCTGGGGAACCCCGGAGTGTCAGTCATTATCTTCCTCATCATCATCAACTTTATCATGTCCATTATCACCAGTGGTTGTCATCCTGGCATCTCCTAAGGCACACAGGCCAAGATACAACTGTTACAATGTTTTATGCTGACATCCACTGAGGTTCATACATATTTATGAAGGTTTCAACACCTTTTCCTTATCTATACTTTCACACCCCACTAAATTTGGGGTGCCTTGTTTTAAATATGCTAACTTGTTATTCCCCTTAGGCCTGGTCCACACTAACCCCCCACTTCAAACTAAGATACGCAACTTCAGCTACGTTATTCACGTAGCTGAAGTCGAAGTCGAACTATCTTCGTTCGAACTTACCGCGGGTCCACACGCGGCAGGCAGGCTCCCCTGTCGACTCCGCGTACTCCTCTCGTGGAGCAGGAGTACCAGCGTCGACGGCGAGCACTTCCGGGATCGATCCGGGATTGATTTATCGCATCTAGACAAGACGCAATAAATCGATCCCAGAAGATCGATTGCTTACCGCCAGACCCGCAGGTAAGTATAGACGTACCCTTATACTCATTAACATTTACATCACACAGTCACCATAGGAACTTGTAGTTAGCACACTGCTGACACCCTATATCTCCAAAAATCCCCACAATATTTTAACCAGATTTAACTGATACATTGCAATATATATTCCTTGAATATCAGCAGTTAATACATCTATTACTGTAACTGTTTCATCTTATGACCTAGGGTCACTCATTGGTTAGCTATTCATGTCAGCCTATTTTTAGGCCTGAGGCATTGTTTGGTTAAGCTAAATACCTTACATGCCTGAGGCCTGTAGACCTTTGTGATATAGTATTAATCAAAACTCATTTCATACCATTCAATCTTGAATATACCTTGCAGGGCCTTCCTTTAACAGCAGTCTGTAAAGAAACACTTTTCTTCTCATTGGTTTCCTGCAGTGACCGCTGTGATAAAATATGCTCAGACTAGGGTGGCCAGGTGCCTGGTTTTCTTATCTATACTCGCAACTTTCTTAGTCTAGGCCTAAATGTACCTCAGCCACACACATACTACGTCTTGCCCTGCTGTTATTATTGTAAATTACTTAAATCATAAAAGCTGCCTCATTAGTTGTTACTTAGTCTGCCTTGAGTGCAGGGGACTGGACTACATGACCTTCTGAGGTCCCTTCCAGTCCTACACTTCTATGATTCTATGAAACATTGCAAAAAAATTATATTTATGATAAAGAATTTAATTGCACTTCATTATAAGCTTCCATTAGCAGAGATTAGTCACTCTGTCTGGGGGACCATATAATACTGTCTTGATACAGATTAGATAAGTATATCTTGAGAAAAATGTAGGAGTTTCATTAAGTTTAATGTCTCAGAGCAGGAAGTTCTCACAGTCTCTAGAGTATTAATCCACTTGAACCAGCTAGTGAAAGCTGTTACATAGAAACCTCCAAATTTTTATAGACACGTTCAGAGAGTGGAATATAAAGGAAATATTTATTAAAGGAAATTTTTCATACAGGAAATTTTACCCATATGCTCACTTACCCAAATGAGTTGGATTTAGAGGAGACAGAATTTAAACTATCCATGTACCTCCTACTATAAAAGGGAGGTATGAATCCTTAAATGTAATATACATGATTTTATTCTTTAAAGGAACCATGGATGAATTTTATCTGCTAGATAGGTCATTACTTCATATCTATGCAGAAAAAGTACTATGTGTCAGCAGATATAAGTGCTGTAGTAAACAAGCAGCAGGAAATCAAGGATGCATGTCACTTAGAATGCAAATTGTAACGCCAGTCCTTCTCCTTGATGGAATCTTCTACTTTTTCAGCAGTTGCAGCTTATCAAGGGGAAACTGTTGTTTCTATTTCTCTGGCTTGGGACATGCAACTGGTAAATCATGACCACAGGTGTTCAAGTCACCATATTGCTAATTCCAAGCAGTATGAGTTTTTTTACCTTCAGAGACTGAAGTGCTTTAGGGCTTCAGTTTTCAAAAGGATGCTGCCAGGAAGCAAAGACTATAGAGCAAATTGCTAGTATCTGTGAATATCTTGAAACATCTCTGAGCATAACTAGAAGTATTACATCAAAATAAAGACTAATAAGGGGTTCACCAAGTGTTACCTGGGAAATTCATCACAATACACCATTAGTGAGAGCCTATGAGTACACACTTTGGACTAAATTCAACCGTGAGGTAACTACATTGAGTTCAGTGGCGTTACACCAGGTATTAAGTTATCCCATTCTATATTTTTTTACAAAAAAGATGTTGTAGCTATTCCCTTCTTAGGGTTTGTCTACACTTTGAGCTGAAGGAGTAAACTCCTGCTTGAGCAGATGTACCTTAGCTAGCTCTGATTAAGCTAGTGTGCTAAAACAGAAGTGTATCTGTGGCAGCACAAGTAGTGGGAGAGAAAAGCCACCTGACTACGTACCTAGGGTCTCACGTGGTATCATCCACAGGGCAGCTAGCCTATCCAGCTGCTCCCGCTGCAGCGGCTACACTTCAATCTTAGCATGTTAGCTCGATGGGACACCATGCCACATGACATTATCACAAGAAAACAAGAGAAATGTGGTCTAGATGAAATTACTATAAGGAGGCGGCATGAGAGAAAAACCATGCTTAAAGAGTAGTTATCAATGCTTCACTGTCAAACTGGGAGGCTGTATCTAGTGGGGTCAGTCCTGAGTCCAGTACTATTCAAAATGAATGACTTGGATAATGGAGTGGACAGTATGCTTATAAAATTACATAAGAATTGCCATTCTGGGTCAGACCAAAGGTCCATTCAGCCCAGTATCCTGTCTACCGACAGTGACCAATGCCAGGTGTCCCAGAGGGAGTGAACCTAACAGGTAATGATCAAGTGATCTCTCTCCTGCCATCCATCTCCACCCTCTGACAAACAGAGGCTAGGGACACCATTCCTTACCCATCCTGGCTAACAGCCATTAATGGACTTAACCTCCACGAATTTATCTAGTTCTCTTTTAAACACTGTTAGAGTCCTAGCCTTCACAACCTCCTCAGGCACGGAGTTCCACAGGTTGACTGTGCGCTGTGTGAAGAAGAACTTCCTTTTATTTGTTTTAAACCTGCTGCCCATTAATTTCATTTGGTGGCCCTAGTTCTTATATTATGGGAACAAGTAAATAACTTTTCCTTATTCACTTTCTCCACACCACTCATGATTTTATATACCTCTATCATATCCCCCCCTTAGTCTCCTCTTTTCCAAGCTGAAAAGTCCTAGCTAATGACACCAAGTTAGGAGGGGTTGCAAGCACTTGGGAACACAGGATTAGAATTAAAACTGACCTTGACAAATTGGAGAATTTGTTTGAAATCAACAATATTAAATTCAATAAAGAGAAGTGCAAAGTGCTTTACTTAGAAAGGAAAAGTCAATACACAACTACAACATGGGGAATAACTGGCAAGGTGGGAGTACTGCTAAAAAGGATCTGGGGGTTATAGTGGATCACAAACTGAATATGAGTCAACAATGTGATGCAGTTGCAAAAAAAGTGAATATCATTATGGAGTGTATTAACAGGAGTGTCATATTTAAGTAATTGTTCCACTTTTCTCAGCACTGGTAAGGCCTCAGCTAGAGTATTGTGTCCAATTCTGGGATAGTTTAGGTATATTTGGTCCTGCCTCAGTGCAGGGAGATGGAGTAGATGACTTCTCAAGGTCTCTTCCAGCCCTACATTTCTATGGTTCTGTGTGTACTCAAGCTGGAAATTTCGCCTTCCAGCTCCAGTGTAGACATGACATTAGCAATACTGCTCCAAAAAGTAGTACTTCTAGGAATTGTGCCACACCACCAGCCAATCAGCACTTCTGATCTCCTACTTCCCTGTCCTGCACTTTAATGACTAGACAGCATAACTTCCTGCAACTCTCTTATTCCCTTGAAGGCTTCCCTTCCGAACACTGACTTAGGCAAATCCTGCTAAGTTTATGAGATGTAATCAACTCAAATCCTAATGTGTCCATATCAGAAGATATTTGTGCTCTATATTTCAACTCCCTAAGGCTACAGGAGTCTTTCCAATTACTTCAGTGGGGTTTGGTTCAGACCCCAAACCCGTTTATGCCATGCTCTTATTTCCAATTCACAGAGAACCCTCCTCCTTTAAATCCTTTCTCAAACCTTCAAGAGATTTATAAACTTTAGTCTATTTGTGGATATTTAAAAAATGTAAACCTCAAGATGCATGCATTAGTCATCCCAGTGACTGGGTAATCATATTGCCTTCATTCTTATCTAATCCCTCACTATAGCGTTCATCTTCTCCTGGTTTGTTCTTGTTTAACACATGTCCCAGTCCTACAAACTACTCTATGCAAGTGCTTCTGTACCTGCATGAAACAGACTGCAGATCTAAGGACATAGACTGTAAACATTTTGCGGCAGAGACTCCGGCTATGTCTACAGTACAATCAGAAAGTGTAACTGTAACACATGTAGACATACTTGATCTAACTAGATCAAAGCTAGATTGGGTAACAATAGCAGGGAAGCAGCTGGCAGCATCGGCTGTGGAATGGGCTAGTTTCACCCATGTGCACCAATCACGCTTCCTGATTGCCGTGTAGACACACCCTCAGTCTTTTCTTGTTCCATAATGCGCAATATCTAGCATTATTTTGCAATAATTTACAATAATTTCTTCAAGCCCCACAAAAAAGTAAATGTATATATCTCCTGTTGGGCTAAACAATATGCTTTCTGAAAGTTCTCATGGACAGCAGAAAACAGTCACTTCAGTAGTTATATGATATAATATTCCAGCTGGAATCAGGTTACCCTAAGTGAAAGTTAAAGGGGTGAGAAAAGTCTTAAGTAATTTGCTCTGCCAGTAGCATTAAATGATTTATATGAATTCATAAAAAGTTCCAGGTCAGAGTTATATAAAACCAGTCATGTGTACTTGTATAGAAAAGTAAGTTATGACTACAGGGAGTGTCAAAGTTAGACTCAGGACTCACAGTTTGTCAGACCACTCTGTTTTATTAGCACAGCGCTCTGCTAATAACACCCAGATAATGTGAGCACCCTCCAAGACCCACACTACCTTATTTTATACAGATAAAAAGGGCGCGAACTTAACAAGAGAACAAAGAAAGCAGAACTGACAAGTTTACCCGAGGCTAGACATACATATTCAATTTTCTTACTAACTTTTACAGATCTCCGGCTGATGTTTCACCATTAGCTTAAGCGGACTCATTGTTTATGTCTTAATGTTCCTTTTCCTGACACCTGTATTTCAGCATTCCTTATTTCTGCTTAAAGGTACATACAGCATTTCTTTAATCCATTCTATTTTTACAATACAATTCATTCTACTTTCACAATCCCTCCTTTTGGTCAAGCTACGCTATGACCAACAATTACTGGGTTCCACATATTAACCGTTCTTTATCTCTTTGTTCATCAGCGATATTCAAAATCATCATATTAGCACTCTGTTTTGGGGCAGTCACCTGGGTGGCATACCTCACACAATTCTGGATACAACAGGAGATTAACTGAAAACATACAAAAATTATTAGGATTCCAAACAGGATAGTCAGGGCTCCCTGAAACAACCAGTTTCCTATGCCAGAGAAATTGAACAGGTTACTTAGCCACTTCCGTAAAGAACTCGGCTCTTCATGGGGAAGATATGTGATTTGTTTTAAGTGGCTATCGTGATCTATTACCTCATTGGTGTCGTCAGGTATAAACACACAACATTCTTTTCCAATGAGAGCACAGGTCCCTCCTTTGGCCGCCAGCACTATGTCCAATGCCTGATGGTTTTGGAGGGCCATCTGTCGGATCACCCCTGTTTCTTTGGCCAGGGCTTTTAAACTCTCTCCAGTTTCATTTGCCATTATTTCAACTACTGCTTGTAACCTCAGGAGCCTTTTTGCATGGTATATTACTTCCCCAAGTGGGATAAGGGAACCGCCAATGGCCTCTTCCCAGGTTAAGGGGCTTATGTTATTTATATACCATTGGGCATCTGGTAAGTCCCTTCTTCTTCGCCTGAAATTACTGAGGCATTCTCATGGGAAGGACCCTAGCACTCGGAATTGTGGGAAGAGTCGGGCGGGATAACAGATACCTGATCAGTTAGCTGATAACGCAGTATGAGCTTTGGTCCCACAAACCCAATGATGGCCTATTAAGGCCGGGAAGGGTCGGTTGCACCCATTTGTCACATAGGTGCCTGCAAAGGAGGAGTAATATCCTCCAAAGGGCACAGGGTAATTCTCTTTACGAGGAGTGGTGTTATTTGCATGGCATTGAAAAATTTTATTGTTTTCACTAAGATTACTGTAGGGGAAACATGAGATTGATTTTTCTGTTTGATCCCAGGTCCAGAAAAAAATTCATATCCCCATACCCGGCCCGCCACTCTTTAGTTTTGTTCGAATAATTCCATACACCATTGGCCACAATATGCTGAAGGCAACGGCTTTTTCCTAGATCCAGCCCTGTCCCATTACACACCCAACACCAATGACCTTTTCCCTCCACCACACTTATCCATTTAGATACATTTATTTCCACCTCTTCCCAAGTGTCATTGCTGTTCCATGTTTTGTTAAACGGATGAGGTCCTCCAGTGAGGTCTGGGGAATTGAGTGGGATTGCCAGGACAGGAACACCAGTTTGAGAGTGGCTGGGATGTGGCTGCAGACCCAGCATTTAGAAATATTAAGGGTCTGAGCTATCCACACTTGCTGCTGGATAAAAGAATTGTCATCGTGGACTCCCCAGACCTTAAGACACCAGCAGCCAAGGAACAGGCGCCACCAGAGGCGCATGTTGGAGGCAAGGTCCTTCTGGTTCTGACAACCTCAACTGAGGGAACCGCAGTCACGGTTTTACATCCGCCAGGCAGCAGTGCTAGGCTCACTACTGCTTCTTTTTGGGCCTTGCTTTAGGTCGTCTGCTTCTGGCAACCCTTACGAGAGTGTAGATTGTAAGGTATTGCAGGCTGTTCCTATACGTCTTCTTCTGGAGTCAAAATTGACTCTGCGTGGTCCTGAGGTGATGATTGGTTCGCTGGAGGTGGTGCCTTCTTACACTGCGAAGCATGTATCCATGCTGCGATACCAGACAGTTTAACAGCCGTCTGGGTAGTAAGCAGTACCTGATGATTCTTTGATGTCCTTTAAGTCTCTTTACTTCTTCTTCCTTGACTCTGGCTATAACAATGACCTTCACACCTTATCTTTTCCTGATGCATATATTCCTCATTCACACAGATTGAGAATACAAACAGTAGTATTTTATATCGAGCAAAAAGGCATTGCAAATCAAACCTTGCTAAGTTTTACAATCAATAACTAAGCCAATTTACATTGAGACCCAGGCCTTTAATGTTCCTCTAATCTACTTAACATAGACACAATAGAGAATCCTGTTTCTTACTTACTAAACCTTAAAACAAAGAAATGTATATTTAACTAGAGTGCCTACTTTGTAATACATATAGGAAACCATAGTAGACATTATAACTTATCCTAAAACAAAAGGGTGACCATAATCAGTCATAAGGATTGTTCTGGTCTGTCATTCCTTTCTGCTATTCAAAAAGGGTGGCTGACAGGATGAAATCAAATCATACATTAATTCTCATAGTACATTATAAAATCCAGCCCCTACATATCCCCCTTTTCTCATAGTACATTATAAAATCCAGCTCCTACATATCCCCCTTTTGACACTAAGATTATTAATCGCCAGTGTCACTTCTTATTTAGTTCACATAATAGAAAATACTGGGAGGTGATTTGGGCCTGTGGCTCTAGCTTTGCATACATTTGTTTTATCCAACAGCACATTTCAAACATTCCAATTAATCACATACAATTTAAAACCAAAAACAATTAGGGTTAGTAACATTAGTATGCCAGTAGTTGTGGGAGACCATTCAGAAAATATGTTATACCAATGGTAAGCTGTTATGTCTTTCTGCAGTGGCAATTCTTAACATGTTGCCATTTGCATGTATAATATGAATTGTTCAGTTTCCCACATTGCCTTTTTGTTTGTTTTAGGAACTATGTTACCTTTTTACCTTTTTTAAACACAGTACTTACATTACATTTACATTTGTCTATTGGAAGGTTGCTAACACTTCCATTCTTTTAAAACACTTTTTCCCAAGAATTAACACAGACACATAGCCCATTATACAGTACTTTGGTCTCATTATTCATTTTATCCCACATACAGAATCCTAGTGAGATGTCTTTACTACAGGGCTGTGGAGCAACAGGCATGGATAAGCATACCCACTGTTCAGTCATTAAATCCATGAGGTGGTGTACCTCAGTTTTTCCTCTACAGTAGACCAAGTTTACAATGTCTTTCCTGCTGTGTTAAGCTTTAAGTTTGTTCACAGGTAATAGCTGAAAAGCATCATTACCATAAAGGATTTTTCCAAAAATCATACACACTATACATTGTTACAGGGGTACTATTAACATTAAATTTATTTCAATTAAAGGTATCTTGTTATACCATGCCTTTTATTTGGACAATTTGTTTGCTGACGAGGTATGTCCTTTATTTGCAGTTTCTTTGTGCTGGCAGTTCTCTCCTTCCTTTATCAGTTAGGTAATTTGCATCAACACAGGCTTGGCTTTTGGATTCAAAGCCATCAGCAGAGCTCAGAGACTCTGTCTTAAAAGGAACACAATTAACTTTTACCAGAGTTTTGATTACTTTTAACTCTTGCTTCCAAAACACACAGAGATCTGAAAAAGAAAACACAATCTATTGTGGCTCCTTTGGAGCCCTAATAGGATTTTAATTAAGTAGCATGTTTAGTTTGCATTTCTTTTACCCCCCTCTATAATATACACTGCACATGTCTCCACATTCCTTCTATACTTTAACTTTTAAAACATT
Source organism: Terrapene triunguis (assembly GCF_002925995.2). Lineage (NCBI taxonomy): Eukaryota > Metazoa > Chordata > Testudines > Emydidae > Terrapene > Terrapene triunguis. Next base: position 614,472 of record NW_020664368.1, read on the forward strand.
AGCCATATTAATTTTTACATAAGGTGTAACTGTTTCTTTTGTTCTTACAGAGTTTTAATGTGCCCTTATGAAAGTGACAGTCTGATTACACAGAGCCATTTTAAGGCTCAGTGTTTCTAACATTGCTTCTTTTTGTTTTGCGCACCTTACCCCTGCTGTTGCTTCAGAGGGGCACTGTCTTTTTTTTTTTTTTACTACAGCTCTCATCTGCAATTTTGTTACAAAAAAACAAACAAAAAGAATTCAGAATCTCTTCCTATTCTCCTGATTTTGACTGCTCTGCTGCAGCCTTGACTTGGTCTTTATTTAAAAACATTTTAAATTTTGTAAAGAGTCAAGTTATCCCTTAAGGGTTAAATACCAAATCCCAAAGCCAACCAACACTGATTACCTGTGTCTGGCAAAAAGGTCTGTCAGTTTTGCAACTTTGAATTAAAGAGTCAAATGGATTTTTAGTGGCATTATAAACAAAACAAAACCAATTTATCTTAAACCTACAATACAGGAGTTCTACAAACCTCAAACATATTTCCACAGACAGACAGATACATACACATTTTCTTTTCCTTAACATCCCTTTTACACGGCTTTGTTTTTACATAGCTGTACATAGATTACATTACCTTTATACATTTGGGGCAGTTAAGTTCCAATAGAACCCCCCCCCCATGTTCTTTTAGCAAATTTGACTAAATTGTTCATAGTCAAATGATTTTAATTAGATAGTCTCTTTACCTGGATTACTTACAGACATTCCTCTGGAAAAGGGCCCATTTTTCCTTTAGAATGACTGCAAAGAAACCAAGAATTCTGTTTCTCTTTAACATGGTCCATTTTAACATTTTCACAAAGTTTAACTGCTTAATTCTCTCCAACCTCTGTAGAGTTAACTTTTCACCCTCTTTCCTTAAATCACTTGTTTATCTCCCAAAATGACACCTTTATCAACTCAGATTTCACCATTTTAAGTATTGTTCCAGGGGTTCATGCCTGCACTTACTCCTGACACTATGCCCTTAGGGCTTCCAACCTGTTTTTCAGTTTCTTTATCTGTTGCTTGCCTGCTTGTCTGGGCCCCGATCGTGCTTTTTCCAATGAACCGTTTTTGTGAGTGATATTCTGGTCATTTCACAATTTTGAAAGAAATGTTTAAGGAAAGGGACCAGGAAGGGTGGGGACTAGTTGAGGAGCCCACCCTCCTTGCTGAATTGGTAGTGGAACACTAAAGAATCAGTTTCTGAGGCAGACAATGAAGGGGAACAGAACATGGGGCTTTTTATCCTTTTTACAATGAGATGGGAGTATGAAGGGGGTTGGGATCGATCCGGGGTTGTTGTTTTTTCGGAGAACGGGGTAAGGCAGAGCGCTCGGTCTGGTGGTGGGAGAGGAGGCTTTTAATAAAGCTTTTAACTTATTATTTGAATATTTGAGAGAGGCGAGTTTTGATTTTGTCCACCTACAATTTGCCTCTTCCCACCACTGCATGAAACAATTAACCTCTCCTTTAGCCAATTTAATTTTAGGTTGGCCGAGTTTGTCCTTTAAGACGTCCACTCGGTCTTTGTTCCAAGATTTTAACAGTGGCCACTGAGTTTTGGGATTCCTCTGAGTTAGCCTAGACCATTTTTCCAGAAATTTACAGGAGTCTGGACCCTTCCTAAAATACATAAAATGAGCCGGCGTTCCTTTAGGGAACTGTCCCGACTTAGACGTCTGGTTACCAATACAGGAGGACTTTACACACACCAATCACACAAGAAGGAAATTTGGGTTCATCAGAGCGATGCCCGGTGCAACACACAAAAGGAGCCCACAGGCTACTGCCTCAATCGCCCTTGCTTTCACACCAAGGGTTTTACCCAAGGTGCGGTGTGCAGATTTCACTCACTCAGACTGCGGGGACAGGAACCCCTTGGTCAGACGATCCCCAGACGGAGATGGCACCCAGACTCAAACACTCCACAGGAGGACGGATAGACACAGAGACAGGACAGTCCTCAGTCCGGACAAAACACAGAAATAATTACCTGACCAGATTCCTGATGTCAGATCCTGGGATCCCTACCAGAACAGAGTGGGAACCAACAGGTTCGATGGGGTAGACTTCACTGTGGTCGTGCGCCCTTCCGTTCAGGAGGATGACCGCTCGGGCCGAATGCCCAGGTGCCGGCTGCCACGGTCGTCCTACAAAAACGGTCAGGAATCACACGGCCCCAGTGAAGATGGTTGCCATCTCGGTGGGACCTCCAAATTGTCAAAGTTAGACTCAGGACTCACAGATTGTCAGACCACTCTGGTTTATTAGCACAGCGCTCTGCTAATAACACCCAGATAACATGAGCACCCTCCAAGACCCACACTACCTTATTTTATACAGATAAAAAGGGCGCGAACTTAACAAGAGAACAAAGAAAGCAGAACTGACAAGTTTACCCAAGGCTAGACATACATATTCAATTTTCTTACTAACTTTTACAGATCTCCGGCTGATGTTTCACCATTAGCTTAAGTGGACTCATTGTTTATGTCTTAATGTTCCTTTTCCTGACACCTGTATTTCAGCATTCCTTATTTCTGCTTAAAGGTACATACAGCATTTCTTTAATCCATTCTATTTTTACAATATAATTCATTCTACTTTCACAGGAGTAATATGAAAAATTTAGGAGCAACGTTTTATTTATTGTACACTTTCCTGTGTAGATGGCGCCTTAGGGGAAGATGTCAGGGAATACTGTCCTATGTCTCTGTAGGGAATATTGAAATATTAAAAGGAAATAGTATCAGGCATTGCGTCCTACTAGCTCTATATGAAATCCATCTGTAAGATGATATTTTCTGTGGATTTGTGGAAGAAATAATAATAAACACACACACATTGAAATGCAGCCGCTTCCGAGGGTACAGGGTGGCAGCTAGCTGGCATATTATGCACTGTCCAAGAGTGAGTGAGAGGAAATTTACACTACACTTACTAAAAGAGTCATGAGATGTTTAAGGTTCACACAGAGCAGACAGAACCTTTGGTGGAGATTTTCAAACTACCTAGAGATTTTGGACACCCAATTCCCATGGGAATCCCCTAGGCAGCTTTGAAAATCTTCACCTCAGTTTTCATGGTCTAAAGACCAAACATGAACTTCATAGAACTCATCCTTTACAAGGGAGGGATGAAGTGGCTGGATAGGATTAGAATCTGTGATCCCAAGATATTGCCAACCAAGAGCAAAGGGATGCCAAATGCCCCTCTCTGATTACCAACATTAAGCTGTAATTAGTGGGTGCAGAATGGGATTTGGTGCAGTGTGACAGAGGAGCAGAATGGAAGCGAAGCCCTGCTGTCTTAGGCTAGACTGGATGCTTTTGTTCTAAGAAAGAGAAATGCATTGCTGGAACTAGAGTTAATATAAGGCTGGCAGCATTTGGGCAGAGATGAAATTATAACATTAAAGAGAGAGGTTTGTCATTACTAGAGCTGGGCAGGATTTCAGACAATACATTTGGATTCATACAAAAGTCAGATAAACATATAAAAAAAATGCTCATATAATGGTGTAACTTGTGTTGTGTAACTTGCACGTGTCCAGTAGAGAGCCAGAGCCAGACTGTGAGTGGCCCTTGTGTGGGTGTGTAAAGGAAAGTGCACAAGCAACTTTCCCAACCCATGTGCTCCCAATGCAAGGCCCAATCACAGTTGCAGACACTGCACTCAAAGGAGGACAGAGGATACTTCCTGAGGGCATCCTGTGGGTACACATCACTCCAAAAAAAGCACCAGCTGGCAGAGAAGCCCAAGTGTTTTGCAGGGTGCAAATTACACCATTCCAAAAAGTGGGGCAACCTGGGCAGTACCTGGGCACACTGAGCTGCTTGAAGGACAGATTGCACTTCCCTGAGTAACAATCCCTCCCTGAGCTCCCTCCAGGCAGTGCAACTCTGCAGGGTCCCCAACGCTGGCCACAATTTGGCCCATTGCTTGAGTATGTCTGAAATATGGTGATGGCCAAGATTTAGGCAGGTGATAATTTTTTTTTTTAATTTAGGGGTGAGCAAAGGGGCAGAATTTTGTTACAGATAAAATTTAACAAAATTTAAAAATGTGTATATAGTACTTCAGACAGTTCTTAAACATATGTAACAGTGCTCACACAGTATAAAAGCCAATTTAAATTAACACTGCTGCCGTGATGGACCTTGAGTTGGAGCTCCCAGATTTAAATGAGAGGGAACTGATGGCAGGGTGTTGAGGGGACCTTGACTTTAGAATTCACTCCATTCTCCACCCCTTTATAGCTCAAATCTGTTGATCTTCAGAACATATGGCAAATTCCAGCTCAGATTTACTAGTACACTCCAGCTGTTTTGTGATATGCTGGTTTTGCAAAGCAGCTGTAAACTCAAGTTTACTCGTCCAGTTAAACTCGGTTTATGATTGCTGTGTCTGCAAAGCAACCAGAGAATACCAGGAAACCATGCCCTTTATCAATTTTTTCAGCCTTTTGGGGAGAAATGCATGACGGTTAGTATTGTTTTGATTTGGAGTAGTTGAGATTTGATATATTGAGATAGCCTTTTTGTTGGTCTAGTTGTTCCATGAGGTTGAGGATTATCAGTTACTTTGTATGCATTATGTTCTATGGTTTGTTAAAAGCACCTAGAGTTTTGGACAATCGCTTTTTATTTGTTTTAAATCATAAACAAATCCCCTTAAACCACAGGAAGTATAATATTTAGAGTCTCTTATTTATAATACGTACTCCGTTTTCAAAATATTGCCCTCCCTGCTCTTCGTCAGCTGGTAGTATTGGGTGAGCTTCTGCATCAGTGATTACATATTGAGCTTTGAAACTGATTTCTCTGATCTTGAGATGTGAAGATTCAGGACATTCCCTATGCCTTCTCAACATAAATCTACAGTCACCAAGAGCAAGAATATGGGAGCAAGAATATTGTAAGGAGTGAGACACTTCATGTCCAGATCATCAAGCAGAAATAAATGAATTGGTCTGCATTCTACAGGATAAACTCAGTGAGTTCCTGTAATCCATGATAAAAGTTGAGTCTTTGTTATCAAATACAGATCCTGTGTAAAGAGTTTGGTCAGTGCTAAGTCTGGATTACTGTAATGTATACTCGAGGGAGTTATCCTTGGAAAACCCATGGCTTATATGGAATGTGGTCACCCAGTGGTCACCCAGTTAAGGCCTGATTCAAAATTCATCAATAGGAGTCTTTCTACTGGCTTTGGATCAGGCCCTTACTTAATGGTGTTCTTCTTATGGAGCATAACTCCTGTGCTTTGTATACTACACTGGTTGCCCATTTGTTCTGAGGGCAGAATCCTATAAAGCTCTGTGTAAAGTCCAGTTTTATAAAGTCCTGTGTAGTTTGGCTTCCTTAGAGCTTGACTTTTTTTTTTTTAAATATCTCATAGAGCTGGAAGGGACCTTGAAAAGTCATTGAGTCCAGTCCCCTGCCTTCACAGCAGGACCAAGTACTGTCCCTGACAGATTTTTGCCCCAGATCCCGAAAGGGCCCCCTCAAGGATTGAACTCACAACCCTAGGTTTAGCAGGCCAATGCTCAAACCACTGAGCTATTCCTCCTCCCTTTCTACCACTTAAGTCAATGGGAGTATTGCCATTAGTTTCAGTGAGTAAGATGCATCCCTAGAGACCACCTGTCCAAACATGCACTGGAATCAGGGCCGCCCAGAGGATTCAGGGGGCCTGGGGTCTTCGGCGGCAGGGGGTCCCCGCCGCCGAATTGCTGCCGAAGACCTGGCACTTCGGCGGCGGGTCCCGGGGCGGAAGGACCCCCCCACTGCGGGTCTTCAGGGCACTTCGGCGGCGGGTCCCGGAGCGGAAGGACCCCCCGCCGCCGAAGACCCGGAACGGAAGAAGTTCGGGGGGCCCGGGCCCTGCGACAGTTTTCCGGGGGCCCCGGAGCGAGTGAAGGACCCTGCTCCAGGGGCCCCGAAAAACTCTCGTGGGAGCCCCTGCGGGGCCTGGGGCAAATTGCCCCACTTGTCCCCCCCTTTGGGCAGCCCTGCCTGGAATACCCTTGCTAAAAGTCCCCCAGTGGGCAAGGAGCAAGACATTCTCAGAGGGAGAGCCTAAAGACTGGAATTTGCTTCCCCGTTGTTTCCAAAAAGCTTAAATTTGTTGTCCTTTAGGAAATGCTGCATTGCTTATCTATTTGCTCAGGCTTTTCCATAGTATGCATCCTGCAGAGTAGATTGGCGGGAGAGGGAATTATTTTTGAGTTAACTTTTGTCAATTCTATTTTTAATTTATGATTGTTAACTTCTATAAACACATGCATATTTTATAAATCAATCAATAAACGAATGATTAAAATTTAGACCAGAGCTGTTCCTTTATGCACTCCTGAAGCATGAGTTCGGATGTCCTTTATAGTTGTATCCCAGCTAGTGTAAATGTGGATGACATTCTTAATCGTATAAACATGTGATTGTGTTTAAAACACCTACTAAAATAATAGCCTTAGCTGTGAGTTTCACAGGTTAATTATGTATTGTGTTAAAAAAGCATTTCCTTTTATTAATCATTTTAAATTTGTTGCTTTTGAATTTACTCCCTTTGCCTAATTAGATTCTGTCATTCGCACACTTTAATTAACCAGAAAGCTTGCTGTTGAGCAATGTAAGATTTCCTGCCTCTTAATATCTGGCAGCATTTCCAGCCTCTGCCAATGCAGGAAAAGAAAGAACAGGACTGGGAATCAAACTTGGGGTCTCCCATACAATAGAACATAGTACAGTCATTAGCCACATGGCTGGAGTATCATTTAAATTGAAGATCAGTTTTGCACAATACAGATGTAACAGCTACATCTGGCAATGCCAAATCTATATTGTGAATCTTATTTATTACATTTGGTAAGGGAACTGTAATGGAATGGGAAAACTGCAGTTAAAAACTGAAGATAGTGTCCGCTCAGTCACAGTGATGAGGTTATTTGAAAGTAAGAAATCTGAATTTAAGAAGACGTAAATTCTCCAGAAATCGCCAACAGCAAACAAAACAGATGGATAATAAAGCTCCTTACCAATCACTGAAGCAGTAAACTGTGACACTGGAAATCTGCCAATGCCTTTATCCCAGTTCTCATGAATGAATCTTTGACATTTTATGATGCCCATTTAAGGTAGCCTAGACTGACTGGATTATTTGTTCATGATGTTTTACCTTTTCACAAGTTTGTCTCTGGCTTTGTACTTGAAAAAGCCTGCAGTTATTTTCAACTTTCTAGGACTATTAACCATCTTAATAGCACTCCTGCTCTTTTGAATCATTATGCTCTGCAGCAGTGCAAGGACTCTATTCTGTCGATACCGTTTTGTATTTTATCTACACAGCTCACAGTAGTTCCTTGAATCAAATGAGAAAAAGAGAACTGCTGTTATCTATACAAGGCAGAACTGGATGGGGGAACTTATGGTATTGCTCTGATTGGTGTATTTTTGTACGTGCTTAAAGCCTAATAGTGAGCTGTTGAGTGCCCTCAACTCTCATTCAATTTGCCAATGAAGTCATTTGGAATTCAGAAAGCTCAGCATCTCACAATAGGTACTCAGCACCTCACACAGTTGGGCCTCTAATTACTCAAACATCACATACAAATATATTTCTGGTAGATGCCTATTCATGTAGAATTGACTAGGCTGTGGGCCAGAAATATGTTCTGAGTTACATACCCTGTAACTTCAGTTGGGTTGCATGGGGTTCTAGTCATATTGGTCCCTTGCTGTAAAATTCTCCATGAGGTTGACGCTTCTTAGTGTAGGTTACGTTTGAGTTATTAGGTTTCTACAACAATACAACAGAAATAGTTAGGGCAACACCACAAGCCTGCTATCAAATTGAAACCCAATAGCAGTTGGGTGCTTCACCCCCTTAGGGCTTGTCTACACTACCACGCAGGGTCAATCTAAGATACGCAACTTCAGCTACGTGAATAGTGTAGCTGAAGGTCGATGTACTTAGATCTACTTACCGCAGTGTCTTAACTGTGGTAAGTCGACAGCTGACGCTCCCCTGTCGACTCCACTTGCGCTTCTCGTTCTGGTGGAGTACCAGAGTCGACGGGAGAGCGCTCAGCAGTCGATTTATAGACGTGATAAATCGACCCCCGCTGGATTGATCGCCGCCCGCCGATTCGGCGAGTAGTGTAGACAAGCCCTAGACTCCTTCAGAAAACCAGGTTTTCTTGCCCAGTAGGGTAAGTTTGCATGTGTGAAATTGTGTCATAAAAGTTTTTACATCAACAAAGATAGTAGTGATCACGCCTCTGAAACCTGGGCCCTCTTGTCATTATTTTCAAAATTGCCCTCCACCTCCTGCTGCTCTCTTAAATGCTTTTCTCAGTTGTAATCCACATTGCCTCCTCCCTTCTTTCTGGGGCTGCTGTGGAGAGTTAAGGCTGCTGCTGGGCCTTTTTCAGTTGGAGATTTAAAGCGCTCTGGCTAAGAGCTTCTAACTAGGCTAAAAATACTGAGTGATGTGCAGGGGGGAGGATAAATCTTTTGTAGGAGGCTTGAGGGTAACCTCCCATGGTCTTTTTATTGAAATGCCTGCTGTTTTTGGTACAGTTCAAGTTCAAGTCAAGTCAACATTGGCAGGGATGACAGCAGTAATCAGAGAAGGGGTTAACTATATGGGTAACACTGAGCACTGGGCTCCACTGGTTCACCAGCAATAAAGCAGCCTGGGATTCGTGCATCCCCCAGGCCTCTGGGTCAATGGGGCTCCTTTGGAGCACGACGAGCAACTTAAAGTTGCTCTCTCCCAGAAGAACCCCTGAGGAGAAAGGACAGCAGTGCAAACGTTAGCTGTCTTTCCTTGAAATATATGTTGAGTTACACTCATGTAATAAATTGCAGGGCCAAGTGGTAAACTCCATTCACCTTGGACCGCTTCACCTCCATCAAGCCCATTAGACCACAGCTCTATAGGAGAAACAATATTCAGTCCTGCACCAAGGACAGGTTTTGTAAAGGGGGTTGTGTTGTACAAAGACAACCAAACTGGATCTGTCAGCCAGGAAGAGAGGATGTGGCCCTACCTGGCCAAAGATCACCTCCACCCAGTCACAGCAAGCACAGCAAAAATCCCCTTAGGGTCCTGTTCTCTCTCCCACCCCTCTCAACCAGGCCTCTGCAAGGGTAACTGCAACCCCTTTCTAGGATAGTTGTGACAATTTGGGGAATCTGTCTGTGTACAACCTATGAATTCCAGTTTGATTTTATAAACTGCCTGCGCCTTTATATTTTCTGACTGTCTTTTACTGTGTACTGCCTAGCACTACTTGTGCTAAGGAGCCAGGGGAGTGGTGCTGACATGTCTATTCACGAATAGGCCAATTGTTATAGTCTATCAGGACCTAAATAGATCTTACCCAGAGAGTAACTCCTGCCTAGATTAAGCCAGTTTTCTCCAATTTCTCTGCAGGGCGCTGGAATTTGGAGAGTGGAAAATCCTCAAACAAAAGAACTAAGAGATCAGTTGTTAGCATTGGGTCTTTATCACAGAACCTGAGGGTATGTCTAGGGGCTCAGGCTTATGGCTGAAAAAGTGCTGTGAAGACGCTGGGGCTCAGGATCCAGACTGAGCTCTGGGACCCGGTGAGGGTCCCAAAATTCAAGCTCCAGGCCACGCCCAGATATCTACACAATTTTTAGCCCTGCACCTCAAACCCCTGTGAGCCCAAGTCAGCTGACCCAGGCCAGCCACAGGACTTTTAGCCTTGTCTAGACACAGCCTGAGAGACTTGGAAGGAATTCAGAGGGACACTCAGAGACAAAAGAAGCGGGGGCTGGAGAGAGGAACAGAGGGGTATGCTTTTGTAGCAGAGGGGTCCTTTTAACTGCAAAACCAGCCACAGAAGAAGAAACCTGACTGCAGCGAGAGGAGAGAGTGAATGAGTGAGCAAGTGTCAGAGAAGCCACATGCTGGAGGGGTATCCTGGACTCCTTAGAGGACTTGGCCTAATTCCAAAGTATGCTCTAGAGTGGTGAGGAAACTAGGCAGGGAACAGTATATAGGCATTTTATTGTTTGTCTAGATCTGTATATTTCTCGTGCTAGCTAAAGTAAAAAAGTTGATTGTTTTTTGGAACCTTACAAAGCCTGTGGGTCTCTTTGTGTCCACACTGTCCCATGTCCCTGAAGAGGTGAACTGTAAACTCAGAGTGCCCACAAGCCTGGCATTCTGGGAAAGCGTGTACTTAAACTACTGGGGAGATTAGCGGATCAGCACAGGCCCTGGTGGCCTAAGCCAGCTGGGCTGTGAGGCCCTATTTCCACAAAAGGGTACCAGACAGAGAGCCTGTGCCTACAAATTGTGTCAGGGAGGCCAGGGAAAGAGACAGTGCTGCAGCCTGCATAGACCATGGGAAGCTTAAGAGTACACTGTGTGGTGGGACCCAAACCCAGCAATCTGGTGAGTGTCCAGCTCGGGGGAGCTCTACTAGGGCTGTGACAATAGTAACACTCCAAACAGAAGCTTCTTTCCCCAAAACTACATGCTGATGCTCCAAGACAAAACGTACAAACAGCATTCTTTCCCTGTGGTTCCCCTGTAGTCCTAGCTCAAAGGGTGAGACAGGAATGGAATCAGCAGACTAGTGCACATGAGTTGGAGGCACTGGGGAGTGGTTTCTAGGTACTTTGAATTAGTTTTGGAATGTCTTTTAATCTAACAACTTTGTATCAGTTGTAGGTTATGCCCAGTAACTGTAAACCACACTTCATGTTTCGTCAAATTATGCATATTTTTTGGTATTTATTTATCATTAATGTGCATGAAATTCTCTATTTCTTTTTTCTAACCAACCTTCAGGTATCTCAATGCCAGTACCTGTGCTTGGACTACAAGATGATTCCAAAGTGTTCAAGAAAGGTAGCTGCCTGCTGGCTGATGAGAGCTTTGTCTTAATAGGCTCTTTTGTGGCGTTCTTCATTCCTTTAACCATCATGGTGGTCACCTATTTTTTAACTATAAAATCACTTCAGAAAGAAGCTACCTTATGCATTAATGACCTTGGCACAAAGACCAAGTTTGCTTCATTTAGTTTTCTCCCTCAAAGTTCTCTGTCATCAGAGAAACTCTTTCAACGCTCTTTGAACAGAGAGCTGGGGAATTCAGGAAGGAGGACTATGCAGTCAATCAGTAATGAACAAAAAGCTTCCAAGGTTCTTGGTATCGTCTTCTTTCTGTTTGTTGTGATGTGGTGCCCGTTTTTCATCACCAATGTGATGGCAGTCATTTGCAAGAAATCCTGCAATGAAGAAGTCATTGGAGGACTGCTTAATGTATTTGTCTGGATTGGCTACCTTTCTTCGGCTGTCAACCCATTAGTATACACACTGTTCAATAAAACCTACCGTTCTGCTTTCTCACGTTATATTCAGTGTCGATACAAGGAGGAGAAGAAGCCTTTACAGCTGATTTTAGTGAACACCATACCTGCTTTAGCATATAACTCCAGCCAACTCCAGCTAGCACAAATGAAGAGTTTAAAAAAAGAGGCTAAAATGATGGCCAAGGATTATTCTATGGTTACAATCGGAATACATCCTTTAGATAGTACCTCAAAGGGCAGTATTAGCCCAGTCAGTGAAAAGGTTAGCTGTGTGTGACTCTGCTAGCCTGTCAACAGCTGCTATGGCAACCAATGGTATGTACTCAGAAAACTTCATCTAACTCTGAGAAGCTTTGATAGCTTAGGAAAATTAGCCCTGTCTAAGAGAACTTCAATAGCATCACATACTCATGTTATCCAGTTGATGACAAACAGGGTTAAAATGCTATCAAATGTGCATTTTTTTCATACAGTATTTCAGCTGTTTTAAGCACAGGCTTTATTAAACTTATTTTTTTAGTATTCTAAATAATATATTTCTTAAAGAAAAATGCAATTTATTGTATTATTATACCATGGGCTGTGAAGAAATTAATGTGTTTCTTTTCCTTCTGCAAATGAAAACAAAGCTATTGTTTGGTTTACTTGCTGGTTACGTTTGAATTAATTTGTCTTGCTACAATGTAATTTTATTATCATTAACTGAATGAGCACTTTACAGGAGTTTACAGGAAAAGAAAACATCAGTTAATTTATGGATATATATTTAAAATAAAATAAATATTAAACAAAATGCTATGAAAACCTGTATAGATCAACTATGTGAAAAATTTGGTGTTTTTATGGATATTTTTCCTTTCCAATTACAATTCCGGAATGTTGTTGGGTTTTCTGCCATTTGTTCTGTACTTCAAGTTAGTTCTCTTCAAAAGTAAATTAAATTTGAATGTTCCTTTGTCACTACAAACATTATTGAGCTCTATTTTCTATTTCATTTTACCCCTATTCTGAATGTTTCACGTGCACTGGTTTAGACTTTAAAATATACTGTTACAAAAAGCCTCTATTGAGCTTGGTTCTCGACTACATTATACTGATTTTACAACAGTGTAAGTGAGGTAACAGGGTGGAAAATCAGGCCCAATACTGCTAAATAATTTCAGGCTTAATCCTGTTGACATTTCTCTTTACAGCTCCCATAGGTTTCAAATAGAATTAATTTCAATGGGAGTTCTGCATGAGTAAGGAGTGGGCTTTAATAGAATATCTTTCCGCATTTCTGCTTGATTAGAAAGGACATTATTATGGTATTTTCCTTGTTTTGTTTTAATGTTTCTATACTGAGAATAATTAGAAGACTGAAAAAGAAGTATTGTTTTTTCTTACTAGAATTTGGTTTTCCTCCATTACATATACAAACTATTTTGCTGCTGTTAGAGGGTTGCTCAGGAATGCTGGGCTGCTTGCATTATTTGGCTACAATCTTAATGAGGGATGCCTGGGCAGATCCTTACATTTTATAGATTCATAGATTCTAGGACTGGAAGGGACCTCGAGAGGTCATCGAGTCCAGTCCCCTGCCCGCATGGCAGGACCAAATACTGTCTTTTTGTGGAGGCCCACTGAAAATAATGAGATTCTGCAAATGGTGTAGGGTTCTACCTGCACAGATTAATGGCAGGATAGTTAGATTATTTTAAAAAGCATCAAATATTTTACTTTGATAAAAAGGCCTAATCATGCAAACATTTACTACTAGGTATAGCATGTATTTCCATTGAAGCCAGGAGGATTCTGTGTGGGAGTAAAATTATAGCTGTTGCTACTATCTGGAAGATTGCATCCAAATATTAGACACTTACATGGACTTTACAAACAGGTATAAGAAAAGCAAGGTAAAGTCCAGTTTTAGAGCCTATCAACTGAAAATAAAGGGTCACTATTTGGTCAAAAGTTATGAGCCAAACCCTACTGTCTTCATTAAGTCACTGAGTTTCACCAGTATAAGGAGTGAGTAAATACTGAGTGAGGAATTTAGCATTTGGCCCCAAACCAAATTCCCTTAGATGATGACAAATGAAACAATGTTAAAAATCTAATTTAGTGCCTATTGCGGCCTTGCACCACCTGCACAGTGGATGAGTCATAGGAGCCTTCCCTGGTGCAAAGAACAAGTCACATTGCAGTCTGCACCGACTTCAGTGCAATCATTACTCACCACTAGTGCATACCTAGGAGATCTGAGCCATGGTGTTTACCTGAACCACAATATTTTCTGAAGCTCCTGAGTGGGCGAGTGCTTCTGCATACAATCTCCACCACTGGGCTGTGCTTTACAGACATAACTGTGCATTTAATTTCCACTGATTATACTGTTTATTTATTTTCTGCATTTTATTCAGCTTGGCCAACAAAAGCAGACTCCCAATTTCTAGAAAATTTCATTTTCTGTCTCTAACAACACTAGTACAATGTTGCATTGCTCAGGTTGAAAACTGAAGGGAAATGTTGCAGTCTAAACAAGTGATTTTAATTAATTGTTTTACATTTCATTAAAGGATGCCTATTAATATACGATTCTTTAAAACTTATTAAAATAAAACCTATATTTTAGACCTATGCTACCTGACAGTGTCCTTTTTATTAATTAATATAGGTAATAGAGAATTTACTTTTCCATTGGAAAGCAATGTATAAGACATGGAGATATATATACACACACACGATTTTTAATGTCATTAGCTCTGAGATAGTTGTTTATGCAAGGAGAACAACAGCTTTAGTCCAAGAAGCCTCTTTAAACAAAGATGATGGAATGCATAACAGACAAAGATGAATGTCTCTGGCTCTTCATAAATATCTTAGACAATTTGATTGCTACAGTACCTGATCCTGCAGCCTTACTCTGGCAACATTCCCATAGACTTCAATGAGCTTTGCCTGAATAAGGACAACAGTCCCCTACTTTGCAGTAATAGATTTGCGAGACAGTTAATAAATAGATATCAACTAAGAGATAAATGTTATTGTTGGTAGACATCAGGGTTTAGCAATTTCAAGACCAGAATTTATAGTGCCTTGCTGATATCTAGGCACCGTTTGAACTGAAATACCATACTGCTTACTAGGGCTGGTGGGGGAAAATTATTCCACTTCATGAAAAAAATTGAGATTTTGACATTTGTTTTGGTTCCACATCAGAGAAAAATGAGACCTTGTGACATCAGAGCTTGTGACATTTTTCTTGAAAAAAATGAGAGCTATCACCCCCGGTTAACTCAACTGTCAGGGCTCTCACCTGGGATGTGGGAGACCCAATTTCAAGTCTCTGTGCTCTGAATCAGCAGGCTGTTGGCTATTCTTGGGTGGGGTCTCTCTCTCTCTCTCTTCCACCCTGGATCTGAGAAACATTTACAAGCTAACAGCATTTTTGATGGAAAAAAACTTTCATCTAAAATGTTTCAACCAGCCTCTGCTGTTTAATAACTTTTCAACAGCCTCTGAAAAATGTTCAGTGACTTTAAGCTTCTGTCATAGAATATTTCCTTAGTTTGTGGCTACTGTGCACATTTTTATATACATTAGGGCAAAAAAATCCTCCATTTCTATCCCATTCATGCAATCATGTACTGTATGTATGTAATTGGTGCCTAATGGTAAGATGCATTCTATTTTGAATACATAACAAATATGTTTATGTAAATACACACAAGAGAAAAATGTTTGTTGTATTTTGAAAACTTTAAATGTGAAATTGTGCTTTAATGTTTAATTGTTTTCTTAAATCCCACTGCTAGCCAAGCAGATTAAAGCACTCAAATGCCATCAGTTCCTTTATAAATTGGAAGTTTGTCTTAAGTTATTGGGGGGTTTTGTTTGTTTGTTTTGTTAAATTTTAGAAGAACTATATTTGCTGAAGGCTAAAAAAATATTAAAGTGTCTTGTTAGAGTTAGACAAAGCAGAACAGCACCTTAAGGAATGTTATGACCTTAATAAACACATGGAAATTATGATCATTCTACCTTTCCACTGAATGTATTTCCCTACAACAAAAATGTATTTTCTTTGGATAGGCAATATATATCTGACTGTAAATATTTCAGTTCCAGCAACAGGCTACTTACAATATTAATCAGCCTATCAAACTCATTTGACTCAGGGGAGTGTTATAAAGGTAAGATTACTAAGTGCCATAATAAACTACAATATAAGGGCAGTTCACATATACATACACTTTACTTAAACTGCATGACCACAGCGCCATCTCTTGGTAGTTTTTTTAAAGTGAATATTATCATAAGAAATCAAAATGTGTTGTGTCATTTAATGCTTTTTTTCCTGCCATTTGCATAAAATAAGCAACTTCCTAAAACATCAAACTTTTAATTGTTCTGTACAGTACATATGATTTTATTAACAACTGTAATGTGTGTTAAAGTAGGATGGTTGTGAATAAAGTCCCCTCTCAAAACCCAGTGGTAATCGCATGAGCTTCATCAGGCTTTGTAATGTGCAGCTAAAATATATATAGCCTCATATTATTCACAAATTATCAAATTAAGGAAAAAAGGCTCCTTTACTCATTGACCAGTGAGGCACCACTGGGCTAACTGTATCTGATGAAAACCCCGGTTCCAAAAATCATCCCATACAATCCTACTTGTTCGTACTAAGATATTATAGCATCTCTATGTTGGACAGATTCTACTTTCACTTACTCCAGTTTCACACCAATGTAATTCCATTGACCTCAGTGGTATTACTCCTGATTTACACTGCTGTAAGTGAGTCAAGAATGAGACCCAGTACCTATATGTTCACATATCCATTCTGATTTCCATTACTGCAGCTCAATTTCAAAGTCTTTCAAGCCAGTCGTATCATCATCTTCATTATTTATATTACAATTCTGCCTAGAAATGCCAATTGGGACCAAGGTCTTAAACAAATCCTGCTTGTTCACACTATAAACAGTCTGCAGTTTTGTGAAACAAAAGGGTTCTGGTTTAACAGAAACAGAGTCAGCACTAGGCACAACCAGACTAAGCAATTGCATAGGGCCCTGTGAGCAGCTCAAGGGAGCCTCCCATTCACTTTTTATTATGTGTTGGGGGCAAAATATTCCTGCTTAGGACCCCCAATAGGGTAGCACCACCTCTGAACAGAAGGAAACTAAAGTAGACAATTCAGTAAGCAGTTGTAGTTCAAAATAATAGAATCCAAAATCTGAATGAAGACTGCAGTCTTGAATTGTTGCTTTCTGCATGGATAAGGAGTTTACTCTTCAATAAGTACAATCACCAGGTATTATTTTGCAACTAATTCATCACTGAAAAATTCATATGCACAGTATTCTACAATTCAACAAATGGACAAGAATACAGGTATTTGGCTTTTTCAGTCACTAATAAAAATCAGCTTTTACAGTCCAGCAGCATGGGTTCATTATAATGAACACGGGTGTAGTTAAATTCCATTTAGAATTAAGTAAAAGTCCCAGACTGTTTCAATTTTATGCAAAGTGCATATTGCAACTCCAGTATCAGTGAATGTTTACATACAGTTCCGTAGTTCTGTGGGGGTGTGGGAAGAGTGAGATAAAGACTGCGTTACTGTAAGAAGTAGTCATGGTACCAGAATTCCTCTGTGTTTTTCTGAAAGCGCCTTCATTGAGTTAACACTTATTATGTAGTTTGCCCTAATTGTTAAAAGAGATTTCATCTGGTTCATCCATCTGGCAGTTCCAGCTGTAAAACAAGAGAAGATGTCTGGTCTGCAAGTTTATCACTGCATGATTTGAGGGGACAATTGAATTTTTGAACTGCTGAAAATATGGCATATATTTGGCAGGTTTCTGTGCTGCAGTGATGTTCTTTGGGGTGTATAACCAATTTGTTACAGTGCTTACCATATGGCACATAACTATAGATGACTTTAGTATTGGCATTATGGATCTTCCAAACAGAACAAGATTCCAGGAACAAGTACTTTAAGGTGTGCTTCAACCTCATTCTATTTGACACTAATATTGCTACTTTAGTCACAGCCATTTTACCAGAGAGGCCTTTATTTCACCTGAGACTGTAAACTGTTATAACAATGATTCTAACACAGCATGATAAATTATGTCCAAAAATTTATTAATTCAATAAAATCTTTACATACTTCAGTATGACCAGGAATCTTAAATTCATAGATTCTAAGGCCAGAAAGGACCAAATATAATGAAAAGTTGAGGGGCCAGATTCTTTCATTTGAACTCAATGGGACCACTCGCATGTAAAGTTATGCTTAAGTATTTGCAGGGTTGGAGCCTTTCACTTGTGAAAATCAGGAGTAACTCCATTTAAGTCATTGGGGTTACATCAGTGTAAAACTATTTCTAGACTAGGAAATTGCATCATGTTTAAAAATGTGTTAATTAACATGTTTTAATTAGACAAGGTGAGTGAGATATTATCTTTTAGCTGACCAACTGCTGGTTGTGAAAGAGACAAGCTTAGGAGCTTACACAGAGCTCTTCTTCTGAGACCTGGGTAAGCTCGAAAGCTTGTCTCTTTCACCAACAGAAGTTGGTCCAGTAAAAGATATTACCTCAGCCACCTTGTCTCTCTCACATCCTGGAACCAACAAGCCTCCAACAACAATACAAACAACAATGTTTTAACTAGCAATTTTGTAATACTAGTAGAGGCACTCAGGGGAGTATGGGAACTACTCTGCATGTGCCCATTGGGGCAATAATCACCCAAAGGAGACAAGAAGGGATGAAGAAGAAGTAGGACATGGCCCTGTCTCCCCTCCACACCAGGTGACAGAACCTGTGGCAGTCGAGAGAGGAGTAAATTGCACCATTCTACAGGATGGTTCAGCATATATGTTTAGGCTCTGGGGTGGAAGTGGGGCAAAGGGAGATTAGACAACTATTAATATTTATTAGGGCTGTCGATTAATCGCAGTTAACTCACATGATTAACTCAAAAAAATCAGTTGCGATTAAAAGAATTAATCTTGATTAATCACAGTTTTAATCGCACTGTTAAACAATAATAGAATACCAATTGAAATGTATTAAATATTTTTGGATATTTTTCTACATTTTCAAATATATTTATTTCAATTACAACAGAGAATACAAAGTGTACAGTGCTCACTTTATATTATTTTTATTACAAATATTTGCACTAAAAATGATAAACAAAAGAAATATTTTTTTCAATTCACCTCATACAAGTACTGTAGTGCAATCTCTTTATCGTGAAAGTCATAACTTAGAAATGTAGATTTTTTTGTTACATAACTGCACTCAAAAACAAAACAATGTAAAACGTTAGCGCCTACAAGGTCCAATCAGTCCTACTTCTTGTTCAGCCAATCGCTAAGACAAATAAGTTTATTTACATTTATGGGAGATAATGCTGTCTGCTTCTTATTTACAATGTCACCTGAAAGTTAGAACAGGAGTTCACACGGCACTTTTGTAGCTGGCATTGCAAGGTATTTGCATGCCAGCATAGGCAGCGTGTCTAATAGGCAGGGGAAGGCTATGCCTCCCCAAAGAGCCCCTCGTGGCCCTGCCCACACTCCTTCCAGAGGCTCCCTCCTCTCTTGCTGGTAGTTGGACCCAGCCCAGGCAGGCTGCTCCCCCTGCTCTTAGAACCTCGCTACGCCACTAAGCTGGGGCTGACCAGTGCTGAGGGGGACCCCGGCACTGGGGTCATACCGGCCAGCACTCCAGGGCTGGAGAGTGAAGGGGGCTGCCCGCAACCCGCCCGGTGCTTCGGGGCTGGGGGCCGCACATGGTCTGGTGCTCCGAGGCTGGGGAGGGTTGCCCTTGCACCTGCCCGGTGCTCTGGGGGGGCTGGGTCATGTGCCGTCTGCCGACCAAGTGCTCTGGGGGGGCCGCCTGCCACCCGGTGCCCCACGGCTGAAGCTGCCCGTCCACTCACCCAATGCTCCAGGGCTGGTGCTCCCGCCCGGTGCTCTACGGTGTGTGTGTGTGGGGGGGCTGCCTGCCTGCCCAGTGCTGCTCTGGGGGGGCCACGCACCGCCCAGTGCTCTAGGGGGCTAGGCCATGTGCCGCCCACCCACCCAGTGCTCCGGGGGGCCGCGCACCTGCCCAGTGCTCTAGGGTGTGGGGGGGGGGGCTGCCTGCCTGCCCAGTGCTCTGGGGGGGCCGAATGCCACCCGCCCGCCCAGTACTCAGGGGCTGGGGGCCATGCATCACCCTGTGCTCTGGGGCTGGGTGTGGGGGGGTGGAATGCACGCCTGCCCGGTGCTCTGGGCAGCTGGGCTGCCCGCCCTCCCAGTGCTCCAGGGTGCTGCCCACCAGCCTGGTGCTCCGGGGTTGGGGGGGCTGATGGCTGCAGGGGGGGGGAGGCAGGGATCTGGGGTTGGGGGAGAAGGGGGAGAGAGGGGTGGGGCCGCAGGCAGAAGGGGTGGGCTGGGCCAGGGGCTAGCCTCTCCGAGCCAGTGGTTCACCCACTGGCTCGTGTGCCAGACATGCTAAACATTCACATGCCCCTTCATGCTTCGGACACCATTCCAGAGGACATGTTTCCATGCTGATGACACACATTAAATTTGTGACTGAACTCCTCGGGGGAGAATTGTATGTCCCCTGCTCTGTTTTACCCGCATTCTGCCATATATTTCATGTTATAGCAGTCTCGGATGATAACCCAGCATATTGTTCATTTTAAGAACACTTTCACTTCAGATTTAACAAAACGCAAAGAAGGTTCCAATGTGAGATTTCTAAAGATAGCTACAGCACTTGACCCAAGGTTTAAGAATCTGAAGTGCCTTCCAAAATCTGAGAGGGATGAGGTAGGGAGCATGCTTTCAAGTCTTAAAAGAGCAATACTCCGATACGGAAACTACAGAACCTGAACCACCAAAAAAGAAAATCAACCTTCTGCTGATGAAAATGAACATGCGTCGGTCCGCTCTGCTTTGGATAGTTATCAGCATGGACGCATGTCCTCTGGAATGGTGGTTGAAGCATGAAGGGACATATGAATCTTTAGCGCATCTGGCATGTAAATATCTTGCAACGCTGGCTACAACAGTGTCATGTGAATGCCTGTTCTCACTGTCTGAGCAATTGGCTGAACAAGAAGTAGGATTGAGTGGACTTGTAGGCTCTAAAGTCTTACATTGTTTTATTTTTGAATGCAGTTATTTTTTGTACATAATTCTACATTCGTATGTTCAACTTTCATGATAGAGATTGCACTATAGTACTTGTATGAGGTGAATTGAAAAATACTATTTCTTTTGTTTCCTTTTTACAGTGCAAATATTTATAATCAAAAATATAAAGTGAGCACTGTACACTTTGTATTCTGTGGTGTAATTGAAATCAATATATTTGAAAATGTAGAAAACATCCAAAAATATTTAAATAAATGCTATTATTAACAGCGCGATTAATTGCACGGTTAATCGCGACTAATATTTTTAATCACTTGACAGCCCTAATATTTAATAAATGTATTATAAGTGATCTTTGTGAGATGCCATTAATGTATTTATACTCACAGCACTCTGGTGAAGTAAGGAAGTATTATTGTCCTCATTTTCACATAGGGGCAACTGAGGCACAGAGACATTAAATGACTGTCCTAAGAGAAGTCTGTGGCAAAGCCAGGTCTTGGAATAGAACCTAGCTCTTCAAACTCACACATAAAGGCTAAGCTGATCCGATCCATAGCAATGGTAATATTTCTACAGACTCAAAACAGGGCAGGCAAAACCCACCCTAAAGATCCTCTTCTGCTACCTCCCCAGATAATTCCCAACTAGCCAGGAAAAAACATATTAGGAACTGAGGCTGAAGATAAGGGAGAAGCTAGAACAGATATCAGCTAAGAGAATCAGTCTGACAGGGAGATGGAATTTCATGGGTGGAGATGTTGGAAGCAGTGTGGTCAGGTAGATATGGCACCAAATTATTTAAACGTGCTACACACAACCATGTGTAGTCTTATTAATAATACTTCCACATGGATGTAACCACAACAAGGCATTGGGAATTGGACTCAGAAGATAATTCCTGATTCTGACAAAGACCTACCACGTCACTTAATCTTTCTGTGTCTTAGTTCTCCATTGTAAAATGGGGAAAATAATGCTTACTTAATCCCACCCTTTCTGTCTTCTGCTTTTAGATTGGAAACTCTTCAGCCCAGAGTTGGTCTCTCACTATGTGTTTCTACACTTCCTAGCAACATTGCACCTTGATCTCCATTGGTGCCTCTAGGCAACACTGTAATACAAGTAATACATAATAGGCTTTTGATTTGCAGTGTATTAGTAGTTGCATAGAATTCTGTTTTCTTTCTTCACTGCCACTATACCCTGGGATTTTTATAACTCCAAAATATCTTTCCAAGACAAAAGTCTCTATTAGACTTTTTTCAGTGCAGTGAAATCATTTGTTTCCAATTATTACAAGCCGTTAGACAATCTAACAATTATATTCTTGTATATATGATTCTTCTTTTTATTTGTTGTTCTTCACAATTTGGCATCCTCTTGAAACTTAGGCTTGGTCTACACTTACCCCCCAAGTCGAAGTAAGGTATGCAAATTCAGCTACGTGAATAACGTAGCTGAATTCGACATACCTTACTTCGAACTTACCGCGGTTCAGACGCGGTCCACACGCGGCAGGCAGGCTCCCCGTCGACTCCGCGGTACTCCTCTCGTTGAGCTGGAGTACCGCAGTCGACGGCGAGCACTTCCTGGTTCGATTTATCGCGTCCAGACCAGACGCGATAAATCGAACCAGGAAGTTCGATTTCCAGCCGCCGAACTAGCGGCTAAGTATAGACCAGCCCTTAGATTGTGATCAAATAATGACCTCCAAGTCAAAAGGGACAGGGTAAACTTGGGTACCAAAATAAAAATTGTACCTCAGGAGTACAGTTTTCAAGGAATTTAAGTAGTGGGGCATGACCTTCCTTTTCTGCAGTCATGTTGACAATATTTAATGATTTTGTACTTTTCCAGCTATTTTTATATGACTATACATTAATTTTTTCCAGAAAGATTTAAAAATAAAACCATCTTCAAATAACAAAAGTGTAAGGGTTTATTTTTAAACCTTTGGTACTCTTCAAAACAGTAAAACATTTACAAATGTCTGCTAATTTCTCCCCTAGTCATATAAGCCATACATCCCGGTAATGAGAACAGAGTGTAAGTGATTGGCAACTTTGTCATGGGCCAGATCCTGATATACATATTGTAATGCTTTGGGGAATCAATGTACAACTTATGGATTCTGGTTGATCTTATGAAATTGCTGTACTATTGAATGCCTCAGGGAGATTCCATGATTTGGGGGAGAAGTCATGTGCAGGAGATGGGGATCCTGGATTCATTGGAGGACTCTGACCTAAGCCCAAAGAACACTCAAGAATAGCGAGGAAACTGATGCAAGGCAATGTATACAGGTGTTTTATTGTTTTGTGTAGATATGTATATTTCTTGTGCTAGCTAAGCTAAAGTAGAGATGATTGGTTTTGGAACCCTTACAAAACTCCAGTGTCTGTTTGCTTCCACTGTCACATGTCCCTGAAGAGGTGAACTGCAAACCCAGAGTGCCCACAACCAGGGCCAGCTCCAGGTTTTTTGCCACCCCAGGCAAAAAAAAAAAAAAAAGCCGGAGTGCCGCCGCCGAAACCAAAAACAAAAAAAAGGGCCGGAATGCCGCCCTTGAAAAGTGCTGCCCCAAGCACATGCTTGGGACGCTGGTGCCTAGAGCCAGCCCTGCCCACAAGGTTGGAGCTCTGAGAAATGGTGTGCTTATACTGTTGGAGAGTGTGAGGACTCAGCACTGGTCCTGTGGGCCTAGGGCAGTTGGGCCATGCAGACCCATTTTGGTGAAGGGTATCACATTGTTTGAAGAAGCTAAAGACTGAGTGCCTACCTCAGGGTAGACTGTCAGAAAACAGGGCAAACACCCCAAACTAGTGGTGTGCTCTATAATTGCATTTTACCAAGCCAGTAACAAATGTGAACTCCTAGATCACAATTCCAGTCTTACCACAGAGTCACAGACAGTCCCCTTAGACTCTCCAGTCTATCTTGCCTCCCAGACAAACTGGACTTTGTGATAAATAGACACTTACACCACAAATCACACTACATTCAGGTTGCTCCCAGTCCCAAGAGACCAGTCACTTACTCCAGGTCAATTGGTACCCTAAATCTTACACCAAAGACAATGCTGGTAGCCACTTCTATAGTAAACTAACTAAAAGTTTATCAGCTAAGAAAAAGGGCTGAGAGTTATTGAGAGGTTAAAAGCAGGTAAAATATATGTAGAGGCATAGGTGCCACAACTAGGGGTACTGAGAGTGCTGCTGCATCCCCTCGCTTGAAGTGGATTCCATTACATACAGGGTTTACGGTTTGGTTCACTGGCTCTCAGCACCCTCATTTACAAATTGTTCCAGCACCCCTGCATACAGGTGAATCACAGTCCAAATGGTGGCAGAGCTGGAGGTAAGCAGACCTGCAGCCCACAGAGGGAAGCCTAAGACTCTGACACAGCTGTCCAAAGTGGCTCTCCCGGAGGGGAGCACCCACCCCAGAGACAACCTGAAAGGGAAGTATCCTGTGGAACTTGGATGTTGGTAATCCCCTTTACTTATTGTGCTTTGGGTTTCTGCACCAGAGGAAAGCCTTGGACTAAGCTGACCCCGGGGGGTGGGGGTGGGGGTGGGGGTGGACAAGAGGAATTGGCCCAAGGAGGACAGTCTTAAGCAGCCTTGCTTGCCAGACTACTGTGCTGGAGCTTGGTAGAGTGGGAGGGCCCAGCCTCCCCTCCCCACAACCCCTTGGCAGTCAGGAGTTGTAGCCATGACCACTAGGCCATGCTCCCCAAGAGAGGACCCTTAACAATGCATGCAACATCCCCTTAGTTTTCATGACGTTTAAACATCAAATACACTCTTATGTATTTAACAATCACTTTGATCTATACTAATACACAAGGGAATTGGCCTAGGGCTTTGGTAGGACCTGGCACCTGGTCTGCCAGCATCACAAAGGGGTAACACACAAACAGCCTGTACCCAGGAAGTGCGCCAGACAGGCCAGGGAAGGAGACAGTGCTACAGTCTATCCAACCTTTGGCCAGTGCTTAATTTTAGTTAGTTGAATTTATGTTCACTACTTCACTACTACAGCTGCTTTTCAGTGATGTAATCCAAGTACAGTAAGTAGTTTCAACCCATTTATCTACACACCAGCTCTGGTGAGGGACCGTAACTGATACTAATTAAGAAGGAATGCAAATAGAATCATAGAAATGAAGGGCTGGAAGAGACCTCGAGAGCTCATCAAGTCCAGTCCCCTGTGCTGAGGCAGGACCAAGCAAATCTAGACCATCCTTGACAGGTGTTTGTCTAACCTGTTCTTAAAAACCTCCAATGACAGGGATTCCACAACCTCCCTTGAAACCCTATTCCCAAGTTTACCTACCCCTAAAGTTAGAACGGTTTTCCTAATACCTAACCTAAATCTCCCTTGCTGCAGATTAAGCCCAATTACTTCTTATCCTATCAATTGGTCACTGTCCTCTTTATAACAGTGTGACAGAATATACCTATGTTCACACCGTACACATTATTGTAATAGTGTTTGTACAAGGTATACCTGGTGAGATATCATTTAAAAACTCACAATTTGCTGATCAATAATATGGCACAATGCATGTAGCAGCATTATATGTGAAGTTATAAACATAAGCTGAAATCATGACTAAGGCTAAGATTTTGTCATGCATATTTTTAGTAAAAGTCACGGACAGGTCATGGTCAATAAAGAAAAATTCACAGAAGCCTGTGACCTGTTCATGATCGTTACTACAAATATGCGTGGCAAAATGGGGAGCTGCTGGGGCACACCCACCGCCCGTGGCGGCCAGGAGCTCTAGGGTGCCCGGGCAGCTTGGCCCCCTGAGCTCTGAGCTACAGATGGGGGACCCTGCAGCTCCCAGCTGCCGAGGGCTGAAGTCACGGAGGTCTCTGGAAGTCACTGATTCTGCAACCTCCATGTCAAAATCATAGCCTTAGTCGTGACTAAACGTATGTTCTAAATAAGTGTAGGGAGTGGCCAAACCAGTTCCTTAGAGGCAAAGATCTTGCTCCCAGCTTGAAATGCTTCTCAAAGGTGGGATAGGACTATGAAAAGAAGGGGACAGATACCAAGACACCCTCTCTCTCCCTGCCCATCACATTCACTGCACCGGAAGAGACAAAGGAAGCAGCTGTTAGATTCTGAAGGAGGAGTCCTGACCTAAAGAGTTTGGGCGGTAGGAGTGCTGAAGGAGTGTGGTGAAAAAACTTTGCTTTGAATCTAACGAAGATTGTTAAGTTAGGCACCAGTAAGCATTTTATTTTTATTTTTCTTGTAACCATTTCTGACTGTTATGCTTCATCATTTATACTCACTTAAAATCAATCTCTTTGTAGGTAATAAACTATTTTTGTTGTTTTATCTAATCCAGCATGTTCAAGTTGGGGTAACTCCATTCGGGGTAACAAATTGTGTGCATATTCTTCTCTTAAAGGAAGAATGGACTTAATATATTTGCACTGTCCAGGACAGGACTGGGCAGTACAGGACATATGTTTTGGGGGGAAATCTGGGACTGGGAGTGTGTTGGGGTCACCCTATGATAATCTTTAAGGCTGGTAAGAGCCAAGGTGTGACGATCTGAGTGCAACACACACATAGTTAGGAGTGACTTACATGCTGTTCTTGAGCAGTCCAGGTTGATTGCACAGCAGCAAGGCATTTTAAAGGGCACTCCAGGTCACAGTACGGGGTGACAGCTACTCCTTGGTCTGGATTTCACCCTGGTATGTCACAAACAGCCCTTAATGTATTTGAAGACTTATCAGGTCCCTTCCTCAGGACTTCCTTTCTCAAGACAAAAAATGCCCAGTTTTTTTAATCTTTCCTCATAGGTCAGATTTTCTAAACTCTCTATCATTTTTGTTGCTCTCCTCTGGACTATCTTTAATTTGTCCACATTGTTCTTAAAGTGTGGTAGCCAGAATAGGACACAATACTCCAGCTGAGGCCTCACCAGTGCAGAGTAGAGCAGTACAATTACCTCCTGTGTCTTACATATTACAGTCCTGTTAATACACCCCAGGATGATATTAGCCTCTTCTGCAACCACCACATTGTTGACTCATATTCAATTTGTGATATACTATAACCCCCAGATCCTTTTCAGTAAGATCACCACCTAGCCATTTATTCCCCATTTTGTAGCTGTGCATTTCATTTCTCCTTCCTTACTAAGGAATTTGCATGTGTTTTTATTGAATTTAATCTTGCCGATTTGAGACTAATTCTCCAATTTCTTCAGGTCATTTTGAATTCTAATCCTGCCTTCCAAAATACTTGCACAACACCTCCCAGCTTGATGTCATCTGCAAATTTTATAAGCATACTCTCCAAGTCATTAATTTTGACTAGTACTGGGCCCGGAATGGACCCCTGCGGGACCCTACTAGCTACGTCCTCCAAATTTGACAGCGAACCATTGATAACTACTCTGAGTACGATCTTGCAGCCAGCTGTGCCCACCTTATAGTAATTTCATCTAGACCACATTACCCTAGTTTCGTTATGAGAATGTCATGTGGGACTGTGTCAAAAGCCTTATTAAAATCACGATACAGCTCATCTACTGCTTCCCCCATCCACTAGGCCAGTAACCCTGTCAAAGAAGGAAATCAAGCTGGTCTGGCATGATCTGTTCTTGATGAATGCATGCTGGCTATTGCTTAAAACCAGACATGCCAAACCCATGGGGGGAAAAAGCAGAAATTGGGCTTGTTTTTGCTTAATTGGCTTGTGAGTTGCTCGTTGGCTAGTTTTTGGCTTGTAGCTTGTTGCTTGTTTGGCTAGTAGCTTGTTGCTTCTTTTTTTTAAATCAGCTCCTGGCAAGCAGAGGCAAGGGGGGACAAGCAGGGGCAATGTGGGGAGAGAGTCAGGGATGCACAGTGGGCCCCACCATAGTCCCAGACTACACGACGGGGGAATCTGGTCACATAGAGTGTTGGGGTTCTTAGGGATTGGCTTGTTTGGGCCTTGTTTTGAAATGGGATTAGCTTGATTTTTGGCTTAATGTGAAAGTCGGGGTGCTTATTTACCGCATGAAAGTTGGCAACTGTGATTAAAACCCTATTATCCTCTAAGTGATCACAAATTGATTGCTTAACAACATGTGGCTGCTTCAACTAGTGCCAGCCACCAATGGCCCCAAAAGCCCAATTATGGCAACCAGCGATCACCCGAGTGTAGGGACACTCTACCCATGCTGCCATTCCCTGGCTAAGTTCACTGTGCTGGCCATCATTTCTACAATGGAGCAGTGCTTCTGTGGCTGGCTAAACCAGCTTTGTAGCAGCTTTATACCAGCAGAGTGGTACAAAGCTTCCCTAATAGAGGAAGAGGAAGAATTTCACCCATTATACTTAAATATTGTTAAATGAGGCTTCAAAAATACACTCTGAAGAAAAATATAACTAATGTGTAATCAATTTATAGAGTCAGACATAAATGATATATAACTTTGTAGTGAAATACCTAAGTTCAGATACTTAGACCTTTTTTGTTTACAGTCATTTGCAATTCTACTTATATAACAAGCCTTCTATTAAAATGGTGATGTGCCAGTTTTAATCACTGAAGAAGAACATTCTCACTGTAGTTCAATATATCATTTCAAATCTGACTTCATCTTGCTTGCTTGTAAACTAATAAAGATTAGGGCCTTAATCTGCTGTTCTCCTAATTAACTTCCTTCCAGTTTGCAATATTGCAGCCGTAACAGCAGTAATTGGTATAACCTCCCATGACATTCATTCATTCATTCCTAAAAGGAATTGTTTTCCTTCTTGCCAGCTCACTTTAGGGTGACCAGATGTCCTGATTTTATAGGGACAGTCCTGATATTTGGAGCTTTTTCTTATATAGGCACCTATTACCCCCCACCCCCATCCTGATTTTTCACACTTGCTATCTGGTCACCCTAGCTCAGGTAATGGATAACACTAATACTTCCCCACCACCACCACAATTTATTTCCCAACAATCACACTTAAAAGGGAGTAGTGGTTTAGTGCCCAGCCCTGCACTTTAGAAGTCAATGGGAGTTCTGCCATTGATTTCAAGGACACAGTATCACACTCTTAAGACCTGACTCGTTATTAAAATTCCAGTGGGGTTGATGCCTTCTTTAGTCTTTCTAAATTGGATATTTTTAGTTCCATGCAATTCTCTGTGTGAAGATTCTTTCATAGAAGACCTTTAAAATTCAGGTTCTCTCTGCTTTACGAGGACATTAAAAAAATCCAATAGCATTTTCCATAAGAGTAGGAGTTTGCCCATTTCCAGAATTTTCTCTACTTATTGTTATTCTACATGCTGTTGTTCCATCCTTCCTTCTATCCCAAAGACAGAAGCATTTCTGTTGTGGTGTATATATTTAGTACCCAGGCTTGCAGTGTTTATTCATGTGAGTCATCCCATTTCATAAAGGAACAGCAGGAAGCCCTGGGCAGCTACAAGAAGCCCAAATGAGAGCTCAACACTGGTAACAATTCCAGCAGTTAGTGATCTAGAGGTTTGCTATCCCTATTCAATTAACTGTGAATCCGAACCCCCTACTACACAAGATGGACCCTGAGTAGACCTAGAAGCAAGTGGGTAGATCATCACATCAGTTCTGTGGGTTAAAAAGTTATAGCGCATTTTTAGATAGACAAAATCAAGATCACTTACCATGCCCTGGATGATGTATTTGATTGGAATTACAACTGTTATAGAGCCACTGTGATGGATGATCTAAGGATCTCTTCCGAGAGTTACTGAGGTAAATTCCAGCTGGAAATTCCTACTTCAACTTGCTCATGCTCTGGCCCAGTACCTGAAGGGTTTTATTTACTCCGTATTTGGTATTAATTATTCTGTCTGAAATCATTTATACTTGTTCTAGAGAAGAAGAAGGAAAGAAAAAAAAGTTAATTGCTGTATCCAACAGACAAAAACAAATCCATATAGGACAAAAAAATTAACTATTTTGGCTTGCTACATTTAACAGTTATGTCAACATAGCTACATTGGTCAGGGGTGAAAAAAACCACACCTCTGACTGACATACCTATGCTAACAAAACCCTCAATATAGATTCAGCTATGTCAAAGGAAGAGGTATTCTGTCAATGTAGCTAATGTTGTTCAAGGAGATGGTGCTTCTACACCAACAGAAAAACTGCTGTTGGTGTAGTCTGCCTCTACTCTAGGGGGCTATGCTGATATAGCTATGCCAACATGGCTATGCTGGCACAAGCTCCATAGTGTAGACAAACCCTCCATCACACCATTCCTGGCTTCAAGGAAACCCCTCTGTGATGAAGTGGAGAAACTGCCCACCAGCGCAGCAGGTGTTATAGAGCTTTTGGACCCAGCTAGCCCCACCCTGTTATATCTGTAGCCAATGCCAGGCCTGGAGGGGGGAAAAGGAGAAAGTCTGACTCAGTTCAGGCTGACTGGTGAAAAGGCAGGAGCTAGCCGTCTTCCTACCTGAGAGGACGGGTCACTAACCTGGCAGCCAAGGTAGCCACCAGGGAATAAGCACTATCTCCCCACCAAGGGAGACTGGGGAGGAGACCTAGAAGCCTCTGGTAACTGGGTGACTGAAGCACAGAGACATTGTGGGGTTTGACTTCACCAAATGTATGGCTGCCCTTCCTGAAAAAACCTGGGACTGGCAGGGCTCCGCCCAAGCTCCACAAGGGGGCACTACTGGGGGAAAGCCACCCCAGTGAATTGGATTATAGGGTCCACACCCCAAACCAAAGGGACAGTGGTAGGAAGTAGCCGAGGGCAGTGGATTTAGCCAATGGAAGCTGCAGGGGTGGCACCTGCAGGCGCAGGGAGCGCCTGCAGACATGCTGTCCCCCAGGGGCCACAGAGACATGCTAGGAGCCAGCTGGTTCTGGGAGCAGCATGGGGCTATGGCAGGCAGGCAGCATGCCTGAGCCCTGCTGCACCGCCCGCTGGGAGCCACCTGTGGTAAGCACCTCCAGGCTGGAGCCTGTACCTTGTACCCACTCCTGCACCCCAACCCACTGCCTCAGGTCAGAATCCCCTCCTGTACCCAAACTCCCTCACAGACACCACGCCCCCTCCTGCACCCCAACCCCCTTCCTCAGGTCAGAATCCCCTCCTGCAAACTCCCTCCCAGAGCCCACACCCCTCACCCTCTCCTGCACCCCAACACCCTGCCCCCGCTTGGAGCCCCCTCCTGTACCCAAACTCCCTCCCAGAAAGAAACTAATATAACAGCTGTTTTAAGGTAAGAAGTAGGCTATTTTCAATTAACTTAACTATATTCTATATGTTTTAAGACTGAAATGTAACCACAGAATGGTTTTATGTTAATTAAAAGGCACGTTTAGTATAGTGTTAATAGCCTCGATGCCATAATTGTGATCATTTTATTTTAAATTAGGAAAAAGACTTGTTTACAGGGGCCCCACAAAATCTAATAGCCCCGGGCCCACAGGAGAGTTAATCTGGCCCTGGACTCACCACAGGACCCTGGACTGGGACCTGGAGGAGATGGAGGGCTTTGGTACCCCAACCTACCACCTAAAAGATTGAGGCACCTCAACCAGGGAAGCAAGGGGCCTGAGGTCAGGCATGCCAACCACTAGGCCACCAGGCCCTCCAAACCCCTTGTTACACCCTCATTCTGAGATTTCCTGTGCACAGTTTGTTTTAAAGTGATGGATCACAATGGTGCGATCTGCAGGCCTGCTTCTCCAATTGTGTAGTCATTTACACATGTA
The DNA here is from genome assembly GCF_002925995.2 of Terrapene triunguis. Classification (NCBI taxonomy): domain Eukaryota; kingdom Metazoa; phylum Chordata; order Testudines; family Emydidae; genus Terrapene; species Terrapene triunguis. The sequence continues at coordinate 645,748 of NW_020664368.1, forward strand.
CAAATTGGGTGTCAAACACTACCTTTCTGATTCAGTACCATTTTAAACCCATTTTGCCCATGTATAAGGGACTATACAAGGTACCAGATAGCGTGGGTATCTGGCCTTCTGTGACATACATAAATGGTGTTCAGAGCTGAATGCAGGTGTAGCCATGTTAGCACTTTAAAACAAGACAAGAGCCATCTGCCAAAAATCATGGGTGGGGAATAAAGTGAAGGAGAGGGTTTAAAAGGAGGAAAAAGGAAGGAGAAACAAAGCTAAAAGGGAGGGTGAAGAAACAGTGGAAAGACCAAGGATAATAACTCCTACAGATGGAGGGAAGAATGAAGTTTAAGTTGGGATAGAATCTAATGAGCCATATATTTTACAAATAACATGTTTTTAGAGGTCCGCAGGCCAAATAGCCTATTTAATATTTCTAATGAACATTGTTGATATAAGACTTATTTGTAAACTCTTCAGTGTTATTTACTAGCAGTTTGCTTAGTGCCATAGAAAGTGAATCATGACCCAGAAGACTTGCGTTCAAAGATTGTTACTTGAACCTCTGTATTATGAACTTTGCTGCATGTAGATTCCACCTTGCAATCTAAGGCCTGCGGGGCCCCGAGGATTGGTAGGGCTTAGAAGTTCCACTGAACTCCACACCTACCCACTGGTCTTTTGATGCCATAGGTCAGGTTGAGGAAAAATAAGTTCTGAGACTCCCCCAAACTCCAAAATGAGATGCCACTCAAAGCAGATTGTGTTCATCCTTCATAATAGGATGTTCCTCTTATTTCCAACATGCTTTGAGGAAGAACAAAATAGTTAACAATGCTGACATTTATCACCACTGGGCATGTAAGTTAGTGTCCATTTAGATGAATGAATCAGTTCACAGGTCTCAGATCTATTGTTTCAGACTCTCTGCAAACTCAGGGAGGTGTTGCTGCATCAGTTACACTTGTTTCACATTTTGAGGGTTTTCTTTGCAACCCTGAAGGCTAGAGACTAACTTTTTAAAAGATGAAATCTGAGATTCTAAAGGAGAAGGAAACACTCAGAGAAGGGGCCAGTCCAGCACAAATTGGCTCTACTCGAGTCCTAGGTACAAAAAGATTCACAGGGCAGGGTTAGGAATAAGGCCACACTTTTTCAAATTAAGTAATAAGATGAGTATATGAGGTTCTAGGCATACTCACATGTAATTAATATTACAACATAACCCCAGAAGCACTTAGCCACCTTTGAACTTGTAAGTGAACTAGTAGCTGAAAGCTTGTGTTTTACAGATGTTATTCATAAAGTCAAAATGGCAAAGCTCTTAAAAATTGAACAGTAACAGACTGAATCCCTGTAGCTTCAGTATGCTGGTGATATTCTAAACAAAAAGAGCTCTCAACCAAGCTTGCAGTTGTTTCCTTTGTTTCACACTGACAGACATTCTAGGCTTCAGAGTGACACTCTTGGAATCTTATTACATAAATGACAGACCTGAATTTCAACAATTTTATTTGCATCCAGTAATAAAAAAGTAAAAGGAAACTGGAGAAAATTCAGGGAACAAAATGTAACTGAAAATGAAAACTGATCCACAAGAAGAACTTTTAAAAACTTTTATAAATGCTGCCCCTGCTTCTGGCCATTGTAAGATGTTTTCAGAAAAGGGTATCTGAATAAGCAAATTTTCCCTCCTCCCTCACCCAATTTTTGATCATCTAATATCAAGCTAGCATTCACTGTTATTTCTTGCTAAAAAAGCAGACAAAAACCCTTACAAAACTTTTATACAAAAGCCTATGGTAGACAGATACAGATAGAGAAAACAAAATCCAAAACCAGAAACTCTGACCTACAACAGAACACTTAAATTTCTGAGTTCACAGACATTAGCAGCCAATTCTCCTGTGTTTACTGCAAAGTAGCAACTCCCACATATGCTCCATTTTGGTTCTCAGGCTTAAAGTGGGATATAGGGCTTTTTCCTCTCAGTATTTATTTACTGATTGTATAGTAGCTGTGCATGCTAAGAACATTACATACTGATAATAAAATTAAGAGATTGCCCTTGAGAGCTAGATGGACAACATACTCAGGGTTACGTTGTGTCTGACCTTAGAATGGGCACATTAGGAGCAGGGTAGAAAGGCCAAGTACAATCTTAACACCAGCAATCACAGCAACTGTTATAATACTGATGGACAACATTATTCAGTTAGATATTGGGAAGTGATGTTGAATATGAAAACTTGATTAGGGAGGTCTGTGAATATGCTCTGCCCTGGGAATTTTTTTTTTTTTTTTTAAATACCTGGCATTTGGTGCAATCTGGTCCATTCCAACGGCATTTGCTCTTCAGAATTATTTATGAGCCCGAGGGATAAGTCTTCTTAGGCAGGGATATTTTAGCAGTATTCAAAAAGAGATCTAGCTGAATAAGAGGCAAGAAAATCCTCCTAATCCTCTTCATTTTACAGAATTTAGCAGAATTTTAAGAAAGCTTCTGAGAGTCCTTAAGTGCCCCCTGCAGCCCAGGGCACTACTCAGGGCTGGATTTAGGAGCAGGCGACCCAGGTGACTGCCTAGGGTGCCAGGGTTGGGGGGCGCTGGGCTCAGGGTGCTGTTTTTGTTGTTAGCAACAAAAGGGGGAAATAGAATGTTTGAAGTAAAATGTTTCAGGTATTCTGTATGTGGACTCATTTTCATTAACCTTCTAGAATGTTCTGAACCTTTGTAGAATCTCATGGAACGTTCCAGACTTTGAGAACTATATTTTCCTTGAACCTCCTAGAGTATTGTCAGCCATGCCCTTGCAGGTATTTGGCAGGGCATCACCAGTCACTGAGATATAAGAAAGAAGTGAGAGCCCAGTTGCAATATTGTGAACCTTATTTTATTGTGTAATTGTGAAAGTGTATTTGTGTTTTAAGACTTGAAGAGTGTAAGTAGCAACTAATAAAGGACATATTTAATAAGATGCCACAGATATCTATCAAACCCCTATCTATGCAACAATATGAAAGAAATACTGTTACTTCTTTTGCCATGCTTAACATGTAATGTTTGATAACTTTCTAATGGCTGGTCTACACTAGGGGGGTGGGAATCGATCTAAGATACGCAACTTCAGCTACGTGAATAGCGTAGCTGAAGTCGAAGTATCTTAGATCGATTTACCTGGGGTCCACACAGCGCGGGATCGACGGCCGCGGCTCCCCCGTCGACTCTGCTACCGCCGCTCGCTCCGGTGGAGTTCCGGAATTGATGGGGAGCACGTTCGGGGATCGATATATCACGTCTTAACGAGACATGATATATCGATCCCCGATAAATCGATCGCTACTCACCGATACGGCGGGTAGTCTGGACGTACCCATAAATGTATATATACACAAGGCCAAATTCGTTTGATACGGCGGGTAGTCTGGACGTACCCTAAGACTGCGGAACATAGACTTTTGCTCTCCCTAATACTGTCTGTTTTTTCCTAGAAGAAAACAAAAGATGCCCCTGAAAAAGTCTTCAGGAGCTCAGTATAGTAAGCAAAAAACATCGTTGTATCTAGTTTGCAACAAGTGGCAAATTTGTTGGGAAAATATCTGAAACAGACCAGGTTTTAGGCAGTAGCTCGTTCCAGTGCAGAAGAAATTGAGGAGTGAAGTGTAAATGATTGAAGTCCTATTACTAAGGAATTAGCAAATTTACCTGAAGATAAGGAATGGAAATGTGAGGAAAGTGATGGAGAGTAGTCCAGTTTTCCTGGTGGTGTAAAGGAGAGTGATGATAAAGAAGAATCTGGTTTACATGAATAGGAGAGAAATGATAAAGAAGAATGAGCCACGCATGATGACAGAAGACAGCAGTGAGAAAAACTGCACACCACAAATTGATAGAGCAGATCCTGCATTCGGGCTGGCGATCATAAACTCTGTAAATATTGATTGTACAATTTTGAATGGGCCAGGCAAAATCAAGGATATGACGTTTCCAATAAGTGAGCAGAAGCGACACTTCTCAAAGTCACTGCAAAAGGATGCCTGAGAATGGTGAGAAACTGAATCACCGTTGGGTAGTTTACTCAAGATCAACTGATAAAGTGTTCTGTTTTGTTGCAAAATATTTGACAAGAATGCCAAATCATTGCACTTTCTGGGTACAATTACTGGTATAAATTAGCTGATGCTCTGAAGCAACATGAAAAGTCACCCAGCCATTTTACAACCTCCTCCAAATGGATGGAGGTCAAGTCCAGGATCATGCTAATAAATGCATAGATGCAGAAAACCAGCATGTTATTAATGTAGAAACCCAGCACTGGGGGAACATGCTCGAGCATCTGTATCTTAATTACCCGCTTCCTTGCAAAGAATACTTTGGCTTTCCAGGGCTCATTGGATAAGTTGTTCAGTGAACAACTAATAGTAATTTCCTTGTTTTGGCAGAGTTCCTTGGGATATACGAGGATGTCATGCATGAATAACTATGTCAAGTAGTTCATAAAGAAGCTGTGGACAATTACTGCACCACAATAATTCAAAACAAATTGATTGACCTTATGGCAAGGAAGGTACTTGATAATATATTGATGCGGCTCAGCAAAGTGAAGTACTATGCCATAATAATGGACTGCACTCCTGACATTAGTCAGAGTGAAAAGATGTCAACAAATCTTACTGTAAATGACATGGATGGCTCTATCCAAGTAAAGGAACACTGTTTCTGCTCTGTGGAGGACTCTACTGGAAAAGGTCTACAAAACTGTTTATGAACATTTTGAATGACAATAAAATAAAGCTTCAGGACTGCTGTGGCCAAACCTATGACAATGGCGCAAACATGAGGGTAAGAAACAGTGGCATCCAGGAAAGAATCCTTGTGTTGAATGCAAGAGCTTTCTTCATGCCTTGTGGCTGCCATTCCCTTAACCTGGTTGTGTCAGATGCAGCTTCATCTACTTCGGATTCAGTATCTGAGTACCGTAAAGGACATACGTCCTATTTTTCAGCATCAACTATCAGGTGGAAGATCCTCACGGACAATGTTACAAATCTGACCATGAAGCCGCTGACACTCACTAGGAGAGCTGCACTGACAGCATAAGGCTAGTGAGGTACCAAGTGATGGAGGTTTAAGACGCCCTGATGGAACTGGCACAGTCAAGTAAAGCTGAGGCTGGAATCAGGCACAAGGCCTGGCAAACCAGATCATTGACTTCAAATTTCTGGTCTCAATTGTGGTTTGGCATGATATCCTGTTCCAAGTAAACATTGTAAGCAAGGCATTATAAACTCAGTCGATTAACATTGCGACTGCTACTACTTTGATGAGAAGCTGCCTGATTTTGTTGCGGCCTACAGAGACAACGGATTTGAAGATGCCATCACTGCTGTCAAAGAAATGGCGAAAAATGTAGGGGTGGAGCCTGTCTTCAAGGAAACTTATTCATTGCAAGAAGAGACAGTTTGGTTACGAAGGTTTAGATGAGGTCATGGCAAGCTCGGAATAAAAATTCAAGGAGGAGCTTTTTTTTTGCTCTCTCACTTGACGCTGCTCTAGTGTCGATCAAAGAAAGAATTGGACAAATGAAGCAACACAAAAAGACCTGCTAGGTTTTGTATGACCTTAGTAAGCTGCTGGTGGAGAGGAAAACTCTCTTGAACAATTGTACGAACCTTCACCGGATACTGACACATGGGGAATGTTTGGATGTCAATGATAAAGACCTCTATGTCGAATTGGACAACATCCATCACATTTTATAAGATAGAAAGCACTCAACTCCAAATTCTACAATTCATTCATGATGCAGCGCTGAAGGACACTTTTCCTAATGTGTGCATAGCTTTGAGGATTCTGTTCACGCTGCTGGTCACAGTCGTGAGTGGTGAGTGCAGCATTTTTAAGCTCAAGCTCATTAAAACATATCGACGATGGCTGATGAGAGACTGACATCGCATTCTATTTTATTGTTTGAAAATGCCATTGGCCAGTCTTTGGAGCTCTCTGACTCTGTACTTCAGTTCAGAAGGGCAAAGGTGAGAAAAGCGACTTTTTGAACTAAAGGACTAGGATTAGTATTCTAAGGCTGTTGTGACAGATTTTTGTTACCAATCTGCCTTTGGCGTCAGGTGATAAGGCTGAGGCTGCAGGATTGTTCGGGAAGGGGATGAAGGAGCACACCAAGGGTTTAGCTTTTAAAGCTTTATTAATAAAATAATACAATAACAGCAGAGAGTCCGGGGGGGGGGGTTATGTTACTTAGAGGAAGGAAGAAAGCGTTAGTGCCCCAAGCCTTAACCCACTTTTATACTTACACCCGCACTACCTGAGGCTGGCCAAGCCTGGATGTAACATAAGAAGAAGAGGGGGAGGGGTGGACGGGAGTTTTTGTTCTGGGCCCAGGATGTTCAGGGTTTGCTGTGATTTTTGAGGTACTTTAGCTTTCAGGAGGGTTTTAAGTTTTGGTTTTTTTTGGGGGTGTTTCGTTCAGGGACCTCCTGATGCTTTTTGTACCAGTCAAAACTGGCTTTTTGTTATCTTCTCAACTTTTCCAAAACACACTGACTAGACCAGGAGTAGGCAACTTATGGCACGCAAGCTGATTTTCAGTGGCACTCACACTGCCTGGGTCCTGGTCACCAGTCCAGGGAGCTCTGCATTTTAATTTAATTTTAAATGAAGCTTCTTAAACATTTTAAAAACCTTATTTACTTTACATACAACAATAGTTTAGTTATATATTATAGACTTATAGAAAGAGACTTCTAAAAACGTTAAAATGTATTACTGGCATGCGAAACCTTAAATTAGAGTGAATAAATGAAGACTCGGCACAACACTTCTGAAAGGTTGCCGACCCCTGGACTAGACTTTGTTGTCCTCTTTGTTTTTCTCCATGCTGGCTTTCGCTTGTCTCGCTCGTTATGGACTGCCTCTGCAGGTCTGTTCAGCTGCATCTTCCTTTTTCATGGCTGGTCGGTGGATTTCAGGCCCCCGTCTTTCTCGGCAGGCAGCCAAGCGTCGGCTGTGAGCTGCGGCCTTGGGCTGGAGTCGGTGCCTTATCTTTTGACTGAGTGAGCTGGAGAGTCAAGTTAACCCGTTCTCTGCTTTTTTCTTCCTTCCCCCTCTGGCCTCTGCAGCCTGCAAAGGACTCTTTCATTCTACACTCACACCTTTAACCCTTCCCCAAAATGCCTTGCGATGCTTGCAACAGCGTTAGCAATATACAATGCTAATTTGCCTCCCCAGGGGATCTACGGGAGGTAGGGGGCTGTTAAGGTGTGACACTGTCACCTACTCTAACACTACTTAATACTGGTCCAACCAATGTTGGTGCACAGTTCAATTTCTTGATGTTAGTACATTTCAGTTATTCTTAAAATTAAAAAAAGTTTCTTTAAGCTTAGAAGAAACAGATTTTTTTATTTACTTTTATATTGCATGAATAAATATAGATTTACAGATCCTAGCATGCAAATTTATCATCTTATGAGACAGGGATAAACCATGCATGCAAATCGTGCATCAAAGTTGTGAAATGGGCTACAAATGCAATAAAAAATAAGGTATTCAAAAGTTTAACAAACAGAGAGGGGATGCTGAAGACTCTCCTTGCCTAGGGCGCCATTTGGTCGAGGGCCATCTACAGCTCTAAAACTGAAATTTCTCAATTCATATTTTAATTTTATTCCTCTGGTTCTTCAGACATATTTCCCAAGAAGATTTTTAATTTAATTCTGAAGATTAGTTCATTCAAGGAAATGGCTATAGAAAAACCAAGTCAAGTACACAGTTTTACAGATAGGCAAAAGCATAGTGATAAAATACAAAAGAAAAAGCAGGGATTTCAGCATAAACTGAGAAACTACAAAAGACAGTTCTATTGTTTCCACTGAAACATCATATGTAAACTTCACAGTAAGCTTGAAGTAGCAGACTTATTGTTCTTGTTGACAGTTAAATGTCATCTGGGTCTCAACATGTTTTTCTTATATTCTCGTCATTATCAATAAACATTGCCCAAGAACAGTTTGTTGTTTGAAGCACAATATAAAGAACAGCTCAAGGTCTATACTTCCAAAGGTAATACTGGTAGATTTCTTGACAGCTAATTTATTGTATCTGTTCTGAAGTATAGCTGCTCTACTGTTGACAGTGAGAGTGAAAACAATCTTCTCTTGGGGTGAGATTAAGAAGTTTGAGAAATATGGTCTGAAGTGAGAATACCTAATGCTTGAAAATAACATTTAAATATCTCACAACCAAATAAATAAATAAATAAATAAATAAGTGTAAGCAGAGTCAGGATGAGCTCTACCCTGACATCTGGTGGTGAAT
>NW_020664368.1:654079-818236 GCF_002925995.2 Terrapene triunguis
AACCCGGCCCTTGTTGCTGCCAACTTAGATGGGCAGAAGGGTTACATAAGCAAAGATCATCATGCTTTCATCTTTCCTCAATGCCTTGGAATTTTCCATTGACTTTAACCGGAACAATGCCTTCAGAATACTATGAGTAAAGCTGTGTAGTTCAAGTTTGATACTTACATCTCAATATTTCAAAAGCTCCTCAATTCTTAACATGAAAATGCTGGAGAGAAAGTCTAGTAGTCATTGATCAAAATATGTCATCCTTTCTCCCTGAAAAATTAAAAATATAATTTAAAAACAAAAGGCTTTTTGATTCTTTCCTGTTGTTAACTATCTAGTAACAACATTTTAGAACATTGGACACTTGAACTTTTTCCCGCAGTATCTAATGTAGTTTATAAAGCAGGATTTCCAATACCTCATTTGGGAGGAGGCTGAGGCCTAGATAATAACCTGTGCTTGGCTGAGCAAACTTTCCCTTCATAGGTACCCACTCTGGGGTCTCTCTGTTCTTCAAAAAATTTTGACCAGTTTTTAAATGAACTATTAATGCATAACCTGAGCATAAAAGTTTACTGTTAGTATCTGAAATATCCTTTCCACTCAGGGTAGCATTCTATGCTGAAAAACTTGTATCAGCATTTTTTGTAGGTGGGATGTAATTTAAAACAAAAACAAACAAACAAAAAAACCCCAAACTGTTATATAGTTCTATACTAAGTAGAATACTCTTGCTTTAAATTAAAGATAAAGGAAAATACCTTCATTGATAAAATAAACCTTTTAAAGAGAGGGTTAATGAAGTTTAGTTAGGGGAAAGATGATAAACTTTTACATTTATCCTAAAATTATTTTCTTCATATACATTTAATTCAGAGAGCCCAAGATGGAGAAAAACAGAGGGCTGCATTCGGATTTCAGAATCCAGTTGTGGGCTAATTAATGAAATACAGATATTAGTCGTTCATTTTAAATAAACAATTACTAGGTTAATACGATAGAAATTCATGTGAAAATCTAAATTAATTGTATATTTCAGGAAATAAAAATTCTCTTTGTAGGGTATGATTATATAAAAATGTTTCATTGCAGTAATGAAATTACTCTTCATTTAGACAGTTATAACAGATCAGAATCTGACCCATAGTTATAAATATTTAGAAAGTTCTAAATACCAAATGGCAGAGTTTATAGAATCCTTGGTTTACAGAACCCCGCCAAGACACACATAGATCTTTCCTAAGGCCTGGTCTACACTAGGCGTTTATGTCGAATTTAGCGCCGTTACATCGAATAAACCCTGCACCCGTCCACACCACGATGCTATTTAGTTCGACATAGAGGTCTCTTAAATTCGACTTCTGTACTCCTCCCCAACGAGGGGAGTAGCGCTAAATTCGACATGGCCATATCGAATTAGGCTAGGTGTGGATGGAAATCGATGCTAATAGCTCCAGGAGCTATCCCACAGTGCACCACTCTGTTGACGCTCTGGACAGCAGTCCGAGCTCGGATGCTCTGACCAGCCACACAGGAAAAGCCCCGGGAAAATTTGAATTCCTTTTCCTGTCTGGGCAGTTTGAATCTCATTTCCTGTTTGGACATCGTGGCGAGCTCAGCAGCACTGGCAACGATGCAGAGCTCTCCAGCAGAGATGGCCGTGCAATCGCAGACTAGAAAGAGGGCCCCAGCATGGACTGATCGGGAAGTCTTGGATCTCATCGCTGTGTGGGGAGATGAGTCCGTGCTTTCCGAGCTGCGCTCCAAAAGACGGAATGCAAAGATCTACGAGAAGATCTCTAAAGCCATGGCAGAGAGAGGATACAGCCGGGATGCAACGCAGTGCCGCGTGAAGATCAAGGAACTGAGACAAGGCTACCAGAAGACCAAAGAGGCAAACGGACGCTCCGGAGCCCAGCCCCAGACATTCCGTTTCTACGAGGCACTGCATTCCATCCTCGGTGCGGCCGCCACCACTACCCCACCAGTGACCGTGGACTCTGAGGATGGGATATTGTCCACGGCCGGTTCCTCGGACATGGTAGCGGATGGGGAAGATGAGGAAGGAGATGAGGAGGACGAGGTAGTCGACAGCGCTTGCAACGCTGATTTCCCCGACAGCCAGGATCTCTTCATCACCCTCACAGAGATCCCCTACCACCCGTCCCCAACCATTAACCCGGACACAGAATCAGGGGAAGGATCAGGCAGTAAGTGTTTTAAACCTCTAAACATTTATTTTTAACAGAACAGGAATTTTAACAATACCAACAATGGGTTTCTCATGATTAGTTTGCCCTAGGCGCTTAACGTTTCAGTCCCTGGCAGTGCAACTATTAAAAACAAATCTAACAATGTCCAGTTTTGCATGATTGTTCTGCCCAAGCTGCTCTACTGTTTAGTCCCTGCCAGTGCAGCTACAGTAAAATGCGGTCTACATGTCCGGGGATAGAGCAGAAATCCTCCTGGGACATCTCGACGAAGCTCTCCTGCAGGTAACTGGAAAGCCTTTGCATCAGGTTCCTGGGGAGAGCGGCCTTATTGGGTCCTCCGTGGTATGAAACGTTTCCGCGCCAGGAGACCATCAGGTACTCCGGGATCATTGCCCTGCAGACCATGGCGGCATACGGCCCTGGTCTTTGCAGGCTTTCCCGAAGCATTCTTTCTTTATCTCTGTCTGAGATCCTCATCAGGGTGATGTCGCTCATGGTGACCTGCTTTGAATTAGGTAGGGGAATGTTAGTATTGGGACTGCTTGCCCGTTCCTTTACAGAACTGTAACCGCCGGTTTACAGCCACGCGGTGGAGGCGGGAGAGGGGCGGCATACAGGGATCTTTCCCTGGGACAGCTGCGAGGGGGTGGGACAGGGGCAGAGTTGATGCTTGCCGGATTGCTGGCAGCAGGGACTAGCATTGCTTTCAATGTGAAAGGAGGCCAGTGCTACTATCAAAGTTTTAAGCAGCCACAAGTCTACGGCTTACCATGTCTGCCTGCTACACAAATTCCGGTGTCCTGCCCCGCTTCTCAAATCGGCAGTGCAAGACCCCAGGCACTGAATGCGAGGGCCGAAAATTCGACCTTGTCCTGAGTGCGCATGTGATAGGTACAGTGCATGGTCTTGTTCACAGAGAAAGACTATGTTCTTTGTTCACAACTACATTTATCTTTCTGAGGAATTCACTCCCTTTTTCCCATTCCCACAGCCACATCTGCGACTGTCTCCCAACCCAGCCTGGCATCACAGTCCCAGAGGCTAGCGCAGATTAGGCGGAGGAAGAAGAGGACGCGGGAGGACATGTTCTCGGAACTAATGGGCTGCTCCCGAGCCCAGGCAGCACAGCAGACCCAGTGGAGGGAGAACTTGTCCCAAATGCACCGGACACACATGGAACGTGAGGAGAGGTGGCGGCAGGAAGACCAGCAGGCGACTCAAATGCTGCTTGGACTAATGAGGGAGCAAACGGACTCGCTCCGGCGCCTTGTGGATGTTCTGCAGGAACGGAGGCAGGAGGACAGAGCCCCGCTGCAGTCTATCAGTAACCGCCCTCCCCCGCCACCAAGTCCCATACCCCCCTCACCCAAAGTCCAAAGAAGGAGGGGCGGCAGAGTCTGTGAAAACTCTCACTCCACCCCTGCAGACTGCTCAAGCACCAGAAGGCTCTCATTCCCCAAAATTTGAAAAGTCCTTTCCTTCCCGCCTCACCCAAGCCCCCGTCCAAGTTTCACCCCCCAGTTTCATGTGTGGTTGTTAATAAAAAATACATTTCTGTTCATTACTGTTTCCATCATGTTCTTTAGAGGAGAGTCTGTCTGAAGGGGGGGAAAGGGGTTGGTAATTGAACAGGACAGCAGCAGGGCACACACACAGTGCAGTCACTAGTTACCCTGATCAGTCTGGGAGGTGGTTTTCATGTTCTGTGGGGGGGGGGTGGGTTGCTCTGGGACTTTGTGGCGGGGGAGGGCAGTTACAGATCTTATGCAGCGGTCCTTATCCTGGATCACAGAGCCACGCAGCAGGGGATCTGTAAACCTCCTCCCCCTGCCACAAAGTCACATAGCCACCACATACACGCAGTCCCCATCAGCAGGGCTGGCAGGCTCCATTGAAACAACCAGTCCACCACTGCGGAGCCTGTCATTCCTGCAGTTTAGAAGCGTCATTTGCATCAGTACACTACACCCGCTCCCCACCACAGTCTGCGTCCCAGGTTTAAAACATTCCCGCGAAAACAGTAACAAAGAAAACGGTGTCCATTAACAAAATAGAAGTTATTTTATTTTTAAACGTGTGTTGGAAGGGGGTATGTAACTGGAGAGGATAGTCAACATTGACTGGGTAAAGAAACGGGGGCAGGTTCAGCTTCTCTGTACACAAACTTAAAAGTCACAGGTTACCCTGCTCACTCAGGAACCTAGCTTTCAGAGCCTCCCGGATGCACAGCGCGTCCCGCTGGGCTCTTCTAATCGCCCGGCTGTCTGGCTGGGCGTAATCAGAAGCCAGGCTATTTGCCTCAACCTCCCACCCCGCCATAAAGGTCTCCCCCTTGGTCTCACAGAGATTGTGGAGCACACAGCAAGCTGCTATAACAATGGGGATATTGGTTTCGCTGAGATCACAGCGAGTCAGTAAGCTTCTCCATCTCCCCTTGAGACGGCCAAAAGCACACTCCACCACCATTCTGCACTTGTTCAGCCGGTAGTTGAAGAGTTCTTTTTCCAGTGTCCAGGGCGCCAGTATAGGGCTTCATGAGCCAGGGCATTAGCGGGTAGGCTGGGTCCCCGAGGATCACTGTAGGCATCTCCACATCCCCAAGAGTTATTTTGTGGTCCGGGAAGTAAATACCTTCCTGCAGCCGTCTAAACAGACCAGAGTTCCTGAAAACGCGAGCGTCATGAACCTTGCCCGGCCATCCGACGTTGATGTTTGTAAAACGTCCCCGATGGTCCACCAGTGCTTGCAGCACCATTGAAAAGTAGCCCTTTCTGTTAATGTACTGGCTGGCCTGGTGGTCCGTTCCCAGGATAGGGATGTGAGTTCCATCTATAGCCCCACCGCAGTTTGGGAATCCCATCGCGGCGAAGCCATCTATGATGGCCTGCGCGTTTCCCAGGGTCACTACCTTTGAGAGCAGTACCTCAACGATTGCGTTGGCTACTTGCATCACAACAACCCCCACGGTAGATTTGCCCACGCCAAAGTGGTTCGCGACTGACCGGTAGCTGTCTGGCGTTGCAAGCTTCCAGAGGGCTATGGCCACTCGCTTCTGGACAGTCAGGGCTGCTCGCATCCTGGTGTCATTGCGCTTCAGGGCAGGAGACAGCAACTCACAAAGTTCCAGGAAAGTCCCCTTCCGCATGCGAAAGTTTCGCAGCCACTGGGATTCATCCCAGACCTGCAGCACTATGCGGTCCCACCAGTCCGTGCTTGTTTCCCGGGCCCAGAATCGCCATTCCACAACATCCACATGACCCATTGTCACCGTGATGTCCTCAGCGCTGGGTCCCGTGCTTTCTGACAGGCCTGTGCTACTCTCAGACTTCAGGCCCTCACCGCGGTGCCGTAGCCTCCTCGCCTGATTTATCTGCATCTGCCTCTGGGAAAGGTGGATGATAAGCTGCGAGGCGTTGACAACGGACAACTGCAGCGATGGTCGCAGCGGGCTCCATGCTCGCAGTGCTGTGGCGTCCGCGCTGTCACTGACCAGAAAAGTGCGCGAACTGATTTCCCGCCGGCGCTTTCAGGGAGGGAGGGAGGGCGGTAGTGACGGACGGATGACGACAGTTACCCAAAAGCACCCTCGACACATTTTTTTACCCAGAAGGCATTGGCGGCTCGACCCAGAATTCCAATGGGCAGCGGGGACTGCGGGAACTGTGGGATAGCTGCCCACAGTGCACCGCTTCCAATGTCGACGCTTTCCCCGTTAGTGTGGACTCACAAAGTCGAATTACTGTCCTTAGTGTGGACACACACGTTCGACTTTGCAATATCGATTCCACATATTCGATTTAAGTGAAATCGAACTACTCTCGTAGTGTAGACATACCCTAAGAATCAGGGATCTGCAACTGGCTGCCTATTATGCCCCATTCATCCACTCTGCATCCAATCTCCATTCCATGCCACACAGAATCTGGGCCATTGCTAGCCTGACAAGAATCCTGGGCAAATGAATTCAACAACTGACACAGGATTCAAACAATAAAGAATTAATAAGAATTAAAAGCCAGTCAACAAGACTTTATGGAAAATAGGTCTTGTCAAACATATGATTAAAAAAATAGCACTATACAATATCAATAAAGCACACATTAAACAGATTCAGAACTGGCCTTGTCCCAGAAAGCAGTTGTCAATGTGGAATCATTACTGAATGTGATGTTCCTGGTTGGATTACACAGAAATCAGCTCTAGGCCTGAAGCTCTTAAACATTTTTATCAATGATCCGGAAGTAAAACATAAAATCAATGTTGATAAAATTCGCGGATGACCAAAGATTGGCAGAGTGGTAAATAATGATGAGGGCAGAGCAGTCATACAGAACAATCTGGATCGCCTGGTAAACTGGGCTCAGCCAACCAGAATGTGTTTTAATATAGCCAAATGCAAGGTCAGACATCTAGGACAAAGCATGTTGATCATACCTACAGAATGGGGTCCTGTATTCTGGAAAGCAGCAACTCTGAAAAGGATTTAGGGGTAATAGTGGACAAATAAATGAACATGGGCTCCCAGTGTGATGTTGTGACAAAAAGGACTAATGGGATCCTTAGATTTCTAAACAGGGGAGTGGGGAGGTGATTTTACCTTTGTACATAGCATTGGTGTGACAGATACTTGATTACTGCATTCAGCTCTGGTGTCTACATTTTTAAAAGGCAGAGTTAAAAAACTGGAGAGGGTGCAATGAAAAGTCACAAATTATTCATGGCCTAGAGAAAATGGCCTATGGTAAAAGGCTTAAGAAGCTCAATCTGTTTAGTTTCTCAAAAAGAAGATAGACCATAGTGAAATCACTGCTCAAAGTACCGTCACAGGGAGAAAATGGCAGGAATTAAAGGGCTCTTTAACCTAGCAAAGAAAGGCACAAGAAGAACCAATGGCTGGAATTTAAAGCCAGATAAATTCAAATTGGAAATAAGGCACAATTTTTTAATAATGAAGGGAATTAACTATTGGAACAAACTACCATCTCCAAGTCTTGATATCAAGATAAGATGCCTTTCTGGAAGATATGCTTAAGTCAAACACAAGTTATTGGTTCAACAGAGATAAGTGGGTGAACTATATGGTCCCGTCTGTCTTAATTGCTAGGAATCTATAAAGGCATTCAGATGAGGGTACTGTAAGGACCTATCTAGAAAATAATGTAATAGAAATACCAACATGCAGAAGATTTCTGATAGCAGAAAACTCTTCAATCTAGCAGAAAAAGAGATAACAGGATCCAATGGTTGGAGGTTGAAGCTAACTAAATTCAGACGAGAAAAAAGGGATTTGAAATTTTCTCTAGAAAATTTATTAGCCATTGGAACAACTTACCTAGGATGTGGTAGATTCTCCATCATTTGAAGTCTGTAAATCAAGATTCAATGTCTTCCAAAAAGATATATTCTAGGTCTGCCAGAAGTTATGGGCTTCATGCAGAAATTATTGGGTCAGATTCATTGACCTGCATTATGCACCAGGGCAGATATGATAATGGTTCCTTCTAAATTTAAAAACCTCTGAATCGTTGTCTTTGAGACATAGCATTACTATTCACTTTCAAGTAAACTATTATTACGTTAACCTACTATAAATCTCATGGGAATAATCTGAATTAATCTCAACTCAGTGAGTAAACAATTCTTCTTTGTAGGGGTATCTTTACATTGAAAGGCTATATTTCTTCCTGTAATTTGGTTCCTTTCCTTCATGTAGGAGGCCATCTACAGCAGCAGCTTTTCTTAAATTCAAATCATTCAAGGCTTCTCAGTTTCCCTGGGGGCAGTATCAGCATCTGGTCTCACCTTCTCATTTTAAATTATGGTTGGAACCTTTAATTTATTCAGAAATATTTCAATTCTTTTATTATCTATACTCCCCTCAGGACCTACATGAATCACAGAAATAAATGTTATTCCTTAAGGGTATCAGATGTTTCAAAAG
Organism: Terrapene triunguis; assembly: GCF_002925995.2. Lineage (NCBI taxonomy): Eukaryota > Metazoa > Chordata > Testudines > Emydidae > Terrapene > Terrapene triunguis. The sequence goes on from NW_020664368.1 coordinate 662,225, forward strand.
CCATCTAGACATGTTACCATACTCGATCTTTGACAACAACAAAAGGAATGCTGTTTTCATATGTCTAGTTTGAATCATTTAAAGTATTTTCTTACAGCACAGACAAAAACATCTGTGACAGATTCAGTTAATTAATAAATCAAACAAAAACAACTTTCATGAAGTTGATGGATTTCCTCAGTTTTCTACATTGTTAAAAACCCTACTCTTCAAAAAATATTTACTCTATTTTAAAATGTGAAATGGAAGCATCATATCTTGTAATTTTGCATTATTCTTTGCCTTTCCTTTACTATTCCATAACAAATAATTGCTATTAAAGTGCAGTTGTACTCTTTAAAGTGAATTTTTAAAATGCTATTGTGGGGTTCCATGTTTAGTATCTTTCAAATCTGCTCAGTTTACAATATTTTTTTCTGACTGTCAGCCTTGCAAACTCAGCCTGAACTATGAGAATAAAAACTCGTTGATTCCATCTTATACACCATCACTGTTATAAAGATTTTGCAAGCCAAGTTAGACTCTGACTGACATCTGTGAAAGCTCATTATCTCCGATGGATTTGCACCGATTTCTCTGACTGGTACTTAATAAACAATTATTTTGATTAACCAATACATAATTTATGCATTAACTGGGACTTAAGCAGATGAAGTGCTCTGCTGAATCAGGGTCTTAACTCTTACATTTCTGTCAACAGGTTGTGGCTCAAAATTCATTTATATGTTCAGAAACTTGACATACTTGCTTGGAAGACTCAGTAAATCCAAACTGAAAGGGTTAAAATGGGAAGAATCAACCTTGTTTTTAGACCATTTCACACACCCCAAATTGAGAGTTAATTTGTGCTATAAAAAAAAAAGTTGATTGAGTCATCTCTCGTCAGTGTCCTGTAGTTGTAGGTACACACTGAGAGCCCTTTTTCTGGCTCCTGAGATTCTTAGCAGCCTTTCGTTGATTGAGCTCTCCACCACCGCCGTAGAACAAAGTTCAACATGCAGTTTATCAAATGAATGAAGGAAAAGCTTCAGGAAAAGATTGACTGACAACCAAAATAAGAGCTGCAGGCCAAGACTTCTGTGAAACCTTTGCTCAGAGGTTTAGTCGTTACTTGGAAATGCAGAACATACCATCTAGCTGGAAGGAGTCCAACACCATTTTGCTGTACAAGAAGGGCAATCGTGAAGTTCTAAAGAACTATTGTCCAATATGCCTGCTTTCATATGTCTACAAGCTGTTCACCAAAATAGTAACAAACCAAGTCTCACAGAGTCTGGACGAGCAGCAGTCAAGAGAGCAGGCAGGTTTTCGAATGAATTTCAGCACAATAGACCATAGCTTCACTATAAACCAGCTATTGGAGAGCACAAGGGAATACAAATTCCCTTTATGCATTGCCTTCGTCAACTATGAAAAAGCATTTGACAGCATAGAGATCAATGCAGTGCTGAAAGTTCTTGCAGAACAGGGCATCGACACAAACTACATCAAACTACTAAAGGAAGCAAACTGATTGTACTACGGATATAGCTGTTCGATACTCCCCTTCGCATCCCAGTCAAAAAAGGTGTGAAGCAAGGAGACACGGTTTCACCGAAACTCTCGTCAATGGACAGCAGTTAAACCACCTCAGATTTGCGGACGATATCGTGTTGATTGCTGAAAACACTATCAAACTACAGAAAATGCTGCAAGAACTCAACACAAAAAGCAGCCAAGTTGTACTGAAAACTAACCGCTCTAAAACAAAATGTGTGCGGTCTGATGCCTTGCCAAAAGCCCAAAAAATAGTCAAGGGAGAACAAATAGAAGAAGTTGAGCAATGCGTTTATTTGAGCCAAGAAATTAACATGCTCTTGTGAAGGTGAACTCTCGTGAAGAAAGAAAGCTGGTTGGCATGCATTCAATTCTATCAAGGATGGCTTCCAAGGAAAAAAATCAACAAGGCAACATGTGCCAACCTCTTCAACTCAACAGTACTGCTGGCAATGCTGTATGGCAGCAAAACATGGGCACTGAGGAGCAACAACTGTCTGTCACAGAGAGGGTGATGGAAAGAAGAATTTTAGGGATTTCAATCTGCGACTGAGTCCCCAAAGAAGTGGTCAGACAGCAGAGTGGAGTGCAGAATGTCGTTGTTGAAAGCAGGTTCAGTAAAATGCGATGGGCCGGGCATATAGCTAGACTCACTGACAATCGATGGACTGCAGCTGTAGCCAAGTGGTACCCACAGGAACTGAAACGACCACTTGGCTGACCTCCAAAGAGATGGGAAGATTTTATTGTGAAAAGGCATGGCCGCACATGGAGAAGGAAGATCAGGATAAGAGAAGAATGGAAGACATGTTGTGATTGGCGCAATCTGTATGAGGGTTGAAGGAGTGATCGATCAAGGTGATAAGAAATAGAAACCAGAAGACAAGACAGTGGAAACCCAAAGACATACTGCACAATCAATGTAGATTGAAAAAAGATCAAAACTACAAGATATTTTCTGTTTCACTGATTAAAACACAATGTATGGTAAGTGAAAGATGTATCTCCAAACTTGGAAAAGAGACAACTAAGGGGGGATATGATGGAGGTCTATAAAATTGTAACTGGTGTAGAGAAAGTAAATAAGGAAGTGTTATTTACTCCCTCTCACAATACAAGAACTAGGGGTCATCAAATGAAAGTATTAGGCAGCAGGTTTAAAACCAACAAAATGAAGTATTTCTTCACACAACCCACAGTCAACCTATGGAATTCTTTGCCAGAGGACATTATGAAGGCCAAGATTATAACAGGGTTCAAAAAAGAACTAGATAAATACATGGAGGATAGGTCCATCAATGGCTATTAACCAGGATGGGCAAAGATAGTGTCCCTAGCCTCTGTTTGCCAGAAGGTGGGAATGGGCAACAGGGGACGGATCACTTGATGATTACCTGTTCTGTTCATTCCCTCTGAAGCACCTAGCATTGGCCACTGTTACAAGACAGGATACTAGACTAGATGGACCACTGGTCTGACCCAGTATGGCCGTTCTTATAAAAAACATTGCATTGTGTACTTTATTTTTGTATTTTCTTAAAAAAATAATTTTTTTTTAGAAGTTTCTCATTGCAGTCTCTTCTCATAGGAGAATTGTTTCTCTTGCCAAATTGGAGGTGAATCGGAAAAACTGTTTTAGAGACTGTAATGGGATGCACTCATTAAGTTTGTGTGTGCCTGCAGTTTTTCCTCAATTTCTTTCACTCATGGTGCCCCATCGGCCATTGCACTTGTCAGGCGGGTCTTTGGTGACAGCCCTTCAGCCGTGTCACACTCAGTTCATGTACAAAACAAACAAACAAACCCGTTTCACGGTACACAATCCAAAATGTCCTCAGTGTCCAGCAGCCGTCCCTGGGGTCAGTCTTCTAAAACAGTCCAACAGGGTCCATCACGGTACCCTCGCTTGGTTAAGCCAGGTTGCAAGGCTCCTATTCTGGAATTGAGCAGCATCCCAAGGGCTTCTTTCCTAGGGACTCTTTACCTCTACTTGAGTCCTCAGAGACCCCAGCCTTCCACCCCTCTTGGACTCAGTTCACTGATCACACCTCCCTGCTGAGTCAGTTCCAGTGCAGCCCCCTTCCCTGGGGTGCCACAATTCTAATTCTCTTCCCTAGGGCCTAGCCACTTCCCGACAGTGGCTGGTGGGCGGACCTGGTCCCACCCACCTCTCCGGGTCCCAACCCAGGGATCCTTTAAGTATAGCAGCCTCATGCTGAACCCCTTTATTAGTTGCTGCTTTATGTTTCCTTGGGCCACTTCCCCACAGCACACCTTAGTTGAGGCCCAGCAGCCAGCTCAGTCCTTGCTCCCATGGTTCCTACCAGTAACTACCTGCTTTAGCCCTTACAGCCAACCAGGAGCACCTCTTCTTTCTTCCAATCTCTGCTACCAGACACAACTCACTCTGTCCAGCCTTTTAGCTCCTTTTATACGGTCCTGCTGGGCCCTGATTGGCTGTTCCCTGCAGCCCCTCTCATTGGCTGCTTCCCTTGCAGTCACTCTAGCCCGCTAGGAGGACCTCTCTACTTCTCCTTTCCTGGGATGGGTGTGGCAGGACCCTGAGGCCTCCAGTAGGGGGCCTCTGGGCCTAGTCCACCCCATCACAGAGACAAAAAAATTACTTTTAGCTTTTTTTGAAAATTCTATAATAAACGATACTGCAAATGTGTCTAATGTGCCTATAGGAGTGACAATTGGGCCTATAACTTTTTGCCTGCTTGGGAATTAACCATGAAAAGTAGGTCAAGTTATTTTTAATAATGTTATAAACAGATGCAAGAAAACCAGACAAACTGAATTAGCCCCCAAAAAGGGGCCTAGTGATATAACTCAAGAACTGTATTGAGATCAGGCTTGCTTGGTAAACAAGAAATTGTGGGTCTGGAAAACAGTAAACCAAATTTGGTGTATCAGAAACTAGACTTAATTGATGGGCTAACAAATGAGGGGAATGGCTATTCAAACCATCACTCCCTTTTTGGAGTCCTTAAGGAAATCTTGTGGAAGACCAGTCAGAGGCTACTAGAGAACTTCACCATCATGGGTTCCACACCTACCATTTCCTGGGACCCCAGGCTTTTGTCATCCTGATCCTGAGAAATGTCCTGACCAGGCCAGAGAGAAGGACCCAGATGACATCACCACCCCACCAGCTCCAGTTGAATCCCAAACACCATCTAAGATGAAATAGGAATGGACTTTAACAATAACAGCTCATCTCAACTAACTTCTCTTTAATCCAAAAGGACAGTTATTACCATCTTTGACACCATCTAAGACACTGTCAAACTAGGGGATTTTCCTTCTAAAAACTCTCCCCCAATAAAGGGAAAAGGAATAAGGAATGTTGTTAAAATGAAAGCCTTATTTAATACTTTACATTTCAAATGTTCTAAGTGTTTTTCCTTCCTTTCTTTATCTTTAGTAAAAGGTTAAAAGGATGTTTAATGATGTTTGCCATGGTACTAAGCAGACTGAGGTCTCTGTCCAAATCCCGAACCTTGTTTAACACTGTTTAACGTTGGACAGTGACTGGGTTATGTTAACACCCTTTGGTCCCTATTTTCCATCTAAATCAGCGCTTCTCAAACTATGGGGTGGGTCTCCCAAGGCAGGAGTGGGAATATTTCAAGGAAGGTGAGAACTCCATGCTTTTTCCTCTTTTTTTGCAGAATTCTGGCAGTCAGCCCCAGGTGGCTGGGGCTCGTGCACAAGAGACGTGCACACGAGAGGTGGGATTAAAAGGGACAGCTGGAGTCCCACCACCCAGGCCTGGGCTCTCCTCCCCCAACCTATCCCTCACTGGGAGGAAGCCTGGGCTCAGGATCTCTGTCTCCCCCAATCCATCACCTGGAGGTGGTAAGGCTCCGTCTCTCAGCCCTGGGATGACAGCAGCAGCGCAGAAGTAAGGGAGGCACTACTGGCGCTCTGGAGGAGATAGTGTGTGTGGGGGGAGGGGGGAAACAGGGCAGTGACATTGTGGGGAGGGAGGAGGCAGCCCTGGAATAGGCAGTGGGGGGGTCCCTGGGATGTGGACACTGTGGGGGGGAGGCAGTCCTGGAAGGGGGATGTTGGCACCGGGGGGAGGGCAGCCCTTGAGGGGACACTGTGGGGGGCAGCACTGGAAGGGGCGGGGCGGTGTCCCCGGGGTGTGGAGACTGGGGGGGGCAGCCCAGGAAGGGGCCGGGGCGGTGGCAGTGGGGGAGAAGGGGCAGGCGGAGGAGGCAGGTCTCCGGCGGTGGTCCCGGGGCGGCGCTGTGGGCGGCAGTCGGGGCGGCGCCATGTTAAGAGCCGCCCTCCTCCGCCCCCCGCGCTTTCGGCTGCTCCGGCACCGCGGCCCGCCAGCGCCTGCGAGCCCCCCGCCTGCGCCCGAGGTAAGCGGCGGCGCGGGCTGTCACTGCTCCCGCGGGGGCGGGTGCAGGGCCGCGCTCGCTCTGCCGGTGCCCCGGGGGAGGCCCTGGGGCTCGGGAAGGCGGCAGCGGCTGGCTCTGCCGACAGGCCCCGGTAGCGCTCACCGTCCCAGCGGGCACAGCCGTGGCCAGGCCCTGCCGCGCTGAGCGCAGCCGGGGCTCGGGGGTGGCTGGGCTCGCTGTGGGCCCGGAGGTCAGCGGGGGAGGTAGCGCGGCTCCTCCTACCCCTGGGGCGCCTGTAACGCGAGACAGAGCCGGGCTCTTTGCTCTTCGCCCTGGCCGCGCCAGAAGCGCCGCCAAACCAGCGCCAGATTGTCCGCTTCCAGCCTCGCATCGCTTCAGCCAAACGGGTGCCATGTCGCCCCCGGGTTGACGCTTGTTCATAGTCACCCAGCTTGGTCCGGGCAGCGGGGTCCTGTGTTCCCGGTTGCACGAGTCCTGTAGAAAGAAATCAAATTGCGCAGGTAAAGCTTGCAAATTAGGGGGGGGAGGGGGAATGAGATACCAGCCTATTGCTCTGTGCTGGGTGGGGGAGCGAGGCAGTGACTTCATGCAAGTCTCCCTGTTCCCACAAGGACCTCCTCAGAGGGGACCTGGGCATCATTGTAGACAGCGCCATATATACATACCCCTGCTCAATGGACATCTGCAGTCAGATAGCAAACAAGATGTTCTGATGTGATGGAGAATAATACAAAGAATATGATAATGGCCATATATCAACCCATGGTGTGGTCTGTACTGTGTACAGTATTGGTCACCCAGTCTCAAAAGGCTACTGCAGAACTAGAGGGCATTCAGAGAAGCCTGGATCAAGGGCATGGAATATCCCATGTGAAGAGAAACTTTGAAGATTGGATAGTTTATTTGAGAAAGAAGATGTGATAAAACATATAAATTAATTAACAATAAAGAAAAGATAAATGGGGAACTCCTTGGAATCACCTTGCTTGACGCCTGTATTTACAAAAAGTTCCAGTCTGATGATAAAGGAAATTAACAGAGCGTCAAGGAAATCTTCTGTGCAATAGCTCTCATGGTGGAGACAAATACAATTCCTCTCAAGTATAGGGAATAATCACCCATGCACTTTGAGCTTCTTTGCTTCAACACTTAGAAAATTCATTTCCTCTTATCTGACAGCAAGTAATGTTACAGAAGGAACTGCCAGGGCCTAATTTGCACCACTGAAGGTTCCTGGCTTGCCTTCCCTTCCATCTCTCCTTCCAGTTGCCAAGTCTACCTTACTCTCCTTCAGCACTGACAATGCCCCCCCCAGCCCCACCCCCCCGCCACTTGAATCTTTACACTGGTTTCCCTCATGTATCAAGTTTTTATCCCTTTAAAATTCTCCATAACTCCAGCGCTGTCTTTCTTCTCCTATACTACTTATGGTTTGTCCACAATCTAAGCTTTGTTTCCTTCCCCTCTAGTTTTTGTGCCTTCTTTAATTGTACCCTATAATGTCTCTGATTTAACATTTGTCAAGGTCCATCTCTGTCATCTGAAAACACTTCAGGACCCTCCCCCCATTTCAGAATCAAATACCATCCAAAAATAGTTCTATCTCCCACTGTTAAAACTTAGAGAAGGTAGGCGAGATAATATCTTTTATTGGATCAACTTCTGTTGGTGAGAGAGACAATCTTTTGAGCTAGACAGCGCTCTTCTTCAGGTCTGACCTGCGTAGCTTGAAAGCTTGTGTTTCTCACCAACCGAAGTTGGTCCAATAAAAGTTATTACCTCACCCACCTTTTCTCTCTAATATTCTGGGACCTACATGACTACAAGAATGGGGCATTACTATTAAAACTATCGGAAGTTAGGTGTAGACAAACCAGCATTGTACTAACCGGTAAATTCCCCTGCAGCTGTTGAATTGTTTCCTACAATATATTTTCTGCTTTGTTTTGCTTCACTTTTGAATAACTTTTATGCAATGAGATTACTCAGTAGATATATAGAGCTCATAGAGGATCAGGAAGAATTGCCTACCAGACTAAAATTGCATTTGCCTCTTTGCATTCCATTGGTGATCCTGCTTCTGCAAAAACGTAATCTGTTATATTCCCTTTCCTTTTAGTTGCCTTTTTCAACATATTGAAAACACATTGACTTCACTGAAGATACAACAAAAATGAATTTGGTCTACTGCATATAGTTCTTTTTGACCAAAGCTGGGTGTCGGAATATGAATTTAGGAGCTTAGTTTTAGGCCTGGATTTTTGTTACGTGAATCGGCATTGATATAGTCAAATTCGAATGTGATTATAGAAAAAAGAACTAGACATGACCACAGGGAAATATTAACTTTGTATATATAAAATGAATATAATATAATGTAAAGATTTGCATAGCTGTGGACTTGTTCTGTTACAAAAATTGATTCTTCTGCAGGATTATATCCTTTTAATTCATCACATTTTGGGCTTGAACAAAAGTACAGTCAGTAGAACAGGTAAACACAAATACTACCATTTACATTTAACACTGAAATTGGATTAAAAATCTAACAACCCCAAGGCAACAAGAAACATCCATTGTCTCTTTGCTGATAAAAGAATATTTAACTGAAGCTCTTTTAATTTACAATATACCATACAGGTCTGTCGCATCTTACGCGCATTTAACATGCGCGATTTCAACTTTACACGGTTGGCAAAAACAAAACAAAAAAAAAAGAGAAATACAACAATTTTAATACTATACCTGTAGTGCGGGCGATTTCGCCCGCCATTGAACTCAATGGGGTTTTGGCTATACGCGGTTTTCGCTTTACGCGCTAACCGCAGAACGGAACCCCCGCGTAAGATGAGACAGACCTTGGCTTTATTTAGAAGCTCTCACTTAAGTTAAATGTAATAATTGTCTCCTGGTATTTATAGTTTTAAAAAGTTCCTAAAGAAGACAGCTGCATTTTTATTAGCGTTTTCCTGGCTAAACGCAAAACATTTGGTTAGAATTTAAACTTACGGTTTCAGAATGAGCAGAAAAGGAAGGTACTAGGCATCAAAATTAATTGGTGATGTTACTTTCTTAGCAAGTCAGGGATGGGTGGACAAATTTCTGTTATGATGGGGTTTCACAGTAAGATAGAAAACTACATCAGGCTAATATTTAATAACAGTAGAATAGTCCTTTTTAACTTTCTGCAGCTTTTTAAAAAAATTGCACGGTAAACGTATGGCTGGTAGATATATTTATTATTTGTATAGTGGTAGTGCTTAGGGGCCCTAGTCATAGACTAGCGGTCACCTTCAGCCCCCAACTAAAACCTCTCCAGCGCATCATCAAAGATCTACAACCTATCCTGAAAGATGATCCCTCACTCTCACAGATCTTGGGAGAAAGACCTGTCCTTTCTTACAGACAGCCCCCCTACCTGAAGCAAATACTCACCAGCAACCACACACCACTGAACAAAAACACTAACCCAGGAACCTATCCTTGCAACAAAGCCCGATGCCAACTCTGTCCACATATCTATTAAAGTGACATCATCATAGGACCTAGTCACATCAGCCACGCCCTCAGGGGCTCGTTCACCTGCACATCTACCAATGTGATAGATGCCATCATGTGCCAGCAATGCCCCTCTGCCATGTACATTGGCCAAACCGGACAGTCCCTAAGCAAAAGAATAAATGGACACAAATCTGACATCAGGAATCATAACATTCAAAAACCAGTAGGAGAGCACTTCAGTCTCCCTGGCCACTCAGTAACAGACCTAACGGTGGCAATTTTGCAACAGAAAAGCTTCAAAAACAGACTCCAACGAGAAACTGCTGAACTTGAATTAATATGCAAATTAGACATATCAATTTAGGCTTGAATAGAGACTGGGAATGACTGAGCCATTACACACATTGAATCTATTTCCCCATGTTAAGTATTCTCACACCTCTTGTCAAACTGTCTGTAATGGGCTATCTTGATTATCACTACAAAAGTTTTTTCTCTTAATTAATTAGCCTCTTAGAGTTGGTAGGACAACTCCCACCTTTTCATGTTCTCTGTATGTGTGTATATATATCTCCTCACTATATGTTCCATTCTATGCATCCGATGAAGTGGGCTGTAGCCCACGAAAGCTTATGCTCAAAAAATTTGTTAGTCTCTAAGGTGCCACAAGTACTCCTGTTCTTTTTATATCCCCACTGTGCTAGTTGCTGTACAAACATATAAAAAAGACAATCTTTTCCTTCAGAAATTTACAGTCTTCCTGTAAGGCAAGAGAGAGTAGATGAATACAGGAAATATAGAACACAAGCAAACCAGTGACAGAACTTGGATTAGAACTAAATTTCCTGGCTCCTCATACTGTGTTTAAACATTCAATGCTATCTCCCATTTTAAAAAAAAAAAAAATATGACAGTTTAAACACATCCCTAGTGAACTGTTACTGTTGCATGATATTTGGCTATAGTAGCATCCTGAATAATAAAATCCCATTTCCCTTCCCCACTCTTCCAGAGCAGTGTTCCACCTTTTCTCCTCCTCCTACCCTTCTCCCCTTACCCCCCCAAAAAGAGAACATGCAGTTGGTGGGTCACCTTACTAAAAACTTTGGGAACCACTGTTATAGAGGATATTCCCTATGGTGGCTGAGGGCTGATAGTGAGATTAGTAGATACACCATCTTGACTTATTTAGGAAAAGTGGAGTATGAAGTACAGTAGAAGTACTGGAATAGAACGTTAGTTCTCATAATTCTGTCCCCTCTCAGTCTCTGTCCTCTGCTCACATATTCCCTTGTGTTCTGCCCATTTGTCTCTGCTTGTTCCTGGCTCAGCCATTCCTCAGTGAGTGCCTGGAATAGTCTCTCACTATATGCCAAGGAATTACTGGAAAAAACATCTTCAAGAAGTTACACCTCTACCCCGATATAACGCTGTCCTCGGGAGCCAAAAAATCTTACCGCATTATAGGTGAAACCGCGTTATATTGAACTTGCTTTGATCCGCTGGAGCATGCAGCCTCTCTCCACTCCCCCTGGAGCGCTGCTTTACCGCATTATATCCAAATTCATGTTATATCGGGTCGCATTATATCGGGGTAGAGGTGTACTGAAAACCCAACTGTTCAGTTAAGTGTTTAACATGAAATGGCCATGCTGCATTCTCTGTTTGGTTTTGTCTGGCATTCTTTGCTTGTACCTTTAGATTGTAAACCCTTAGAGGTGGGACCCTGTTATCTTTTTGACACTGACTTATTATTCAATAGTACCATGGGTATTTAAGATGCTGTGTACCAGTCAGTGAGGGTTTCTTTTAAAGGGTAGGGTAAAATGAGCATGATGGAGCTATGTATTCTTAGGGCTTTGTAAGAGGCCCTCAGTTCAACCTGAGGTACCAGTTAATTTTTAACTGGTATAAACCCAAACCATGTGGTTATGTTGTACAGCACTGCTCATCTAATGCCTTCCAATCACTTCACAACATTTGATTAAACCATATAAAGCTGGTGTAGAGTCTCAAGCAGAAATCCATGTGATCTAACTGTTTTGTCTTCTCAAAAAAGTTTTAAAGAGGAGAATAAAAAAAAATATGAAGGATAGTTTTGTGTAGAAAAAGTTGGCAGGAAGAGAGAAAGTTAAGAGGCAGAGGAAATGCATGAAGGCCACAGTGTGAAATTGGAAGAAGCTACAAATGCATTGGGCTTCTCAGGATGACATCAGCTTAGTAGCAGTGGGATTCTTTATTAGAGAAATGTTTTTGGAGTCTGAGGGCAGGTCTTCACTATGGGGGGGGGGTCGATTTAAGATACGCAAATTCAGCTACGCGAATAGCGTAGCTGAATTCGAGTATCGGAGCCGACTTACCCCGCTGTGAGGACAGCGGCAAAATCGATCTCCGCGGCTCCCAGTCGATGGCGCTTACTCCCACCTCCGCTGGTGGAGTAAGAGCGTCGATTCGGGGATCGATTGTCGTGTCCCGACGAGACGCGATAATTCAATCCCCGAGAGATCGATTTCTACCCGCCGATTCAGGCGGGTAGTGTAGACCTAGCCTTAGAATGTAGAGAGTGAACCTCTTAGTTCTTCTAGGTCATCTCCCTGTTCACTGCAGGTGTGTTGATTATTGCAAGTGTTCTGGGTGGGTTTCAGCAGAAATATTTTAATATGTTTGAATGGTACCTACTTTCCCAGAGAAGATTGCAAAAGTATGTTTTTATATTTTTCAGGTTCCTTATTTTTGTATAAAGATTGAGAGAAGTCAACCTGGTAAGATGGAATCCTCTGATATTGTACAGTAAAGCCCTAAAATACAAACTAATGTTAATGTTGACAGCCTAGGAGTAGCAAAAATAATTGTATAATAAGTAGTTTTGAGAATAAACGTAAAAAGATTTGGAGCCTTCTAAAGACCTTGCCTTTCAAAGATGCTAAGAGTCTAGTTCACTGCTGTGTTACTCCAGTTTTATGCTGGTGCAATACCATCATAGTCCAGGGAAGTTACACCAGTAACAGTAAAATTGTAGTAATTGAATTAGGGCCCAAATGTATAGTCATGCTCTTATTGTCTTAATGTAAAGATATAAGTGTTGGCACCAGTTTCTTCAAGATGCAGATGTCGATAGTTTAAAAGGTTCTATTTATTAGCAAAAGTGAAGGTATTTGGGTAGTAAGTGTTTATTAAGGAGTTAAAATTCCCAAGCACAGAGAGTGTGGTGAGAAAACATATACTTCTAGAGTTACTTTATGAACAAAATGAAGGCAAAGGATAGGATAATTTCTGTTCTGTACTGTTCTGTTCCTTGCCAGGCTTGGAAAGTAGTGTTCACAAAGGCAGAATAACACAATGATCCCAAAACTGTAGGATTTAAATGTAAATTCATTTTAAATGTGCAATGTAGGAGTAGAAGCTGGAGAATAAAAGACTATAAATTACCAGAGGTGGAATGATTTCATAAGACAAAAAGATGTTCAAACCTGTGTACCACAAAAGAACATAGGAGGAGGTGTCTTGGTAACTTGATCCCATTCCCTTCACACCATTACTGTTCTCTCCTTTTATTAAAAGTTACCACACACACAAAAAATGTTGGCAAACAGCCACAAATTTGGTACCCTATTATAGACCACAGTTATTAAACCTGAAATGTTCATATAAGGCAACTGAATTTTTTTTTCTGAAACGTGGAAAGAATTTGTGTAACTGGAAGGTAACTTCTTTGTAAAAGTCAGCTGTACTGTAGTCACCTGAAAAAAATGGGCCATCCTGATTATCACTATAAAAGTTTTTTTTTCTCCTGATAATAGCCCACCTTAATTGATTACTCTCGTTATAGTTGGTATGGCAACACCCATTTTCTCATGTTCTCTGTGTATATATCTCTTCCTACTGTATTTTCCACTGCATGCATCCGATGAAGTGGGCTGTAGCCCACGAAAGCTTATGCTCAAATAAATTTGTTAGTCTCTAAGGTGCCACAAGTACTCCTCGTTCTTTTTGCTGATACAGACTAACATGGCTACCACTCTGAAACCTGAAAAAAATGGCCATTCAAAGTTGTTTTTTGTTTTCTGTTTTTTAAAAACCTGTTGGCTGGAGATACAAATTGATAGTGGTTTTTGTTGTTGTTGTTTTTGTTTTGTTTTTAGCAGCTGAGATTATGGCACTGAAACAGATTTCCAGCAACAAATGCTTTGAGGGTTTCCAGAAGGTGTTTGAACATGACAGGTAAACATTACAAAGGCAACCTAAAATTTTAGCACCGGGAGAGCAATGGCAGTATCATATTACTTCCAATATTTCCATAGTCAAAAGAAAGACAAAATATGCATTTCCCTGATACTAATATTAGTGTTTTAGTAGCTTCATTTTTATATTATGTCTTCAGCTTACAAGTTGCTTTATTCTACATTTTTAAACACTTATTACTAAGTTCGGCAGAGGGAAAACATTAATAGTAAATTTACTATGTCCTGAGAATTGGTCTCATCACCTTGGGCTGCTGTATTTGCAATGTGGAAATATGAATATATATTAAAACACTTACTGCTTCATTCACATGGAGTTATTCACATGACCAGAAGCATCAAACAAACTAAAATAGAAGTAGAAACAATCTTTTAGTGAGGAGGAATTACCTATACAACTATATATAAGCATGTAGTTTTCATTTCTGGTCTCTAAAAGACACCCATTACCCATGAATCAGCAATTCTTTGCTGTGAAGGGGAGAGACTCTTTTAGATAAAGGTCAAACTCCAGTTGCTTATGTAAGTCTTTTCAGCCTGTTTGCTTGTGGCATGTAATATTGTAATACATTTGAATTATACTCTATTAATTAGGTGGTTGTCCATCTTTTGAATTAGAATATATACAGCTCTACCCCGATATAACGCGACCTGATATAACACGAATTCGGATATAACGCGGTAAAGCAGCGCTCTGGGGGCGGGGCTGCGCGCTCCGGCGCATCAGCGTGTCTGGCTCCAACACGCTGCTCTGAGCGGTGTGTTAAGGGTGCCGGGCCAGGGCCGAGGGGTTGGATAACGGGCGCAGGGTCTTGGGGGGTGGTCAGGGGACAGGGGGGAGCCACACGCCGAGGATGGGAGCTGCAGTGCAGGGGAACGTCACACAGGTTCCAGCTGGTGCCGAGAAGTTGGGGAAGACTGGTCCACGCGGGGAAGTTGCGGATCCAGGGCAGGGAGAGGTGCCCATCCTAGATGGCGCCGTGCAGGTGCCCCTGTCCCGGCGCTGGAGGGCTCGGCACACAGCAGGATCGGCTGACAGGCTGCGCCCCGCTCGCAGCAGCGCCGGGCGGGCTCTCCGGGGCCATAGCGCCGCACTACCTGCCCGCAGTCAGGGGCTTCGTGTGCCCTGGCAGGCAGCTGGCCGCAGTGTCCTCACCAGAGACGGGCTGTGCGGGCCTCTGCGGAGGAGGAGAGATGGGGCTGAGCGCGGGCACGCACGGCAGGAGCCTCCCGCCGATGGCTCACCTCCCCTGGCACTGAATGGGCCCGGGGCGGGGACCAGGCACACATGGGCACCTCGGGTGAGGCTGCCCGCCCTGCTCCCCCTCGCGGTGGGGGTCGGATGGGGGCGGGGCTATTTGCTGACTATTAATAACGGAGATGCTCGAGGCCAAAGCAAGTTCAATATAACACGGTTTCACCTATAACGCGGTAAGATTTTTTGCCTCCCGAGGACTGCGTACTATCGGGGTAGAGGTGTATATTCCTTTATATAGTACTGCTGCTGGAAGATCTTGCATCTAAAGAAAGTAGCTTCTGAAGAAAAAATGCTTTCTATTGGTAGTTTTAACATTGAATAAAAATTGGGCAATTGATTAGTGTATCAATCTGGGAGACCGAAACAACTTGACTTTTGCTTCTATATGTGCTGCACTGTAAATTATGTGAGCTATTTGTATATGTTCTTAAAATATGTCTCTCCAATTTAACAGGCAGGAGTTAGGTTGAACATTGTTAGGTCTTGAATTCCAATGCTAATTTTCAAAATATTCCCTACCAGCCAGACTGTAAGGATTTGGTTTATTTTTCTTTCTTTTTAAAATGTATTTAAAACATAGTAGAAATGCAATCAGTGTTACTCAATAGGCTAATGTTGTTAATTTCACTTGCACTCTTAAAATACTATTATCCATTGAATCAGTAATGGCCTGGTTTAGATATTCTGATTAGTATTCTAGAAATGCATAGATAAACTCTAGATCAGGGATCGGCAACCTTTGGCACGCGGTCCGCCAGGGTGCCAGGCCGGTTTGTTTACCTGTCACCATTCCAGGCCAATGGGGGCAGCGGGAAGCAGCGGCCAGAACATCCCTCGGCCCGCGCAGTAAACCCTGCTCTAGATAGTGCGTGTTTTTTTTTTTTTTAAATGATTGTCCTGGGCGTGTCTGTTAGATACTGTTAATCAAATGTATTTTGTTGCTACAGTATAGAGTTAAAATGCAAAATGAGGTTTGGAATCTATTTGCCACCAAAAGCAGAAATTGGGAAGTGTCCTGTGCTGTACTGGCTCTCAGGTGAGTAATGTGAACTTCGGTATTTTTAAAAGATACTGTTAGGTTAATTTAAGACCCAAAATTTACAGTATGTAAAAAAGGAGATAAATTGATTCCATTAAAGTATGGTTGCCAACTTTCTAATTGCACAAAACTGAACACCCTTGCCCTGCCCCATCCCCGAGGCCAAAAAGCAGTGCCCCCCATTTTTTGTTTTTTTTGTTTTTTACAGCGTTCCTCCCCGAGCACGCCGTTGCTGCTCCACTTCTTCCGCCTCCCAGGCTTGCGGCGCCAATCAGCTGTTTGGCGCCATAAGCCTGGCAGGGGAGGAGAATTAGGGCGGGGGCGGCGTGCTCAGGGAGGAGGCGGAGCAGAGGTGAGCTGGGGTGGGGAGCTGCCGCGGGGGGGCGCCTCAGGGCGGGGGGAGGGAGCTGCCACGGGGGGGGGGCGCCTCGGGGCGGCGGGGAGCTGCCGCAGGGCTGGGGGGGGGGGGGGGGGCGCAAGGTGGAAGTTTCGCCTAGGGCGCGAAACTTCCTTGCACCGGCCCTGGCTAAGGCAGGTGCCCTGGCTCCGTGCTGCTCCCAGAAGCAGCCGGCATGTCCGGCCCCTGGGTGGAGGCACGGCCAGGCAGTTCTGCGTGGTGCGCGCTTCCCATACCTGCAGGCGTTGCCCCCGCAGCTCTCATTGGCCATGGTTCCCGGCCAATGGGAGCTGTGGAGCCGGTTCTGGGAGTGGGGACAGCGTGCAGAGTTTCCCTGATCGCCCCTGCACCTAGGGGCCGCAGGGAAATGCCGGCAGCTTCCGGGAGCTGTGCAGAGTCAGGGCAGGCAGGGAGCCTGCCTTAGCTCCATTGTGCTGCTGACCACACTTCTAATGTCCCGGTCAGTGGTGCTGACCGGAGCTGCCAGGGTCCCTTTTCAACTGGGCATTCCGGTCGAAAACCGGATGCCTGGCAACCCTTCACTGAAGACTGCTTTTGTTTGGGTTTAAACACTCCCCTGCAATGTGGTATTGTGCTAGCATATGAATCAGCCAGCCTTAGGGGGGGCAGGCTGCCAGATTTATGGCCTTTTTTTTTTTTTTTTTTTTTCTGTGCTGCTGGAGCAGTGCAGAGAAACTTGAAGGATCTGGCCCTGCACATGCAAAAAAATCTAGAACCTATATATTGTTGGTGGGCCTTTAGCTCACGTTGACTAAATCTTCAAATAGATTTAGGATATTCTGTGTAACTAATAAAAAGCTGTGCCTAAACAGCTTGAGATAAGCTGGTGTTTGCACACTCAATAGATATTTTCCTCTCTGGACCTGTTTCTGGAAGAAAAAATGATCAGAACTAAACAAGTAGGGTGGAATCCACAATGGGGAAAATTGTCCTATTTAAGTAAATGTGCTGTATGAAAATTGTTTCATCCTGTATCCATGTTTTAGGATATGGTGCTATTTAGATCTCAGGGACTGGATATACTGTAAAATGTTAGTCTTAATGCATGGTGTAACAGTGGAAGAATGACATTATAGTTCTAAAACAAATTTTAACAGGAACTACCATTTTGATTGTATTAACAAATCAGACCAAGTTTGAAATATGGATTTTGCCAGAGGTACATTGTGTATATATAAGATATAGAAGAATTTAGTTTAAAAAAAAAAAAAACAAACCTGAAAACCTTGTCCTAATATATGTTTACCAACTTAAGCAGTAGTTGTTGAAAGCAATGTTTTGCAGCCTATTGTAATTTTACCAGTAGTCTGATATATGTAGCTATGGTAAAGTTTACTTGTGTTACTTTTGATATTTTCCCCCAATTACCTTCTTTAACTGTTAATATTTTGTATGAATTATCAAAAAATAGCAAATTTCTATTATTGATGGTTGGCAAAATTAGTAAATGTCTCAATTCCGTGTACAAGCATAAGTCACTAAAATTAGAGGCAGTTACAATTCCATTAAAGCTAGTGGAAGTACAAGGGTAGAATAGGCCAGTAGAGGTGTGATTCTAAGCCCTAACCTGTACTTGACTTCCATTATAATTGAGTGTTGTGCATGTAGAATGATGACAGATTGCATAAGAGTGTTAACATCTACTATTGAAGCTGTTTGTAGGTTAGAAGAAATTGTCTGAGGAGGTACCACAACTCTTATACAGCACTTACAGTAAAATAACTAATTACAAGCAAGCCTCCTTTGCTAATAAGTCAATCAGTTGAAACTATCTAAAACTCACCACAGGTGAAGGTTAAAACTACAATCTGTAACTCTTCCTACATGGCACTGTGAAGAATCCTTAAAATACTGGTCTAAGTTATCATAGACTTGTAATTCGACTTCAGTCTCAAACCTGCTCTGTCATAAGCACAGATTGCTATGGATCCTGAGGTATAGGGATCCACCATGCTTATTATAATTGCTAACTAATGAAATATAGGACTTTTTTTGTCACTTAATGTCTTCTCGAATGATATCTTACGCAGTATTTGAGAACTCTGCTTATAGTAAATGAACAAGCACTTGTGTGGCTCTCTGGATGAAACATTCAGTGACCTAATTATGGTCAATACCGAACTATGGACAAAATCCCAAAGATCTTTAAAAGGAATGGTGGTTGATACAAGTGGGAAATGAAAAAGTTAGTACGATCAAATCTTTTTTTCTGTGGAAATGTGAAAATGTAACTGAGTCTGTTTCTATGGACTGTTAGCAATTACATTCATTCTTAAGGCATGAATCCCATTTATTTTTAAACTTCTCTAGTATATGTTGGAAGCTGGAATGCTGTGAGTAGTATATAACCAGTCATATTTTTATCTCTAGGATTAACTTGTACAGAACAGAACTTTATTACCAAATCTGGTTTTCATCAGGCTGCAGCTGAACATGGCCTCATTGTAGTTGCACCAGATACCAGTCCACGTAAGTGTCTTCAGGTTTCATGATGAGCCTTCAGCATATAAACGTTTACTGCTGCTTGTCCCCAAAGAATAGAATGATTCATGTTACTACTAAATGTATTGGTGTAATTGTATCTTTATTTGGAATGTCCATCTGTAGGTTCTATAGATTATACCAATTTGCTGAATTATGTGTTTAATATATATTAAATGAATTGTAACTTTAGAACTCCACTATTAAAGCCATTTTAATACAAATGTCCTAATATTAAGATAAGGGGGCAGTTCAGGTCACACACGGGCAATGTAAGACTCTCGTTCCCCTCCATTTTTTTTTTTTTGGTTCTCCAAAGTCCCTGGCTTACACTTCATGACATACCTTGGTGTATATCGCTGATACTCAGACAGAGGCTCGAGAGCTGCAAGTGGCTCTTTAACGTGTCTCCTGTGTCTCTTTGCAGCACATGATATTAAAACACTGTGTGATTTAATTATTAACTAATCTAAGTTATTTAACCAAGCAGGATGCCTTTACTATGATATTAACTCAGGGGTAGGCAACCTATGGCACGCGTGCCAAAGGCGCCACGTGAGCTGATTTTCAGTGGCACTCACACTGCCCGGGTCCTGGCCACCAGTCCGGGGAGCTCTGCATTTTAATTTAATTTTAAATGAAGCTTCTTAAACATTTTAAAAACGTTATTTACTTTACATACAACAATAGTTTAGTTATATATTATAGACTTCTAGAAAGAGACCTTCTAAAAATGTTAAAATGTATTACTGTCACGCGAAACCTTAAATTAGAGTGAATAAATGAAGACTCGGCACTCCACTTCTGAAAGGTTGCCGACCCCTGTATTAACCAATTGTAGTTGATAAAATAATAGGCATTTTGCTGGGAGAATTTATATATAATATAAATAGTAAATGAAACAATGAATTCACAGTACTGTGGCTCTTTTGGTTAGTGTTGATTGCTAATTTGGCTCTTGAATCACAGAGATCTGAGTATCACTGGGATATACTATGCTGGTACCTTACATCATCCATGGAACCCTGTTGGAACATGGAGCTAGTGTTTTGTTTTTACTGTGTTGCATGATTTTTCAGAGCCTTTTACTATTTACTGTACTCGGTACTTATAAAGCTAAAACAACAGTTTAAAAAAAGCACACACATCTCTTCCCCAGTGCAGAAGTCTGGCTCCGGTAGGGTTCCTTGGCTGGTGTAATGTTCCCTTATAAGGTATTGATTAGTATAGAAACTGGGGAACCTGAAAAGGGGAAATTCTGTACCCACCTTTGTCACAGTTACCTGGAGAGTTCTGTAAATTACACTTCAGCTTTCTGAACGCTCTTGGTATTTTCTGCTACAATGGTACTTATGCTATACATATCGGAGGAGGCTTTCTGATATTTTCCAGCATTTGATGGCATCGAATCTCAACAAAAATGCTTGATTTAATTCCCTCAAAACAACTTCCTAACAAGTTCCTTTCACAAATTATTCGTCATGGCTAGGTATTCCAGTTCCCTGGACATAGAATGTAAGATCATTGAATATTTGAGAGCCCTTGATCACAACAATGATTTAAGGACAGAATTTCAACTTTCTGAAAGTTCTATGCTTTAATCTCTTTTTTGTACTAAGAAAAATTACTGCAAAATATTTTACTGAACTGCTAGGGGAGCAACATATATTCTTCCATATTTTGTCCTGGGACCTGATGTCTTCCTGTGTTTAGTGCATTTTTAATTAATATGCAGAAAGTATATTGAAACAAGCATTATTGTAACATGCATTCATAGCTATTATGTACTGCAGAGAGGGATGGTCAAATCTTCATTATGTCATTCAAATAACATCAGATTAAGGGTTTGGGGCTGTAACTGCCCTTGGGTGCTTGGACTTGCTTTTGTGCTACCTCTGGCCATTTGCTCTTTGCATGCCTGTTCATTGATAGGATCATACGTTCTCTTTTGCACTAACCTCTTGGCCTGTCTCCTGCCTTTGTAACTTGCCATAACTGGAATAAATCAAAGCAGATGACTGCAAGCTCCACAGTGTTAATGGATTTTCTAGTGCATCTCTGATGTCCATTGTGTTCCAGACAGCCTCAGTTCTATGTTCACAGGGCCCAAATCTCTAACACCTTTAAGTTATCTGGAACATTGAGTTTGCAGCAGATTAAATGTAATCACATATTAAAGTAAGTGTTCCGAACATAGCATGGAGAAAATATTCAGAGCGGTGTTTGCATGTGCAGGTGTCTGTAAGTGCATGCCCAGTAGAAACTCTCCTGGAAACATAACATGTGGGAAGCAAAGAGACTTAGCAGTATTAGACACTTATCACTTCTACTGTGGTAGTGTCTAAGAAATGGAGTTAGGAGTCAGGGCCCTGTTCTTCCAAGCACTATACAAACAAACATAATCAAGACAGTCTCTGCCCTAGAGAGCTCATTATCTAAGATTTGGACAAAATCCAACAGCTGAATAAACTTAGAAGCCAAGAAGAGAGGGAGAATCAAGTTATAGCAGTGTGATGGTGCAGCTTACCTTTTTGTCATCAGATTTGTCCAGTCCCTCAATTTCCCCTCTTGGTGGTTTAGCCCTCCAGCTGAATGAAAAACTCTTTTTCATGGTAAACAGAAATAAACAGGAAAACATAAAACATGGTTTTAAAGCCTCTTCATGAGGATATAAGTGAACATTTCTTCCCTTTACTGCAGGCATTTGCCCCTCTTCATGGAATGTCCCAAACATTTGTTCATCTCCATTGAGGCTTCTTCCCAGGCTGCTTTTCCACCTTTTTTCTTTAAGCCCTTTCTTTTAGCAAGATTATCATGCTTTGTCCTTCCCTAATTTCTTCCTTAACAGAAAGATTCACAGTAAGTCCTACCATCTGTCTCAGACAGAGGCAACCAACCCTTTTATACCCAGAATACTTGATTTACAGCCTACAGTTCCCGTGATTCCTGGTCTACAAGTTCCAGAATCCCTCAGTTTTTGGCAGAGTCTGTGTCACAGGAGTGAGCTAAACTTTGATCCTCTTAAAAGCCCCTGGCTCAGCCTGTGATAAGCAGGAAGGTGTGTACTCATAAATTGTCCTAACAGTTGTGTCAAATTAGGTAAGAGTTTGCAATTTAATATGGCAGCAAAAAAATCCCTTGTAATTCTGGTTTTAGTAAACAGGTGCATGTTAGCAAGGAAGAAAGTAATGGTCCCTGTGCTAGTGGCACCTTAAATACTACGTTCAGTTCTCAGCGGACCAAATTCGATGATGAATCCTGGTCACATGCCACCTGGAGGCATGTTGCGCATATGCTAAGAAGAAGAGTTCTGGGACCTGCTATCAAGAACGTAAGAACGGCCATACTGGGTCAGACCAAAGGTCCATCTAGCCCAGTAGCCTGTCATCCGACAGTGGCCAATACCAGGTGCCCCAGAGGGAATGAACAGAGCAGGTAATCACCAAGTGATCCATCCCCTGTCACCCAGTCCCAGCTTCTGGCAAACAGAGGCTAGGGACACCATCCCTGTCCATCCTGGCTAATGGCCATTGATGGACCTATCCTCCATGAACTTATCTAGTTCTTTCTTGAACACTGTTTTAGTCTTGGCCTTCACATCCTCTGGCAAGGAGTTCCACAGGTTGACTGTGCGTTGTGTGAAAAAATACTTCCTTTTGTTTGTTTTAAACCTGCTGCCTATTAATTTCATTGGGTGACCCCTAGTTCTTGTGTTATGAGAAGGAGTAAATAACACTTCCTTATTTACTTTCTCCACACCAGTCATGATTTGATAGACCTCCTATTATATGTCCCCTTAGTCGTCTCTTTTCCTGGTCATATTAATCTCTCCTCATATGGCAGCTGTTCCATACCCCTAATAATTTTTGTTGCCCTTTTCTGAACCTTTTCCAATTCCAATATATCTTTTTTGAGATGGGGCGACCACATCTACACGCAGTATTCAAGATGTGGGCATACCATGGATTTATGTAGAGGAAATATGATATTTTCTGTCTTATTATCTAGCCCTTTCTTAATGATTCCCAACATACTGTTTGCTTTTTTGACTGCCGCTGCACATTGAGTGGATGTTTTCAGAGAACTATCCAGAATGACTGCAAGATCTCTTTCTTGAGTGGTAACAGCTAATTTAGACCCCATTATTTTATATGTATAGTTGGGATTATGTTTTCCAATGTGCATTACTTTGCATTTATCCACATTGAATTTCATCTGCCATTTTGTTGCCCAATCACCCAGTTTCGAGAGATCCTTTTTTTTAGCTCTTCACAATCTGCCTGGGACTTAACTATCTTGAGCAATTTTGTATCATCTGCAAATTTTGCCACCTCACTGTTTACCCCTTTTTCCAGATCATTTATGAATGTTAAATAGGACTGGGCCCAGTACAGACCCCTGGGGGATACCACTATTTACCTCTCTCCATTCTGAAAACTGACCATTTATTCCTACCCTTTGTTTCCTATCTTTTAACCAGTTACCAGTCCATGAGAGGACCTTCCCTCTTATACCATGACAGCTTACTTTGCTTAAGAGCCTTTGGTAAGGGACCTTGTCAAAGGCTTTGAAAATCTAAGTATACTATATCCACTGGATCCCCTTTGTCCACATGCTTGTTGACCCTTTCAAAGAATTCTAGTATTGGTGAGGCATGATTTCCCTTTACAAAACCATGTTGACTCTTCCCCAATAAATTATGTTCATCTGTGTGTCTGACAATTTTGTTCTTTACTATAGTTTCAACCAGTTTGCCCAGTACTGAGGTCAGGCTTACTGTCCTGTAATTGCCGGGATCACCTCTGGAGCCTTTTTAAAAATTGGTGTCTTTTGGCGCTGTACCTTTTAATTTCTGATTAATCTCCTCATTTTGTGTAGTTCCCCTTTCTGAAACTAAGTGCTAGAGTGTTGGGCTGCTGTGGTGTTTTCCCTGCCAGAGGGAAGTTAAATTTAATTATATTATGGTCACTATTACCAAGTGGTCCAGCTATATTCACCTCTTGGACCAGATCCTGCGCTCCACTTAGGGCTAAATGAAGAATTGCCTCTTCTCTTGTGGGTTCCAGGACTAGCTTCTCCAAGAAGCAGTCATTTAAGGTGTCAAGAAACTTTATCTCTGCATCACGTCCTGAGGTGACATGTACCCAGTTAATATGGGGATAGTTGAAATCCCGCATTATTATTGAGTTTTTATTTTAATAGCCTCTTTAATCTCACTGAGCACTTCACAGTCACTTTTACCGTCCTCGTTAGGTGGTTGGTAATATATCCCTACCGCTATATTCTTATTTTTAGAGCATGGAATTACTATCCATAAAGATTCTATGGTACTGTTTGGTTCGTTTAAGACTTTTACGTCATTTGATTCTACTGTCAAATCATGGGCAAACTGAAGAGGGATAAGAGATGGCTGGATGGATTGAATTTAAGGGAAACATAAAAATTAAGAACCGACAGTATAGCCTTGGTGAAGGAGGATATGTCTACAGTTATTCAAAAGAGGAATGACTTAGGTTTTATACGGGGTTCTAATTTATTATTGACATGAAACAGAGAAAAGATGAATTGAGAATTAATATACAGAAGATGTTCCTGATGGTGAGATTAACTAGACTGGAAACTCCCAGGGGAGGAAGTGGAACATATAATTTGAATAATTCAAAACTAGACTGGACAAAGCAATCAAAGATATACGGTAGTATAGGGTATCTTGTATTGGCAGGAGAATAGACTGGATTTTCTGTTTCTAACATGTCCCTGATTTATTTGATAAGAAATTCATAGTGTAGTAAGATTCAGTTAAATTAATATCTGATCGTACATCAGAGACAAATTTTGGGATTGAAGGGATGAAGAAAAGTGAAAACTAAGAAAACGTTGCACTTTTTACTTGTGAATCTCAAAGCATTTTGGAAACATTAATGAATTAACCCTCAAAACACTGTATTACTGCTTAAACATCATCCTCATGTTACAGTTTTTGGGAAACTGAGGCACAGAGGTTAAATTTATCCAGGTCCATCTAGAAGGGTGTGGCTTATATCATGGAAAAGAATACCCTAACATCAAATTAGGTGATGGGACAATAAACTGAGAATCACTTTTCCATGATAGGTGGCTGCAATATTGAAGGAGAAGATGAGAGCTGGGATTTCGGCACAGGTGCTGGTTTTTATGTAGACGCCACTGAGGAACCATGGAAAACCAACTATAGAATGTACTCGTACATAAAGGATGAGGTGACTTTTTTTCCCAACTGAAATTAATGTTGCTAAATGTGTTAAACTCAATCTCATTGTTTTGCCTTGACTAGAGGGACTGATCTCCTCTTAATTGGACTATTGTAGTGAGATGGCCGCTTATCATGCATATCAAAGTTGGACCATTTTCATTAGCAGTCAAATGTCATCATTTTCAAAATAGAATGCTTGAGCAAATCTATTAAGATGATGAATAACAATACATAGAAGTCTGTTAATTTGCAGCATGAGTGGTCCAGATTAAAAAGTAATGTTGACAGGGACATGAAATGTAAAAGGCCTCTCCAGAACAAGTTGTCATTCTGCTCATTTTGTGAGAACATATTTAGGGATTTAGTTAAAATGAGAACAGGGTTATAATGAAACCTCAATCTTGTTATACATGTACATTTACATAAATGTATTGTAATATGTCTAGTTGATTAACATCTTGTAGACCATGAAATGTCTACAGATGTTTGAAATGTTTCCTTTTGTGTTTAGTGATATTCAGTAGTTGAGATTGTTTTGTACTTGTGGTTAATTTAACAGTTGAGGTCACAGTCTGAAAACTAATTTGTACATTTAATCTCACAATTCTTTTATCTGGATTAAAACACAGTAATAGATCACATTAAGTTGCTTGACTCTCAAAGTCTAAATATATTAAAGTCTTCCTTTTTTTTTCTGTCACACTTGATTTTTTTTCAGCTGCCTAAATTAATAAAAGCCAATTTCCCAGCTGACTCAGAAAGGATGTCTATTTTTGGGCACTCAATGGGGGGCCATGGAGCTCTTATCCTTGCTTTGAAGAATCCTGGAAAATACAAAGTAAGATATTAAGTTTTATACAATCTTCTAGAGAAAAAGCGTTTAAAAATCAAATTCAAGTTAAACTCTGTTGTTGCAACCTTTAAGATTATGAATAACTTTAATTTTAATACTAATAGCCTACAGGTACTAGCACTGCCTAGTACTGAATGCTACTGTAAAATGCATTAGCATTTGGCATTGGTGAAATACCAACTACAGGATTCAAAAAGTTAAAAACTGAGTTAAATATAGTCTCCAGTGGAGAATATTAAAGTCTTATTGCTATTTTATCCAGACTATTCTAGTTAAGCAGCAGCAGCACATTTACATGGCTGTAGTGTAGCTGTGGCATCACCTAGAATGGACTTCCATCTTGAACAGTCTCTTGCAGGTCTTCTTCCTTCATCATGAGTCAGTATGGGAGGATTTGGGCTTCTTAATCCCTCAAAAATCACATCTTCCAATCTCATTTGTGGCCGATCTCATGCTCTTTCCTTTTACCTCAGCTTGTAAATCTTCTATAGAAATGTACCATTTTCTGCCCATTGGACAGGACCCCATCATTGCAGTCATCTTGTTTTCATCTGGGCAGGACTTCAGCTTCCCAGAATCATCCAAGTATCTCCTCATTTGTGACAAAATCAAACCAATAGATGTTAAGAATACACCATTACTTTTGACATGGAAAACTGTTTAGTTTTCTGTCCTCAGCTGTTTAATGGCCTTGTTTCTGCTCTATATAACAGGGTAGTCCTCATCACCACGTTGAACACTCGTATCTTAGTTGTCACACACATCCCACCACCCACCCAGAGGCTTTTGAGGATGCTGAAATGCAGTTGATGCAAGACCGATCGGATGTGACATCTTTGCAGGGCTGGTGCTACCATTAAGGCAAACTAGGCGGTTGCCTAGGGCGCCAAGATTTGGGGGCGCCAAAAAGCGGCGCCAATTTTTTTTACTGTATTCCTGGGCTGGGCTGCCGGCGGCGCACTGACACCAGCGGCTCAGACTCCCTCTCCCAGCGCAGCGGCCGCTCCACTTCTCCCGCCTCCCAGGCTTGCGGCACCAATCAGCTGTTTGGCGCCGCAAGCCTGGGAGGGGAGGAGAATTAGAGTGGGGGCAGTGTGCTTGGGGAGGAGGCGGAGCAGAGGTGAGCTGGGGTGGGGAGCTGCTGCACGGCTCTCCTGGGAGTGGGGGGAGCTGCTGCAGGGCTGGGGTTGGGGATGGGGAGGGGCGCATGGTGGAAGTTTCGCCTAGGGCTCGAAACTTCCTTGTACCAGCCCTGCATCTTTGGTTACAATCTCCTGCTGTCAACCGACTACCAAGATAGATAAAACTATTCAATCCTTATCATCTACATATAGCATTGACAGATCATTCATTTCCATGTTATAGAAGGCACATATAACTTTTGTCACCATTGATCTTAAGTCCCATAGATTCTGAATTTTTTTTGAGCATTTAGTGTGCCTAGTGGTACATATAATTATATGCGGGTCGATGGTAGTAGTGGACTGAGAATCAGGAGTATCCCAGGGCTGCATTCTCTCTGGTATTTCTAATAGACTATGTCAGGGGTGGGCAAACTTTTTGGCCTGAGGGCCGCATCGGGTTTCGTAAATTGTATGGAGGGCCGGTTAGGGGAGAGGGTTGTGGCCTGGCCCCCACCTCCTATCTGCCCCCACTCCCCCCGGGACTCCTGCCCTATCCAACCCCCCCCCATTCCCTGACGGCCCCCCCTCCGGGACCCCTGCCCCATCCACACCCCTCCCTCCCCCCACTCCCCGGACCCCCGCCGCCCCGTCCAACCCCTCCTCTCATTCCTGACGGCCCCCCCAGGACCCCTGCCCCATCCAACCACCCCTTCTCCCTGTGAAGCATCTGGCATTGGCCACTATCGAAGACAGGATACTGGGCTAGATGGACCATTGTCTGACTTGATATAGTAGTTCTTATATTCCTATGTTCGTAAGATTGTTATAAAATGGCTGAAAGTTTGTATTGAGTTAATTCCCAATACATGCACATTACAATTCATAGAATTTTTAAGCTGTTCTGTCTTCCTTGGCATTTTCAATAAATGCCCCCATTTTACGGCTTCAGAGATTTCAAAATCCAAAGTAATCCCTTGCATTTTTGGTTAGCAAATCTTAGCTCTCTATTGTTAGATGAGAGACATTAGTGTCTTGTGTGTGTGGAGGGGACCTAATTGTACCTTGTCCCTTTTGTGGTCTCTCTGAGCACTTATTTGTGGATTGTGTTCCTTTATACATTTAAAAAAAAAAATCTAATTATGTCACAAGACTGAGATTGACTGCTGTATAAGGTGAGAATAGAGCACTTGCTCCCCAATGTGCTACAATTGTAACTAGGCAGAACAGCTTTTGAACACACTTTTCGCTCACATCTTGCTTATCAAAATGACTTTTCTTAATCCCTATGTTTGTGTTTCTAAACAGTCTGTATCAGCATTTGCTCCTATCTGCAACCCAGTCCAGTGTCCCTGGGGGAAGAAAGCTTTTGGTGGATATCTGGGATCAGATCTAACTAAATGGGAGGTATGTGTGGGAGAGTCCAGTCATTTAATGAACGGTAAAAAGAGCTTGTGACTGCACTATGTAGTAGGGAAGCAAAACATGAAGTGATGACTTCTGTTTGAATAACACCATGTTATCCCATCATCAAACATTGAATCCGACTGTACAGTACTTGTGTGGATACTGATCACCATCATATTGCTGGCTCCCACTTTACAAAAAACATACATTAACAGGAGGCTGTTCTTACCACATAGAGACAGTAAATTCTCTCCTCACTTCTGAAGATTTTAAATTGTGAGATAAGTAGAAATATGAGCAAGCTCTGGCTCTTCATCTGTTTCCTGGAAACATTGAACAGATGAAAATCTGATCCCCTTTTTAGGGTGATGAAATGCTCTGAAGCAGCAACCTTTTCAGTGTGGCGGGCGCCTGACGACTAGCCGCCGAGGAGCATGGCCACCGGACAAGCAGCCGCTGAAATGCCGCCGAAAAGCAGCAACGCCAACAAGCGTCACTGCCGAAATGCTGCCGAGAAGTAGCGTCAAGAGGCGCCGCCGAAAATGGCAGCGTTTTGACATTGCCGCTTCTCGGCGGCTGCTTTTCCGGCAGCCAGTAGGTGGGCGCACACAGATGCCACGGCGGGCACCATGGCGCCCGCGGGCACCGTGTTGGGGACCCCTGCTCTGAAGGCTCCCCTTAAGTTATGTCTACACTACAAGTGAAGTGTGATCATAACATGGGTAGGCTAGCTTTAATTGAGCTAGCACAGGTAACAATAGCAGTGTAGATGTGGTGGCATGGGCTTCAGGACAGGCTAGCAACCAGAATATTTAGTTAGACTACCTGGAGGGCTTGTACGCTGGCTGCTTGCCCATGCTGAAGGCCATGCCACCTCATCTACACTGCTGTTGTTTCCTGTACATTTAGACTAAGCTAGCACGGTATGCCTGAGCTACATTCACTTGCAGAGTCGACGGACCCACAGTGTATATTCCTGTATTCTCTGTGCACAAAGGATTTGCTTCTTATAGTGGCAGGCAAAAGAGGAAAAACGTGTTGGTCAGAGATCGGTAAGTCCGAGTTCTGTAGGAGCAGGCTGGCAAAACGTTCGGTTCTTTAATCGTGATTAAATACTATGGGCATTGATACCAATAGAACAGGATTTGAGTCAGTGAGATAGATTTAAGGTTTTGGCCTGAGAGCCCCAACTTTGAACTTACTCCATAGTTTGGACAGCCTTTTAGTGTAAACATTGTCTTAGACCCCAGTTTGTTGCAGTCCATGTCCATATCCTATCCTAAACAATAATTCTAATCCAATTTGGTAGTATAGTTACTAGGTGAAGAAAATTCTCAAAAATGTTGTTACACTTTTAATTAGTTTAATTTTATTTCTACAGGCATATGATGCTACCCATCTTGTGAAGTCTTATCCAGATTCTCATCTTGACATCTTAATTGATCAAGGCAAAGATGACCAGTTCCTTTCAGCAGGGCAATTACTGCCTGACAACTTTATTGCTGCCTGCACAGAGCGGAAAATCCCTGTAGTCTTTAGATTGCAACAGGCAAGTACCAAAAGTACCTTTTTGGGGGGAAGCAGGGTGGGGGTGTCTGATGCATCCATCCCATAATTACTGGGTTGACTCTGTGTGCCTAAAAGGTGAAGCAGCTAGCCAGAGACAGTCCCAGTCCTGAAATAGACAAGACAGGCAAAGGGTACAGAAAGGTAAAGTGATTTGTCCAAGGTCACACAGCAGGTCAATGGCAGGGGTGAGAACAGAGAGCAGCTCTCTTGACTCAGTGCAGCGGTGTATCCACTAGACCCCACTGACTTAATTACTTTGACCACTATAGGGGGAGCTGATTTTTAGTTTAAACATTATAGGGTGTTTAGAGTGCAATCCAATCTACTGGTGACATGCTGATGAGGAAGAAAATACATGAATTTTGTTGGAGATAAGTATCTTGCTCTGTTTTTAATATATTGCAGTAACCCATCACAAAAGCATTATGAAGAAAGTGTGCTCTTATCTAATTGATCATCTGTATACATTTAAACCACGTAGTGGCGTTTATATAGTGGTACATTGTTGGTTTTGGCTGACAGGATCAGTCAGGAGGCAAAGAAAGAACCCTCCCTTTCCTGCAGCATTATGGCGCAGAGTCACAGTAGCCTGAAATTCTTCAGGGTTTTTCAAATGACTCCATCCTATCTGCCATGTCCTTCCGAGATAGCCGCTGCCTGCACAGGTGGTGTATTTATGGAGTGTGCCCATCTTCATCGGGATGGGAGAGCCTAGTGCACAGCCAGTTTATGTAGCCTCCTAGGGCTAGGACAGGCCCTGCATAAACCTGAAATAGCCTCCTTACTGCCTTCTTAAAACGAGCAGACAGACATCAAATGAGCTGTCACTAACAATGCTCGAAAATCCAGTTCCAACGCCTTACCATTAAGTACCTTGAATTGCTGAATCTGTTTTTCTCTTTGCTAGGGCTACGATCACAGCTACTTCTTCATTGCGACGTTTGTTAATGATCACATCAGACACCATGCAAAATACCTCAATGCTTGAATCATAGGAGTCTTTTGTCCAATACAAGTCAATATGTACACCAATGTTAACACAAATCACTTGCTGAATTAGTGCCTATAAAATGGAGTCATGCTGATAGTAGTGCTAAAAAATCCTTAATTCTCTTTGTGTACTTCAGAATAAATATTTTGAATGTGTTCATCTGCTTTGAAACTTGTTTAACCATATTGGGAAAAGCATCCTGAGGGTATGGCTCAGAATAGAAATGATCATTTAAGTGTTTTTGTTTTTAAACAGCATATTGACGTAGAATGTCTGTGGTCTCAAGACAGTGCAGACTGCAGCAGGAGGGTATGTGGGTGAGAGGAGAACTAGTACCACACTAACTTTCAATTTGTCTCTCATTCAGCACTGAACAGAATAACTGGACAATTTTGAATACATGGCTGAAAACAATAGCAAATTAAATGGATTTACACTCAAGTGTTTTTCTCCTGCCTATTGAAATGTATTTCCAGGCCAAAATCTGCAGCTGTTGATGGAAAATGCAAACAAACTTACACTGCATTGTGATCAACCATTCCCCCTTGTTAACATTTAACCTGTAACTGGGAGTGTAAAGGGACTCTGAAGGCAGCTAGCTGAAATCAGGTTTTAAAGGGAGCAGTTCATCCTTTTTATGACTTATGGTTCCTCAGAAACTTACTCAGTGGCAAAGGCTAGAGATTCTTCTAAGAGAGGAATAAAGGTCTGTGGCCTAATTAGTTTGAGGGATGGATACGCAGTGGGATAGACAAAGAAATTAACAAGGAGAGCATTGGGGAGCAGATTCTGCCACGTTTTAGTACCTTACTGTCTGAGCAGAAAAGGGGGGCTATTTTACATGAGTAAAGGGTAGCAGAATCTGACTCTGTTGTACCAGATTTAAAATGATTCCCCATGGTGTGTAACTCTGCCTGCTAATTTGTGTGGGGGGAAAAAATACAGTCAGCCTAGTCTTAACTTGGGGTAACACTCTAAAATCCTAGTGAACACGTGTGTCTCTACTTAAAAAGGCTTTTATGATGGGACAGGATTTAGCCAACTTACTGTAGCTGTTCACCATGCACTATGTAGATCCAACAGCCAGTCCTTCCTCTCCCTCCTCCAATACTGGTACCGGCTATTTCAGCCTGGAGCTGGAGTAATAGCTCGACTGCTATACGACGGCTTTGGGGGGAGAATTTTTTACCTACAGCAAGTCCCTGTAGGTCCACAGTTAGGTTTGAGAACTGCATCTTAATAGAGCGTATGGACAATCTCCTCCTGTTCGTGATCAGATAACATCCTCATGTAATGCACTGCGGTTGCTTACATGAACAAGTAGTAGGTCAGTAATGTAATTTCATGTCATCAAATAGAGGACTTAGGCGGCCGGGGGGAGGGCGCCAGGGGGGAGGGCGGCCAGAGCGCTGGGGGTAGGGTGGCGAGCCCGGCCGTGGCCCCGCTCTCCCCGGCGGCTGGAGCGCCGCCCCCCTCCAGGTGCTGTCCCAAGCACAAGCTTGGTGGGCTGGTGCCTGGAGCCGGCCCTGCGCGTGCCAAACACGGCACGCGAGCCGATTTTGAGTGGCACGCTGCCTGCCCGGTGAGAGGAGGGGGGCGGAGGGGCCGGAATGCACCACGTTGGGGGGAGAAGCGGGGGAGGGGGGAAGCTTGGCTTCTGCAGGACCAAGTTTCTGCCTCCTGCCCCCGCAGGGGAGAGTGGTGGGCAGGGGGGGCTGAGTGGGGCAGGGGACCGGGACCCCTTCCCCCCCCCACTCTCCCTCTCCCTGCCAGCGATGGCCCTTGCGACGGGGAGGGGGAGCGGAGCAGAGCAGAGCCGAGCGGCAGCGTGCTCCCTGCTCCGTAGAGCAGGTAGGGACGGAGCCTGGGGGAAGGGGGTGGAACAGGGGATATCCCTTCCAGCCCCCTGCCATGAGCCGCTCAGGGCAGGGGGCTGGGAGCACCCCCACGAGCCAAGCACCCCAGCCTTCTGCCCTGCACCCCCACACACCCTCCAGCCCTCTGCGCTGACCTTGAGTCATCCCAACACCCAGCCTTCTGCCCAGCACCTCCACACCCCCCCAGCCCTCTGCCCTCCCCCCCCCTCAACCCCCAGCCTTCTGCCCTCCCCCCCCCCCCCCCAGACTTATAGACAGAGACCTTCTAAAAAACTTTAACATGTATTACCGGCACGCAAAACCTTAAATTAAAGTGAATAAATGAAGCCTCGGCACAACACTTCTGAAAGGTTGCCTACCCCTGGTACAAAGTTTAAGTGACTGCTACAAGTGGATATTAGAAAAGCTGCACCGTTTTAAAAAAAATTTACATTAAGACAAAGGTCTGATCTCCAGCACACTGGCACCCTTGGCAAACACGGTGTTTGGCCAGCTCAAATGTTCTAACAAGATCTCAACCTTGTATTGCTGTTGTGTGCCATGGTGTAGGACACCTGAGATGGCGTGGTAACTCCTCTTACCCATGCTGAATGAAACGGCTGATATGTTGTGATAAACACTTCGATTTTACTATATGTAGCAAAGTATGTAAAAAGTCTCTTTCCTAATTCATTCTGAAATAGCCAGTTAACTTAAAACAGCAGCATCTGGTGCTGTGATTAGTGCCTAGAGCATGGAGTTTGAAGTATCTTAAAGGCTGGAAGATTATCTTTTGGGCATTACAGGCAGCCCTTGACTTATGACAAACAGCACAATGTTTATAAATTGTCACGTTTTGACTTTACAACACTCGATCTGACGTTCCTATGGGAAATTCAAGTTATGTTTTCAACTTAAGATGCGATTTTCAGGAACCCATCTTTTCGTAAGTCTGAGGACTGCCTGTATTTTATCTGTACCCTTGTGGCGCTGGGAGCCAGGACTCTTTACGCCACTGACGGTATTGCAGGGGTAAATCACACAGTCTCTTTGTTGCAGTTTCTATATCTGTACAAAAGGAATGATAGCACTGCCATGGGACTCTGCAAACAGTTAATTTAACCTCGTTTGAAATTTGTACGACGTTCATCTCAGTGAGCGCGAAGTTAATTTTTCAGTGAAAGCTAGAGAGCTTCAAATCAGAATGTGCCATCCAGAGGGGATTTCCATTATAACCTCTCTATGCATGCAACTAAGCAGAAACCATTTTAACAGGTATAGAATTCCTACTAGTATCTCAACAGCCATTTATCATTCTACAGTAACAAGTGCCAGGCATTTGGGTGCTGTAAGGTATGTGAAAAGTTGTGGCATTTCCTTTGAAGTAAAATTTAAGATTTTACTCCCTGTATGCTTTTTTAAAGAAGATGACATCATTAATGTATCCTAAATATAATAAAATATTAAACAGGATCATTTAACAATGGTAGGGTTAGTGGTAGCAAATGCAGATCACCACCAGCCTCTGAGAAAAGCAGGCTCGTATTTGTTACATTTACAAGGTCTATTTTTAAAATCTCATAGTTCTGTGGGTGATAAGGAAATGCAGCTCCTGCCTGAGTCTTAATTTACTTTCCAGCAAGAGATCTATTACAATATCAGCTTCCATGTTGAAACACTAGCCCATATACAAGTTTGGATACAGAAAATACCTGTTGCCTTTTCTATTAAGAATGCGGAATCACTTACTATCCTAGAGCAAGTTTGCTTTGCTGACAAAACTTAGCAGCAGTGATGAGTCTGATACTTTCTTTTAGAGCTGATTTTCAGAGGCAGTGCAAGTGAATGACGACGTTTTAAAGGGGCTCGTTCCTATGAGGTATTGTTTTAGAGCACTGCACAGCAGAGGAGATTTTATAAAACTAACTCTGAAAGAAGCTGGATTCGTACACAAGTCCCAGCTCCATGACAGCAATAAAATGTCTTGCTCCTTTGGCTACCAGTTGAAGTCATTGGGAAGGCAGGTTTTGGGGAATTGGATACCTCTCATTCTCATACCACTGAAACACTGTCCATTCTTCACGCTGACCTCGCTTCTTCCTGCCAAGATTTGGTTACCTTGCAATAACGGACGTGACAAATAGCACTGGGGCTCTACCATTTGTGATGCCATCAACTCCTGCAGCAGAAATACAGAATCCTTGATTCAGCAACAAAGCTGAATAGCTAGTTCAGCAAAAAGGTTGTTTATCTTTAAGACTGATCCCATAGAAATTCACCTCTGCAGGCCTCCAGGCTTATACACTGCCCATTTCTCGTTAATGCAGCTGCTGTAACACATTACTCCGTACCTTTGTCCCTGTTTGTAGAACAATGGAGACATTCTGCTTTCCTGGAGTCCTGCCTTCCTATTGTTTACATCCTCGTCTCCTTTCTCTAGCCACTGACTGTGGTGTCAATATTCACTGTCTTGTCTGTCCAATTTAGAGCCCAGCGCTTACCACCAAAATCAAGGGCACTACTCAGGGTAGTTTTAGGGCCTCAGGCCGTGGATTGTAAAGTCTTCAGGAAAGAGACCTGTTTTACCCTGCTGTACAGAGCAACACACATGCTACAATAAAACATATGCAGCTGTAGAGGCTATTTGAATTTGGAGGACAAAAGGTAAAATTATTTTCCTTATCATACACTTTCTTTTTAGTGGGTAGTTGCAGGTCTGTAATCACAATCAAATACGTTTCTACCTTTAATCCCACAGAGATAGATTCCTGTATTTTTTTCCCACAGCTCTACTGCCCCAAACTGTGGGCAAATAAACTAGAAACTGGAGGAGGATCATAAAATAACCCAGTTAAGGTGTTGACTGATTTAAGCAGAGAAGTAAGATAGGAACATAGATTTTGCTGTTCTCTCAGCACAGAATGCATCAAAGAAAGCTTTTACAGTGAAATACAGCTATGCTATAAGAACACACCCAGAACAACCCAAACATTACAACTGTCTATTTGCATGTGTGTATTGGGGGGAGGGGGGGGGGGGGGTTTCTAGCAACTTGTCTGGAGAAACAGATTCTGAAAGAGCAAAGGGCCTTTACTTAGGTCTGGCTTGAACTTTGGTTTCTAAAAAAAAAAAAAAAAAAAAGGCATTTTGCTTCTTTTACTTGCTTCTGATTTCCTCCAACAACTATAGATTTATTGTACAAATTCTCAGTCACAGGAGAGTAAATGAATACAAATAAAATGATTTAATTGCAGCTACAGTAAAGTTTGCACTATATACACAATGTTCACTGTTTATGGTATTGTTAGGAGGCCATGCATTTTTTATTGCACATATAAAGTGTACAAAGATTCATGAAATTCTCTTTTTAGCCATACAGGTTAAGATTGCATAAAAAAAGCCATATTACAAAATATTTAGCGCTATTTACAGCCAACTTTAAGCAAATACTGAAAGTCACTACTAGGAGAAAAACAAATTTTACTGATGAAAAAAACAGGATTTGTCAAAATAATAATTACAAAGCTTCATGTTGCCATATATACATTGTAAAAAAAATACTCAGGAACCTGCATTTTACCCCTCGATGCAGCAATCAATATTCCTATTTATATAGTCAATTTTTGAATGCTTTTAAAGTTTGATATACTCTGAGTTGAAAACCTATTTTCTTTACATTGTTCATGCTGTTTGACAAAACAGGTATTTGTGCAGCTCTGTAAAATATTAAAATACATTTTAATTTAGTGTTAAAGTGCACAATACATTTGATAGGAAACCATATGCTAGCTGCCAGTCAAAATTGCAATGTAAGTCAATGTTCCCTCTTTTGCTTTGGTTGGAATAACTGAATATTCCATGCATACTGTATGTGTCATTATATTGTCTTTGAGTTCACATTTCCCCGCCCCCAACAGATTGTTGTCAATGTGTACCATAATCTGTGATGTCAAAAATACAAGGTCTGCATTCAAACACTGTATATATTCAGGATTAAAAATTAATTCATTGGAATACTGGTGGTTTTTTAAATGCAGTGTCTTTCTGTGTGAACACGCATATCACTCTGCCTAGATTATGCAATATTGTGACAAGTGTCAACATTCTTTCAAACAGGTTGTTTTTTCTCTCTCCATAGCCTCTTTCTCTATTTAATTTGCCCTCTACATTGTCTCACTTTTGCTGTAATGCATTTCAAACTCTCCTTCCTTAAATGTAACATAGACCCCTAACAGCCATCCTTTTTACCACATGCTACATCCCTGTCTTGTTTGCCTAAATTACTTACATCACTAGATTTCCATACCAAAAAATGGATGTTCAAAAGGTTGTGAAAATCACTGTGCTAGAACTTTTCTACCTAAAATACGTGTCTGACAATGACTGAACAATAAATTAAGCTTTAAAACCTCCTTTTGAGATTAAAAGTAACGAAAAAAACTTTATTTCCTACTGCTGAATTGGGACAAGGGGTCTGATCCTGCAAACACTCACTACAGGGCAGTGTGCGTAGTAAGATGAGAAATCCCACGGAAGTACATTAACTACAATGAGACCGCTCACAGTAGTAAGCCCTGCAACCTGTAGTCCATATTTGAAGGATCAGGTCTTTACAACTGCCTAAAACAACTATAATGAAATTATATTTTCTCTTTTTTAAAAAAACCAAACATATATTTGACTATCTAGAAAACTTTCTATTTTCACCTTTCTTGTGCTATTTTTTATTTGTTCCGTAGTGCTGTATCCTTTTAAGATTACCCAAGTACAGTGCAAAATTATATTTCAAGACACGTGATGCTAATGCACATCAGTTATTTTGTTGTAATAAAAGTTTAATGTCTTGTGCATAGTAAAATAAGTATCAATCAAAAATATTTGTTCACATTTATGTTTTCAAGTTTAATCTTTCCTTTTTTTTTTTAATAACAGCTATATACAAATAAAAAGGTGTGCTTCTCTTTAGTTCAACCAATTTAATCTAATGGGGGTGGAGGGAAGTGCTGCTGGAATGTTGGAAACTAACTGGAATGCAGAGAAACTATATTAATCTTCCACAAACCCCAAAATAAAGAATGCCATCCCAGCTAACAGTTCTTTTCTTTAAAGCACCTATTTTTGTTTACTGTTTATCATACATATTAGAAAATACGATTATGGAGATGTAGAATTACTGCACACCAAGTAGAATAAAAAATAACTAAATATTTATATTAAAATAAAGTGTTTAACCACAAAAAAGCAGTAATAAAATACAGTTTCCTAATTTATATTTTGCATCCAAAGGATGAATAACAACTCACTAATAAATAATATTTATATAAATATTTTGTCTGAATATTTTTAAAAGGCAATGGCCTGAAGCAACTGCAAAAAAACAAAACATGTTAAAATTCAGATAAAAAAAAAAGAAGAAGATGCTCTTGCTTTAATAAGATGAACATATTTTGCTGCCAGGCAGCTGTACTCCACACTTACGTAAGTGGCAGAGAGGTGGCTGTTTTAATGGGCGCTGTACACACTGAGCTATAAAAGCAGTGAAATGCCAGTTTGCTTTATAAAATGATTATTAGTTTGCAGTTCAATATATACAGATAGTCTGCAAGATGATTTCAGTTCAGAAATGTAGGAATACTCTTTTGGAGCAGAAGGATATTTTTCAATGCAGTTTGAAAAGATGAGCAGTGTTTTGATACTTTTATGGCACATTGGAGCTGATTACAGCAGAAATAGTAGTTTCATGTGAATAAAGCTTGCTTCATTGTGGTTACATCTAGTAATGCTTGAACTGTTATGCTCACTTTTACCAAGCCCTTTTCTTCTAGGATGTGATGTGGTAGGCAGAGCTTCTCCTAGAAGAAAAAACAAAAGAGTAAAGATTAGACCACCTAGCTCTTATTGCAAAATCTTGCTTTATGCAAATACAGCTAGAAAGCAGTTATCACAACAATCAGGAATCATTTAATTAAAAAACTTTCTATGCCTCTTACAGAAATAATTCTCTTGTTTTGCTGATGGCATACTTGGCCTAGTTTGAGATTTTTAAGTGTTTTGGGTGACTCTAGGGCCAACAGGAAACCATCTTATTCTTACATTTAAAAAAACCCAAAACATTTTAACACCATTAAGATTCGCAGTTAGTTTTCAGCAATAAGTCTGATGGTACATTCATTTAGCATGTAATCACTGTAAAAACACCAACATTACAGGCAATAGTGAGATACTGTGACATATGCCCATTACTTTAAAAAAAAATTCCTGGGGTGAAATCCCAACCCTACTGAAATCAAAGGGAGTTTTGCCACTGAATTCAATAGTGTCAGGTTTTCACCCTGGAATATAAACCTTGAACAGCAATGATTACAATCAACAGATTGAAACATGAACAACATTTTACATTTAATGGAATGATTTTCCAAATGATTGCAAAGTTCTTTACAAATTTACTTTGATGTACAAAGGGATCACTTTGGAATGGAGCAGCCACTGTCAGAGGTGAAACCTACCAGCGCTACCATCAGAACAAACAAACTTTTTGTCTATTATTTTGACTCTAACGGTAGATAATACCAGATCTTTCAGAAGGAGGTGCAAGAAACCCCAGATTGAACCATTATGGAATAGCCTGCCAAAGGGGAAGTTTATTCCTAATCTCCATCTGTTAGTGGCTGGTTTATGTTTTCTAAAATAATGTTTTCGCTAATACAATTGTGGATATTCCCATTCATAGAAACATCTAATTCTGTTTATCATCCTGCTAAACTCTGATATCTAATGGCAATGAGTTCTATAGGTTAATTATGCAAAAAATGATTTCCTTTTATTAGCTTTAAATGTTCAATTTTTTTTTGAAAGTCCTCTTTCTTTTAGAATGTGAGATAAGGTAAAAAGGAGCATCTGATTTATCTTTTCTATACCATGCATTATTGTGTCTACCTCTGCCATCTCTCGCCATATTCATCACCTCTTTAAATTAAACAGTCCCAATCTTTTCAATCTCTCTTTTTATGGTAGTCTTTCCCCTTCTCTAATCCTGAATAGAATATGGCATACCTTATATAATAATGATATAATATTTTCTATCCCATTACTTATGCAGTCTAAATTTTGTTTCCTTTATTTTTCCCCAGTGATAACTGGATTTTTTCCCAAGTCACAGTTCAGTTAGAACCCAATAATTTGTCTAAATGGCTGAAAATATTTCTTCTAATGCACATGGCCCTGATCTTGTTAACCTGAGAACTTCATCTGCCATTGTGCTTTACCTAGCTTGGATAGGTCCCTCTGAAGTTCCTCATGGTCATCTCTAGCCTTGACTAGCCTAAATAATTCTGTATCATTTGCAAATTTTGCCACCTCACTGTTCATTCCCAGATAACTGATAAATAT
Organism: Terrapene triunguis; assembly: GCF_002925995.2. Taxonomy (NCBI): domain Eukaryota; kingdom Metazoa; phylum Chordata; order Testudines; family Emydidae; genus Terrapene; species Terrapene triunguis. The sequence goes on from NW_020664368.1 coordinate 702,493, forward strand.
ATTAAACCACACAGGTCCTAGTATGGGTCTGTGTGGCACCCCACTGTTAACTTCTGGACACAATGAACACTGACCATTTATTCCTACCCTTCCTTTTCTGTCATAGCCTGCTTCCAATCCATGACAGTACGCCCTCTCACTCTAAGATCACTTACTTTCCTTAATAAGCTCATGTGTGGAATTTGGCCTGAACTCTTACAGAAAATGCCACCAGATTGTTAATGAACACAAGAGGTCAGGACGTCAATTATATAATCAAAATAGCAGCTCCAAAAGTAATAAAATACTCTAGGCCTTGGTTCTATACTGTCTCAGAGGAAAAAAGTATCACAACACAACTTCAGGTAACACAGAGGTTTTTCCTTAGAGGCCTTCTGTCCAAGTTGTGTCTCAACCAGACTAGGCTTAGCTTGAGGTTGATTAATCATGGCACAAGGCTGGGCATCTACAGACCATAAATACCCCCAATAGAAATACATTTAGTAGCCTAGTTTAAAACAAGATAAAAATCAAACTCTGCATTTTACGTGTCAAATATAGGACAAAAAGGGAGATCCAGAATTTGTTCAAAATTATTACATCTGCCACCAGCACTATAATTGATCTTTAAATGTAAAAGTTCAAGTATTTTTGACTTGTAACTTGTATCTTACTTGTTGCATGTGGTTATACCTCTGTATCTAATGAGCATGCCATATTTTGGCTTCTCTTATCAAATTCACTTGAAATTATTTGAGAAACGTAGGCTTCAAGATTGTGGGGTTGAGTGTGTCTGTGGTACAGATATGCCCCATGTCCTACAGCGAAGGTGCTGCAAGGTTCTGGCAGTCTGCTCAAGCTGGTTTATATTACATATGGAGTCTGTGGCTTTCCACCACTTTGGCTGTTGTCTTCTCTTCAATGTGTTAGCTTTTGACACTATAATTCATCACTGAATTCACTGCTGTAATGAAGCACAGTATATCTAGTCAACAGTCCTGGCGCGTATTAATGTTGTGAGTATCTCTGACTAGAGTGAAAGGGACTTAACTGAAATCATACAAACAATCTCAGTGGGGCCAATCTTGTGTGACTGAGGTACTGCAGACTCTCAAAGGGTCAGGCAACACTGTCATTAACTTCTGCTTCCTCATTAAAGGACATTTCTTTCTGGAGAGATGTACAGAGACCTTGTAAGGCTTAAAGTTCTTCCTTTAGATGCAAACTGTCATGTAACCTGATGTATGATTGGTAGTGGACTAACTAAATGATAAAAATGTTTTCAGTTTCAAACACAAGACAAAAACAAAGGTTTTCTTCACTTCTGGTAATATAAGGTTTATTCAAACATGTCTAATAGTTAAGGAACTGTGGTCAATCTAATGTCTCAAGACACACCTGCTCATAATGTCACCGGTTTTAGAATAAAATATTTTGATCTGTTATTTTCAGATAAAGAAGTCTTTACATTCTATACTGAATATGTTTTAAAGTCAGATTAAATTGTTTTAAAAGTTTTTTCTACTCCCACTGGATACGGCCCTCCCCTCACCAGATAGGGATTGGGCTAAGAAAAGCCAACGAAAAGGTGGTATGTATGAGTTTCCTGTCTGAATATTGATCATTTCATTATCCTTACATTTTCAGATATGAAATGACTGTATATTAAATTATTGGACACTGAAGTGAATATTCGAAAACCAAAGAAAAACAGTTACAAGCCTTTGATAAGAGACTAAGGGACATCACTAAAAAAATTCACTGCTGGTATTTGTAAGTTTGAATGCATTCGTAAAATGATATGTTTGTCCCAAATCGCTTCTATTGAAGCCAAATCTGTATCAAACACAGTTCAGTTTAAAGAGATTTATACCTCACACTTAAAAAATTTTTATTGCAAAACTTACTCACTGTTCATCTCTAGCCACCTATATCAGTCAGAGCTTTTGTTTTACCTATTGATTTTTCATGGCTACAGTGTTGATTGTCTTACAATTAATCACAAAGAGTAATTACAATGAGTAAATGAGTTCAGTCATCCATTTTAAACCATAAAAACCTCCCCAATACCACTTTGCTTTCTCTTTAAAGAAAATGAATTAACCAGTCCAAAATCTAATATAATATTCTAGTTGAGTATAAAACCATGAGCTCTATTCTCAAATAAAGGAAGTTTTTTAAGGACCCATAAAAAAGCAGGTTTAATTTCTAGTTTTTAAAGCATAAATAGGTCATACAAAGGAAGACAGTACTTTGTAACCAGCATGTTCACTTTCCCCATAATACATCTCCCTGTCCCTAAGCTCTTGCTTAGTTCCCTTATCTCTTTCACATGCTTGAAGGCTTCTACATTACCAACAAGAAAACAATGGACAATGCAAAGTTATAAAGAACAAACCAATAAACAAACACAAGGGTTATGTGTTTTGACAAATATCCCAGAACAGTTATTGGATCCTGTAGCATCCTATACAAAGAACACTCTCCTTTCACCTCATTGTTTTCATAACTAACTCAATTCTCTTGTTCACCTCAATAAAGAGTCTAAGTGCTGAGCTTTACATTCCAGGTTTTTACATTGCTCCCACTATCTAGCACAACCTTCCTACCGCTGCACACCCAAATCCTTTTCTGAATCCCTGTTCTTTTCAAATCACAGCTCAACAACATTCTGTAACTTTTTTTTTTAAGAGAAGAATCAAATCTTACTAAGACCATTATCCAAACTCCAAGGAACTCAGTAGGAGCCTTTCCAAAGACTTCAATGGGCTTTAGATCAGATCCCAACCCTCCGAATTACCCACATTCAATCATTCTCCCTTGAACTTGGCCACTTCCTCCTCCTCCTCTTCTCTTCTCCTCTGTCCCACCACGCCTACAAGTGCTACCTCTAAGACACAAGGAATGCACTTATCTTACAGCTGTCAAACAATCAGATGAGAGAAACTCACTATATTATATAACACTATTGCAAAACTTTTATAGAATTCAGCATTTCTAGGCACTAGACTTCAGCTATGGAGGAACTCGCCCATGACTACAGTAAGACTTTAGGCAACTGACAGATTCTTCAAACATCTTTCCCACTTTTGGAAGTGAGTTCTCTCCATCTTAAACTGGCGTAACACCAGTGTAACTCCACTAACTTCAACACAGGGTATGATCCATCTCTCAGTAGTATCTCCTTTGAAGTCAATGAAGTTATGTCAATGCAAAAACAGTGTGAGAGAGATGGAGTTGGGCACTACATTTCCAACACCAGTGACGGTCTCTGCAGAAACTGTCAGTCAATACAGAGGAAGGACCACCGATTTCTGCTTTGGTCATGGATGGGTCTTCCCACAACAACACACACGCCCTGATGAATTACCCAGGATCTAAGGTCTGCTTCTGCTTCTAATAAACTCAGTGGAATGAGTGAGACACCTAATTATTGCAACTAGGCTAACCACATTCTAAATTTAAATTAATCTTAATTTAAAAAAACGGATATAATTTTGACTTATTTTCAAATTTATGTCAAAGGAAGGAACAAACTTCTTTCAATCAAAAATGAGGCAAAATGTAACAATATAGAGAGGAGAGAGTCCGAGCCAGTAGGTTGCGCCACACAGCTACCAGCAGTGAAGACGATAAGACAAAGTTGTAGCCACAATTGCAAATGCTATACTCAGAGTAATCTTCTAGCCATGGAACAAGATGGGTGATTTAGCTGGGGTGAAGGAAAAACAGGAAAATGACAGGAAGCAACAACAGGAGGATTCAGTATGAACTTGGCACTTAAACATATCTCTATTTTCTGTGACATTAGTTGCCTTAAAGTCAAGGCTATTGTGTGAATTGGACTAATCTAGGCTAATCGACAACTTCAAGGCAATTAAAATACAAGTGTCTGTTACTAAGGGAGTGACTGTGGCCACTGTATCAGGTAGGCACATCATAAACTGATTTGATTTGATTTGCAGATGTTAACGTTCAGGACCCAGCTATATTTACCAGCAAAAAATGGAGAGTGAATGAAATTTTGCAATGTGGCAAGTGCTATTCTCTGCTCCTTCTGTTTCTTCCCCGCATTTGTAGACATAAGATTTCAGAAAAACTGAAATATTCTGAAAACATTGCAACGTGTAGCTTCTTAGAGATTCCAAATAAGAAAATGAATCTCATGTTTTCCACTTAAATAATTGGAGTCAAGTATTTTGAAATTTAAATAATCATTACAACAAAAAGGACTAAAATAGTTTTAAACAAAAACCTCTAAAATACTTTTTACAGTTTTATATACTATAGATCAGTGGTTCTCAAACCAGGGGTCCGAGGCCCTGGGGGTGGGGTGGGGCGTGAGCAGGTTTCAGGGGGGCCCCCAAGCAGGGCCAGCATTAGACTTACTGGAGACCAGAGCAGAAAGCCGAAGCCCTGCCACATGGGGTTGAAGCCCGGGGCCTGAGCTCTGCCAGCCGAGGCTGAAGCCGAAGCCTGAGCAACTTAGCTTTGCGGAGAATCCTGTGGCATGAGCCCCCGCATGCAATTGGCCTGCTTGCTACCCACCCCCCCAATGCCGGCCCTGGCTTTTATATGCAGAAAACCCGTTATTGTGACACAGGTGGGCTGTGAAGTTTTTCTAGGATGTTGGGGGTGGGGGGGAGGGTCAGAAAGAAAGATTGAGAACCCCTGCTCTAGATATTACATTTCATTTTTATACCTTTCCTTGTTCGTATCTCAGCATCACTGACGATATCTGCCCATCTCTGGGAACACTGTTTGTGTTGCAACAGATGGAGCACAGGAATTAAAATCATTGGTTTGGTGTGTGTGTATAAGTGGCTTTTAAAAACCTCACCGTGACAGATTAGTGTTCTTTCACATACATAGGGCCTGATTTTAAGAAGCAGATTTCACATATGTATGTGCAATATTACATTCATTATTAACAGCATTTGCAGTTGCTGTCAATAAGTAGCCTCAATGTTATGAACTGCACCTGTAATTAATTGTAGGCACAAATATTTTCAGAAACAAAATATTACATCTCCAACTCAGAAGGCAGGCTGGGGGCCTTTTACAAATCAGGATCTTCAAATCTTCAAATAGATCAAATATTTTGCCTAAATACTTGACAATTTCACTTTAATATTCTTCTGTCAACTTCACGTAGTCTACAGCAGGGTTCAGGGCTTAGCTATGTCGCTCAGGGGTGTGGATTTTTCACACCCCTGAGCGACATCGCTGGGTTGACCTACCTTTCTAATGTAGAGCTGGCCTTAGTTACAGTTACAAAGCCTAAGGCCTTCCTTCACAGTATGGTCTGGGTTAACTTCAAGTCTATAGCAATAGGGAAGCACTTATAATGTTCCTCTTTGAATCTTGTGTTATAACTTTCCTACTGTTTATGGGAATATGAGAATTTACTTTTATTCTCAGCACCCTACATGATTAATGTATTTATTTTATATGGAAAGTTTTGGGACAAAAAGTTAATGCAGTATCAGACAGGAACATTAGCAATAATTAGTTATGGTCATTCTGTTCAAAAGCTGAAAGAAACTGAAGAGCAATTAAGTTCACTCATTTTCTAAAAGTCAGGTGAAGAAGCAGACCTGGGAATCACAAAGGTAAATTAATTGAGAAGGAGACTGACATGTCTGCATGTGTAGATTAGAATTTATGGATAAAACCTGTAGGCAGTTTAAGGATTAAATAATATTCAATTCATAATTTGTATTTTCATGCTGTACTAAATCACTTTTGCAATTTATAATATTTTTGTATCTATCCTGTACTAGATGTAGTATGGGCTAGTTCCTAGTGTATGAGAAGTCAGCTTTTTTGGACAAGTTCATGGGTTTGCTTATCACTACGATTGGGATTTGGTAAAATATTTGTAATTGTGCAACAGGTTTAATCTAGTACACCTCTTGAACAGCAATTCAGCTCTCATATCCAGTGTTCAGACTGAGAAATCATTCATAACATGGGAGACACAAGCCTCTGTTTCTTTGCACATCAGCAACCTTGAAACAACTGCTCCATTACCTTTCTAATGGATGGGAGATTTTGGATACTCTGGGTAATTAAACCAGCAAAAACATGTCACTGGCACAGGCAGAGATGTATAACATTAGGATTAATATCGTGGGCTGGTAGCAACAAGTTTCTCCACCTGATTTCCTAATACTCTAAATACATACAAAAATATTCATGTAAATAACATGGGAATAGGGATTGTGTAACAAACATAGCAATGCAGAAAGCACTGGCAAAGAGATCGATTTAATAGACCCCTCAATTCCTTGGGGAATTCCTAAATGAGTAAGGTATATTTATGTATTCAGGGGATTGGTATTCTTGGGTTAGCTAAACTGATATTTTAGTGACATAATTTATGTTTACATTTCATAATATGAAATCATTAGCATTTATATAAAGCTTTTCATCTGTAGATCTCAAAGTGAAGGGAAAACTAAATAAACATCTTTACATATTGTTAAAGAAGTCTTCTCAGATGTGTTACAGAATATTATCATCCCTGTTTTTATAAATGAGGAAACAGACAAGAATATTATGTAACTTGCCCAATGTCACAGAAAGAATCAGTGGCAGAGACAGTGACAAAGCCAAAGTCTGCCAATACCCACTCTGATGCCCTACTCCTTGCACCATGTTGCCTCCATCACCTTCATCCTGAAAGACCCTAAGTTCCATTACAAATTCTGAGTTTTTTGTAATTTGGCATGTAATTAAAAACGTACAGCAACACTACACAGTTTGACAGGGAAAGAGAAGATTACTGTTTCCAAAAGAAACTGGAGAAAAAATTTAGGGGGGGAAATTGTAATGATTACAAACTGGACTTTGACCAAAACACCAGAGTAAACACTCACTCTTACAACAAGTGCTATGGGATCTTTACTGATCTTAAGGACCGTGGTTTCTATTCTTCATTTGGAAGATGGCGCCTCTAACAAACATAACACATACTCAAAGAGAATACCGCCATCTTCTGAAATGCCAGTATCACTTCCTTCAGCACCTGGGGGTTCCTTGGGTTCTCACCTCCAAACACTGACCAGGCTCAATGCTGCTTAGTTTATAAGATCTGATGAGACCACAGCCCAAAATGGTATAGATGCAGTTTACTGCATCTCCACAATCTGTGAGCAACCCAGGCAGTGTGTAAGGAAACAAGCTGCAAAATCAAGATACATGTACGCATTTAAGCTAGGGTTGGGGAAGTGAGGGGCGGGTTTCCCGCTACAATCAATTCAAGATTCTGCTACCTCTAGTCAAGAGGTTAATAGAGAGGTTACAGGGGATGGAAGTTTGTGAGAGAAAGGAAGGAAATTAAAGTACCTGTAATATGTCAGAGATAAAGCAGAAAGTTTGTGTGCACATGCAAACAGGTTATGCTGTTAGCGCATTCCAGTGATAAGTTATGTACATCAAGACTATAAAAAGTATGTGGAAAAGACAAAAGCCTATTAGATCCCAGGAGCGAAAGGTAGAAGTTGATTGTGGGGCTTTCTCCCCGAGGGCCAGCAGAGTGTCAACAGTCTTTCGAATGTGACGAATATCCGACTGCAGGATGTCATACGGAGAGCAGAGGTCAGCCTATCCCGAAGGGCAGCCATTAGAACAGAAAAAAACAGTGCATAAAATTAAAAATACAAAAAGATAGAGTTTGATAAAGTATTACAGTATTCTATTACTAGTATAAATATGTAGGAATATATTGTTTCTTTCAATTATTCCCTTAATTTACTACATGCACCATCTTTCTTTTGTTTCCTCTAAATAATTAAGCTATCAATATCAACACACTAGCACAAATATACGGTGCAAGCTAAGAGCTCAATCCTGCAAATCTTTATAGACGTAGTCCCATTCAATCACTTAAATGGGACTAATTGCATGATTAAGATTTTGCAAGAACAGGCCCCTATAAAAGCAAGAAAGTTCTCTTAGCAGTTGAGACAAACCATGATACTGAAATCTCAGGAAAACACACTAAAAAAATAAATCGTTATGAATATACATACAATTGTTCACCTAACATCACATGCACCTTAAAATCTGGTGATTAAATTGTTTACTTTGGCTGGTACTCTGGGATGAAAATTGAAAGAGACAGAAATGATACTGATTAGTTTAAGAAAATTTCCAAGCTGCAGAGTTTAAGGCTCAAACTTCTTATTTAAAATTTTAAAATTAAAAATATGTGAACCTAGGCTATTCATACATTTTTGGAAGGTATAAATGCCCATATGTAGCTATTTAAATTGGAATACAAACATCCAAGCAAGTTGCTGCGTTATGAAAATTGTACTGAGCAATGATATTCACGATAAGCAGACATATTTGGTTATCATTACACAAAATCAAACCCAAGGTGCACACTGATCACTTTAAATTTTGGAAGATGAAAACAATATGATGTGTATTTTTACTCCAATCTCCTTTGCACACATAACCTCACTATCAATGCTCAACTCAATGTATACATGTAAGTTAGAGTATCTTCAAATTTTTTTTTTTTAAGTTGCGTAAGATGTAGGAAAGACAGAGCCCCATTTCAGCAGTAAGTTCTAACTTCTGGGCCAACTATATTCAGGTATTAAAGGAAAATAATTCCTAGTATATAATCAAAAACATGAAAAATCTGCAGGCTTAGCAGTCTAAAATACTTTAAGAACATAAGAACAGCTGTACCGGGTCAGACCAAAGGTCTATCTAGCCCAGTATACTGTCTACCGACACTGGCCAATGCCAGGTACCCCAGAGGGAGTGGACCTAACAGGCAATGATCAAGTGATCTCTCTCCTGCCATCCATCTCCATCCTCTGACAAACAGAGGCTAGGGACACCATTCCTTACCCCATCCTGGCTAATAGCCATTAATGGACTTAACCACCATGAATTTATCCAGTTCTCTTTTAAACGCTGTTATAGTCCTAGCCTTCACAACCTCCTCAGGTAAGGAGTTCCACAAGTTGACTGTGCGCTGCGTGAAAAAGAGCTTCCTTGTATTTGTTTTAAACCTGCTGCCTATTAATTTCATTTGGTGACCCCTAGTTCTTGTATTATGGAAATAAGTAAATAACTTTTCTTTATCCACTTTCTCCACATCACTCATGATTTTATATACCTATATCATATCCCCCCTTAGTCTCCTCTTTTCCAAGCTGAAGAGTCCTAGCCTCTTTAATCTCTCCTCATATGGGACCCGTTCCAAACCCCTAATCATTTTAGTTACCCTTTTCTGAACCTTTTCTAGTGCCAGTATATCTTTTTTTAGATGAGGAGACCACATCTGTACGCAGTATTCGAGATGTGGGCGTACCATCGATTTATATAAGGGCAATAATATATTCTCAGTCTTATTCTCTATCCCCTTTTTAATGATCCCTAACATCCTGTTTGCTTTTTTGACCGCCTCTGCACACTGCGTGGACATCTTCAGAGAACTATCCACGATGACGCCAAGATCTTTTTCCTGACTTGTTGTAGCTAAATTAGCCCCCATCATATTGTATGTATAGTTGGGGTTATTTTTTCCAATGTGCATTACTTTACATTTATCCACATTAAATAACATTTGCCATTTTGTTGCCCAATCACTTAGTTTTGTGAGATCTTTTTGAAGTTCGTCACAGTCTGCTTTGGTCTTAACTATCTTGAGCAGTTTAGTATCATCTGCAAACTTTGCCACCTCACTGTTTACCCCTTTCTCCAGATCATTTATAAATAAGTTGAATAGGATTGGTCCGAGGACTGACCCTTGTGGAACACCACTAGTTACCCCTCTGCATTCTGAGAATTTACCGTTAATTCCTACCCTTTGTTCCTGGTCTTTTAACCAGTTCTCAATCCATGAAAGGACCTTCCCTTTTATCCCATGACAGCTTAATTTACGTAGGAGCCTTTGGTGAGGGACCTTGTCAAAGGCTTTCTGGAAATCTAAGTACACTATGTCCACTGGATCCCCCTTGTCCACATGTTTGTTGACCCCTTCAAAGAACTCTAATAGATTAGTAAGACACGATTTCCCTTTACAGAAACCATGTTGACTATTGCTCAACAGTTTATGTTTTTCTATGTGCCTGACAATTTTATTCTTAACTATTGTTTCGACTAATTTGCCCGGTACCGACGTTAGACTTACCGGTCTGTAATTGCCGGGATCACCTCTAGAGCCCTTTTTAAATATTGGCGTTACATTAGCTAACTTCCAGTCATTGGGTACAGAAGCTGATTTAAAGGACAGGTTACAAACCTTAGTTAATAGTTCCGCAACTTCACATTTGAGTTCTTTCAGAACTCTTGGGTGAATGCCATCTGGTCCCGGTGACTTGTTACTGTTACGTTTATCAATTAATTCCAAAACCTCCTCTAGTGACACTTCAATCTGTGACAGTTCCTCAGATTTGTCACCTACAAAAGCTGGCTATCAAGCTTCACAATGTAGTCTTAATTAATTATCAAATTTTCAAAAGCATTAAAGAGCTCTTCTACTCTGAGAAATGACTCCGCAGAATTTCTGTAGGGAAACTTGTCTACAGAATTTGCCCCACAGAATCCATGGTTATTGTGTATCAATAAGGCCTTCAGTTACACCTATGTCATCTCAGTAAATATTAGTGGGTTTGCACTGATGTGACTGATTGAAACTTAGGCCATGTCTGCACTACAGGGACAATACTGGCATAGCTATGGTACTGTAGGTTTATGCCTACGTAAGTTCATAGTATAGATGCAGCCTACACTGATGGAAAGCTTATTTTTGACAGAGCAGAAACACTACCTCGCTGAGCAATGGTAGCTAGGTCGACAAAAGCATTCTTCTGTTGACCTCACTGCATCTACCCTGGGGGCTAGGTACACAAAGCTACGTTGCTCAGGGGTGTGGATTTTTCACACACCCTAAGAGATGTTGCTATGTCAACCTAAATTTTATGTGTAGACTTCACAGGAGTAGAAAGCTGTAAAAACTTAATTTTGTTACTCAAGAGATCAATGCAACACTGAATATACACAAAGAAAAGATCTGATTAGTGATGATGGGGCCATTTTTACACAGTTACTTTTCAGAGTAGAAGCATGCTTCTTACTCCAAATTCAAATGTTATATAAATCTCAAAGGAATAGTACTTGAATGTAGAAAAAAATAAAATAAAAAAGAGAGACACACACAGAGTTTAAAAACAATACTAAGTTTTGTCTGTAAATCTGAATTGAAATATCAGATTTAAAAAAAAAGATAAAATCCACAAACTTGTGAACTTGAAATGCTCATTTTTGAGCACAGAACCTGTTAAAACCAAAATCTCATTGACGCAGATATGAAATATTATGTTTTACCGAAGACACTAATAAAACTAATAAACATTGCATTAGCTTTCTAATCGAGTACAACAGACTAATTTCATACCTGTCAAAAACATACCCAATTAAACAAAACCCGAAATATTTTGAAGCTAAATTAAGGTAATTTCATATAATTTTAAACAAGGATGTTGCTTTTTTTTTTTTTCCTGAATGGAAAGAGACACCTTTGGAGCAGACTGGAAAGAAGTAATTTCAGAGTTACTGAAGAATGACAGCAGCTGGTAATAGGTCTAATTTTACAGACAGTGAGGAATTTGCTGACCAGAGACTTGCCAATGGAAGAGCAATGGTCAAGAAAAGAAACCATGCAGAAGTTGCCAAAGCTTGCAAAGGGAATTTACGACAAGACCTGCTGTTTAGTGTTTGAACTGGTGAAATCAGACCAAGCCTGAGAAAAGCCTGACTATTCTGCAAATGTATTTGGTCTATAAGTGTTTGAATATGCAAAGTAAATACTTCTCAAATTAGTAAACATGTCAAGCATGAGAGACCATTTCCCCCTGCTGGTACTAGGTAAAATCTTTCATATTATAGATGCCATCTAGTGCTTCTGAACAGGAGCTCAGGATACAATATTCTTTATCTTTTCAATAAGTGAATATAGTATTTCCACCTAAGCTATCACAATTTTAGTGACTCTGATGGGAATTTGATGTGAAACTAAAATACTAAAACAAAACAATCATATAGCTAAAGGGTATCACATTACCGAACAACAACAATTATGCTTGGATAATCAACAATTTCAAACATTCTGCTCTCCTCATTAAAAGCACAATTATTATTAGTCACAACTAAAAATCTAAGCACAGGTATTGTCCCAGTTACTAGTGATTTTTTAAACGTATGTGCAGCTGCATGCCTAAATGGATCATGCAGTTACCAAAACTGTGCATACAGAATAAATATTTAGATAGAGTAGATAGATATGGAAGGTTAATCACATAACTGGCTGTTTGCATGCACAAGCTCCTCTGATTATTCATGCATCTGCAGTAAATTGCGCAAACAAATCAGGTGTACAGTTTTGAAAAACAAGCCCATAATATTTTAATTCCTAAAAATAAAATCTCAATGGTACGTACTCAGAATTGCATGAAAGAATGCATACTTATGTGTATGTACTATATGATAAATACCTACCTCGGAAACTCAGGGTTAAGATTTTAACAGCATACTATACCACTTGCAACCATACTGTAGTCCAAATAGCATATATTGCCTAGCACAGTGGGAAAAATCCATACCTGATATAATTGCATTGCAACTCCATGAAAGTCTCTGGAACAAACTGATGAGGCAATTGGTCAGAATACGAGTGTGAATATAGCTGTAGCAGTGAAAACAACTAACAGGTTGGTTATAAGATCAAGTTTTAACAGCAACTAACTGCTGCGTGACACCTGTTCCATTACCTACATCCATCAGTGATGGCAAAGTACAATGGCTTGATTCTGCTAAAATGATCAGCTGTGAAATGGTAAACAATTTACCTTCATTAGGTATCAGCGTTAACATCCCATTGAGACTAATGGGGACAGTTTATACTTGTCTCAAAGCTACTGTTTCAAACTGTCTGAAGACTGACAGCCACTACTGCATGGGTTAACAGTCACTTCATATTTTGAAGATTATTTTGCAGTCGTAAAGACGCTAGGCTTAATGTTGATTTGTTTGTATTAAAGACATCTTACATTCTGGGGCATATTTATGCAACCAATTTCAAAAGAACATTTAAATCTGCGTAATAGAACCATAGAAATGTACGACTGGATGGGACCTAGACAGATCATCTAGTCCAGTTACCACCTGACAGCTGTGTGTCTTTTCCTTAAAAACCTCCAATGATGGAGATTCTACAACCTCCCTAGGTAATCTGTTCCAGGGCTTTAACTCCCTTACAGTTAGGAAGGTTTTCCTAATGTCTAACTTAAATCTCTCTCACTGGAATTTAAGCCCAACATTTCCTGTCCTGCCCTCAGTGGTTAAGGAGAACAATTTATCATCCTTCTCTTTATAACAACCTTTTATATATTTGAAGACTTATGTTCCCCCTCAGTCTTCTCTTTTCCAGACTAAACAAACCTAATTTTTTCAATCTTTCCTCGTATATCATGTTTTCTAAACCTTTTCACCATTTTGGTTGCTCTCCTTTGGACTTTCTTCACGTTGTCCACATCTTTCCCGAAATGTGGTGCTCAGGCCTCGTCAGTGCAGAGTAAAGTGGAAGAATTATTTCTTGTGTCTTGCTGACAACACTCCTGATAACACATCCCAGAATGATGTTCGCTTTTTTTGCAACAGTATTACATTGTAAACTCATACTTCGTTTGCGATGCACTAGAACTCCCAGATGCTTTTCTGTAGTACTCCTCCTTAGGCAGTCATTTCCCATTTTGTACGTGTGCAAATGATTGTTCTTCCTAAGTGTAGTACTTTGCACATGTCCTTATTGAATTTCATCCTATTTATTTCAGATCATTTCTATAGTTTCTCAAAATCATTTTGAATTCTAATACTGTCCTTCAAAGTTCTTGCAACTCCTCCCAGTTTGGTATCTTCCACAAACCTTATAAGCGTACCATCTATTCCATTATCCAAATAATTTATGAAGATATAGAATAGAACTGGACCCAGGACAGATCCCTGCAGGATCCCACTCAATATGCCTTTCCAGCTTGACTGTGAACCATTGACAGGAGTCTCCCTTGTGAAATCTGGTATTTTGTGTACTTTTACCTTATACTACAGGTAGGGTGCTACCAATTTCACGGTCATAGGATTTTAAAAATCATAAATTTCATGATTTCAGCTATTTAAATCTGAAATTTCATGGTGTTGTATGTGTAAGGAGTTGTGTGTGTGTGTGTGTGTGTGTGTGTGTGGGGTGGGGGTTGTAAGGTTATTGTAGGGAGGTTGCAGTACTGCTACCCTTACTTCTGCGCTGCTGCTGATGACAGCGCATCCTTCAGAGCTGGGCAGCCAGAGAGCAGCAGCTGCTGGCCGGGCGCCCAGCTCTGAAGGCAGGGCAGAATTAAGGATAGCAATACTAGGACCCCCCTACAATAGGCTTGCAACTCCCTTTTGCTAAAGTTTGCCTTCTTGAAATCCATTGTCTTTATTCTGCTGTTTTCCCTCCTACCATTCCTTAGAATTAGGAAATCTCTCATTTCATGTTCACCTTCACCCAAGCTACCTTTCACCTTCAAATCTCAACCAGTTCCTCCCTATTTGTCAAAATCAAATCTAGCACAGGTTCTCCCCTACTTGCTTTCTCCACACCTCCTGCCATAAAAAGTTGTCTTCAATGCACTGCATGAACTTGTTGGATAATCTGTGCCCTGCACTGTTATTTTCCCAAAAGATGTCTGGATAGTTGAAGTCGCCCATCACTACCCAGTCCTGTGATTTGGATGAGTTTGTTAGTTGTTCCAAAAGGCCTCATCCACCTCTTCTTCCTGGTTAGGTGGTCTGTAGGAGACGCCTACCAGGACATCACCCTAGGTTTTTTTACCCCTTTTATCCTTACCCAGAGACTTTCAAAAGGTCTGCCTCCAACTTCTATCTCAATCTCAGTGCAAGCATATACATCTTTGATATAAATGGCCACACCGCCTCCCTTTTTTCTCAGCCTGTCCTTCCTGAATAAGCTCTACCCTTCTATACCAATATTCCAGTCATATGAATTAACCCACCAAGTCTCTGCAATGCCAATTTTGTTGTAACTGTGATTATTCACTAGTATTTCTAATTCTTCCTGTATGTTCCCCATATTTCCTGCATTAGTATACAGACATCTAAGATATTCATTAGATTTCCCCTCTGTATTCCCTCTTGTATTCCCTCTGTATCTCTCTTTTGTCCCTGATATGATTATACTATAATCACATTATACATAGAATCCTGGACATATTTTACTTTGTGTCAAGACAAAACTTTGAAATTCATTGACCTGTAATTGTCCTTATAACTCTGAGCACTCCTGAGAGGCTAAATGCTGTGGGCAGATGACTGAGTACCTCAACAGTATGTTCATACATATATTAATATTAAAGGTGAATTTCAAAGCAAAAAAGTGAGCTTTTATGTACAAAGATGGACTCTGTTTTTTTCCCCTGCCTGTTTATTCATTTAAAACACTGGTTCTCAACAAGGGGTACATGTACTCCTAGGGGTGCACAGAGGTCTTCCAGGGGGTACATCAACTCATCTAGATATTTGCCTAGATTTACAACAGGCTACATAAAATGCACTAGCGAAGTCCGTACAAACTAAAATTTCATAGAAACAATGACTTGGTTATACTGCTCTATATACCACTATGCACTGAAATGTAAGTACAATATTTATATTACAAGTGATTTATTTTATAATTATATGGTAAAAATGAGAAAGTCAGCAATTTTTCCGTAATAGTATGCTGTGACACTTGTATTTTTATGTTGGATTTTGTAAG
This sequence comes from Terrapene triunguis, assembly GCF_002925995.2. Taxonomy (NCBI): domain Eukaryota; kingdom Metazoa; phylum Chordata; order Testudines; family Emydidae; genus Terrapene; species Terrapene triunguis. The sequence continues at coordinate 718,310 of NW_020664368.1, forward strand.
CAAGTAGTTTTTAAGTGAGGTGAAAGTTCGGGGTATGCAAAACAAATCAGACTCGTTCAAGGGGTAAAGTAGTCTGGAAAGGTTGAGAGCCACTGATTTAAAATATGTACGTCCTGAATTCCTTTGTTTTGCTCAGGGACCTTGGCAAGATCTTTGGAGAATCCTTTTCTGACACTCAACATTCCCTCACCATCAACTGGGGGCTGGAAAAGCTGCAACCCAGGACTCAACCTCCTGTAAAATTATCATTCTCCAAATCACATTGCATGTTTGCACCTTCATGCTACACTTGTCTCAAGGTCAGTCATGAAGCTCAGTGAGCATATGGTTCTGGAGTTCCCTTCAGCACTACCACTAAACAGCACGCCGCCTCATTCCACTGAAAGCCCCCTTCTGCTTAAACATGTGTAAAATCTTCCATTTTGATCACCCTCTTGTACTGAAACAGCATTCAGCCCATCCCAGATCATCCACTTTTCCTCCAGAGACATCTCTTAATGTGATTGGAATAACGTGAGAAATGCTACTCTGTGGTGTGGGTTAGTAGACATAGGAGCTGCCAAGAAAGGGCTGGAGCTTAATGGTAATCTGTTCAGAAAAGAAAACAATTCATTGCAAATGTTGTATTCCTATTGCTGGATTCTCCTGAGACTGTTAGGCTATATAAGAACAATCAACATACATGCAAATGTTAGAAAGTGGGGAATGGCTTTCTCGGCACTTTTACAGCATATTGTTCCTAGATAGATTCTTGATCTATCTGGGCTTTGGCGTCCTGCTAGCTACTCACACAATCATATCTACCTACCACTGATCTTTGTTTCCAACATTTTCTCTCTCACACTCACTCAGTAAAACACAGCAAACTCCAAACACTTTCACTCATCTAAGTTCTGAAACACAATGCATTTTCCACAAAGTATAGCAGTAAATTTGTCAATTGCCATCCACGCTTAGTAAGCCTGAATTCTCTTACAGAATTCCACAAGACCTCTTACAAATTAAAACCTCAAACAAATGTACTTGATATTTAAGTGAATGAAATTTCATATGGGTAGAAACTAATGTTTGTTTATTTAGATTTATGAGATCTGACCTTTTGTTTAACCTTCTATGAAAACATGCAATATACAAACAGTTAGTCAAATGGCGCCAAAAATCTATAACAAGTCTGCAATATTAGCAGAGAAAGTTTATATTTCATTGAAAGCTGCAAAGAGAAAAACAAATGTAAACCCTTACTCACAGAGGCGACGTGTGGGAGGTGGGGGCAGGTGGGGTCATGTGCCTCCCACCCCCCAGATTTCTCCCAGGGTTTATATGCCTTGCCACGAACCCCACTGCATACCACCAGAACCTTTAAATTGTGCCCCAACACTATCAACAGTTACGTGTCATCTCTGTTTACTCACTAACATTAAAACAACAATAATTGTTGTTACTCAGTAAGCTGATTTACTGCAATTTAACAAGAAAATTCAGATTTAAGATTATTGCCTCATCTGAGCTTGTCACACTATGCTGTGGCATTCAAGGGATCTCATGTTAATATACTGCTCCTTGGATATTTTTATGACAATTGATTTTCTTTTTTTAAAAGACCCAATTAAAAACAGCCACCTTCCTCCTCTCCCTTCCCCGAAAAGGCCACTTCCCGGCAACTCTGATTATGAGTACATCCAAGGGTGGCTCACATCTCACTAAACATTCCACACACAGGCTGCATACATTTTGACACAATATTCTCATGACAGGGAGACATGCCGTCTGATTTCTGAAACTAGTCTTTTATCCCACAATATGCAGCCATTCTAATATTATTATGAATATTTTACATTACATAACTTTATGAAAGCAGTTACTGTGCATTAATAAACTCTAACAGCTGGTCAATATAATCATTTTAAAAATAGAGACCTAATTCATAACACTATGGATTACAAAATTTAATTTTAACAGAAATTCATTGTAGTTATAAGAACAATCCTCCCTCCCAATCCTTCTTCAAATTGCAGAAAGGGAAAAAACACTTTGTTTTCCTGTCCTTCAAACAGAGGTCAGACTAACGGATTTCTTCACATTCTGAAAAAGGAATCCTGTCATAATTTAAAAACTTTGTATTCAAGTCTCATCCCAAAGTAAAAACAAAACTAAACATGTTTTTAGACTCCTGAAAGAAAACCTTAAAATAAAAGTGCTCTCAGAGCCTTAGTTATACTGTTGGCAAAAATACGACGACAACATTAAGTAATGGACAGTTTTATGTTTGTAGTTTTATATTTTACTGCATTAAAAACTAGTTTGTACACAAACTAATTCCTCATACTGAAGGCCAATTGCTTGAAACGAAATTGTCTTTAATTACATCAGACATATTTTTAGATACTGGAACAGATTCTGATCTAAACTGTACCAGTGTAAATCCAGAGTAACTAAACTGTATCATAATGAGCTACTCCAGTGTAATTTTTATCAGAATATGGACTACTGGCATTCTCTACAGAAACCTGAACATGTAAAATCTTAAACTTTCTTGCGTTTACTCCATTTAGTCATTTCTACAATGATAGTTTAACATCACAGTAGAACGTCACTCATTTGCATTTTGCTAATCTGCACATTCCTCTCCTTACATCTCAGCAAAAATGTAAGAGTGCTGAGATGAGATCTCATATTACCAATTTCTTTGACAAAATGTACTACAAAATATGTAATAATACAGTATAAAGTATAAATACTTAAAACTAAACTAAGCTTGTAAAATAAAAGCACCAAGTAAAACACAGTTATCACTCTTTAAAAACTTGCTAATTTTTCCTTATATAAAACTAATATTATCTACTTGCCGTATTTACTAGTTATTTTCTATAGGAAATATAAGGAGGTATTGAGATTACTGAAAATACTCTTATCTACCTATCTATGGCAAAACAGGCATGTTTACAAAAATGACTATTATCCATTTTGTTATACATTATACTTGTTTTATTGTTGAGTTTTCTAATTCACAAAATTCAGTCGTTTCTTAATGGGTCTTCTAGTCATGAGGGGAATTAGACCCCAATCCAGCAATGCCTTTAATCACAATAAATCTCACTAAAGACGGTAGGACTATAAACTCGTGAATATCTCACATGAACACCTTAATAGGACAATTCATGTGCTTAAAGCTAAGGGCATATATAAGTGCATTGTTGAATGAGGGTGTAAATGTTCTACTGTAATATTTCATAAAATAAGACGAATAATTTTAGCGATGTATAAAATAAAGAGCCTTCAAGTGTAAAATAACACATAATTTATGCTTTTTGGTGTGTTTTAGGTCACAGGATATTGATGGACATAATTAAAAATTACCTCTGGTATACCCAGTTTCCTACATGCATCCAGAAAGTTTTCCACATTTCTCCTGCATTTGGCCATGCTAAGTTTAGGCTGCAAGAACAAGAGACCATAGATTAATGTGACAGAAGCTAATAATGTACAGTAGTCATCATAAAATTCTGCCTATTAAATGACGTTTCTACTGCTGATGCAATATTTAGGTTAGGCTGTTCCTGAAAAAGAAATTAGGAAATGGTAAACAGCAGATTGACCAACATCTAATAACTGACATACTGAACTGCCAACGTACTAGTGTCCTAGTGCCACGATGTCTCCCTGCCACCACCCATCCACCACGGCAGTGACCTCTATGGCACTAGCAAGGGCACAACAGTGGAGGAGGCCAGTGCACTCTATAAGGCTACGTCTTCACTACCCGCCGATCCGGCGGGTAGCAATCGGTTTATCGGGGATCGACTTACCGCGTCTCGTGAGGACGCGGTAAAATCGATCCCTGATGGCTCTACCGTCGACTCCGGAAATCCACCTCGACAAGAGGCGGTAGCGGAGTCGGCGGCAGCGCGGCAGCGGTCGACTTTCCCGCGTCCTCACCGCCAGGTAAGCCGACCTAAAATACGCAACTTCAGCTACGGTATTCACGTAGCTGAAGTTGCGTATCTTAGGTCGGAACCCCGCTGTAGTGTAGACCTAGCCAAAGTGTCCAAGTGTATGACTACACTGCAATTAAACATCCACGGCTGGCCTGTGTCAACTGACTCGGGCTCATAGGGCTCGGGCTACGGGACTGTAAAACTGCAGTCTAGATGCTTGGGCTGGAGCCTGAGCTCTGGGACCCCACAAAGGGGGAGGGTTCCAAAGCCTGAGTTCCAGCCCGAGCATCTGCACCACAATTTTACAGCCCCACTACCAGAGTCAGCTAACATGGGCCAGCCAAAGCTATTTAATCGCAGTGTAGATATACCCCAACTCAGGCTGCGACCTATCTCAGCAGCTGGTCAGAGGACACTTTCAGATGGTCTATAAACCTCCAGAAAGATGCTAAGAAATAAGAGCGTGGAAACCTTTCCTTTCCCATTGTGTTTTTGTAGTTGAGGGTTTTTTTCTGCTTTTTAAAATTCATAATCATTGTCATGGTTTTCATTCATTTCTATTTCTCTGTGTTTTGCAATTCTGTTAATGCAGTTCTTTGAGTTGGGTATATGTTCTCCTTACTAATGCACGTTAGTAGTAGTAGGAATTTTTAGTAATGATGTTCACATTGCATTACAGACTCTGAAGTGGAATTTGCTTCCATGTTCTTCTGAAATGTGCTACATACCATACAATTTCCCTTCTATGCTCTCTTTTCTTCCTCTCAATATCAGCCTGTCTCTCTCTGTGTCACTCTCATACGGCTCAGCTGCACTGAGAGTCTCCCATGTCAATCACTATCTCTTAATTTCCATTGGATGACCATGGAAATTTCACTCAGCCTATACACTCTCAAATCAGGCCTCATTTATGCAAGGACATTCAGGAAAGTGAAAATGAATTAAAGTGATGAAGATAATATGCATAAAAAAAACATATTAAACTCTCATGTGGATGCTCTCATTCAGAATTAAAGTGGCCTTAGTTCGTTGCTGTTTAATTTTTCAGGAGGCCACTTTACAAACGTGCAGCTTTTGGGTACACTTGCTTTTGTGCATGTCCAGTCTCTAGTTCTGAAATCGGGAGTGCATCCAACTCACTACTGGGCTCAGTTTGTGCACATGAAAGTCTGGCTAGCAAAGTTCTGAAAATCTGTCCCCTCTAATAATCATGTGCAGTGGAAGACTGGCTTACCTGCAAGAAGTGGTAATACTTCTCAAATGGGAATTTTACAACCCAAACATCTCAGGCTGTTTTAGGATGTGTATAAAGGGAATCATAGTTCTTTCACATTTAATTTTTGGATATTATGAGGAGAACTTGATATATGATTTCAACATACATTAAGAAGAGTTGTACAAACTATAATGTCGTTTCTATATTTTTCACATTGGTTCTTTTATCATATCGATTTTTAATTAAAAACCTTCCAATTCATTTTTACAATTACTTCCTTAGTCTTTTAGAATTTCAAAGATTCCTATAATATGATGTGTTCTTTGTCCTATTTGTCTGACTCAAGACTATCAAACCTCTTACAGTGGCATTCTGTGTCACCAAAGCCAATCCATTATTTCCCTACTTTAACAGAAAGAAGTGATAATGATATTCCTGACCTTTAAACTGAAAACTTATCAGCACCAAAAGAGACATTAGCTGCCTAGCATTCTCCAGAACATTTCTTCTCAAAGTTAACGATGTGTCAGCAAGGCCTTAAAGTGTTTTGTAAAACACTAAGAACAACCTTTTAGCCTTGGAAATTCAGGTCTTGCCTACTCTGCGAGTCTCTGAAGTGAAATGTGACATGACAAGAATCAAGTGGTTTAAAACCAACAACTGAAAATATAAAATGATGGGGTCAAAATTAGCTGTTACCACTCAAGAAAGAGATCTTGGAGTCATTGTGGATAGTTCTCTGAAAACACCCACTCAATGTGCAGTGGCAGTCAAAAAAGTTAACAGAATGTTAGGAATCATTAGGAAAGGGATCGATAATAAGACAGAAAATATCATATTGCCTCTATATAAATCCATGGTATGCCCACATCTTAAATACTGCATGCAGATCTGGTTGCCCCATCTCAAAAAAGGTATAGTGGAATTGGAAAAGGTACAGCAAAGGGCAACAAAAATGATTAGGGGTATGGAACAGCATCCATATGAGGAGAAATTAATAAGACTGGGACTTTTCAGCTGGGAAAAGAGACGACTAAGGGGAGATATGATAGAGGTCTATCAAATCATACCTGGTGTGGAGAAAGTAAATAAGGAAGTGTTATTTACCCCTTCTCATAACACAAGAACTAGGGATCACCAAATGAAATTAACAGGCAGCAGGTTTAAAACAAACAAAAGGAAGTATTTTTTCACACAACGCACAGTCAACCTGTGGAACTCTTTGCCAGAGGTCGTTGTGAAGACCAAGACTATAACAGGGTCAAAAAAGAATTAGATAAATTCATGGAAGATAGGTTCATCAATGGCTATTAGCTCTGAAGTGTCCCTAGCTTCTGTTTGCCAGAAGCTGGGAATGGGCGACGGGATGGATCACTTGATGATTATCTGTTCTGTTCATTCCCTCTGGGGCATCTGGCATTGGCCACTGTCGGAAGATGGACCATTGGTCTGACTCAGTATGGCCGTTCTTATGTTCTTATGAAAGGGATACATTTTTTTAGCCATGATTGAAAACTCCTTGTTTTTTGTTAAAATCTATATTCTTAAAAGCCTTAGCAGATCACCTTTACAATCAGCATGCCTCTCTCAGAATTAAAGATAAGGCTTTATTTAACAAACATTTAACCAAAGGTACACTCAGAAAAACTGCACAACTTTATGCATCGTATTTTGAAAATACAGGAAACCTCTTTAGAATCAAAGTGACATCAGAAATCTAGAACAGAAATGTCCCCACTAAGGGAAACCAAGTCTTCCATAAATACAGGAAAAATCCTGAAGAAAGTTGAAAAGAAAAGGCAATTAGGTTTGAAAAAAGTGTACGCAAGTAGATTTGGTACAAAAAAATCCTTGATGGCCCTGCAATCAGATCCATATGCCCTAGTGCCTTTGGGGAGTCAAAGATTGCAGGACTAGATCATATGTTTCTCTTCTGTCCTGTCTGTGACAAAAAATGAGTTGTTTCCATATTTAACAAAAAAACAAAACAAAAAAATCTTGCTATGTAGGATTGTTGTTAACTCAATAAATTGCTAATCTCATTGTAGCATAATGTTTCCCACATGTTTAGAGTGCTGTAAATCTGCAGATATCCACTTTATATCTGCGGATATAGGTATCTGCAGATGTGGATGCGGATACCCATGGACCATTTTCGTGGATTCCGGAATGGATGCGGATACAAATTTTGTATCCACCCCAGGCTCTACACATGCTTATTAGAGTATATTATAAATCATACTGTATGCTATGACAGAACACATTAACAATGCACCAGGAAGTGGAGAAAGTAGGAAAGTATCCACTGGAACAAAATCTTGTCAGAGGATAATGATCACCTGCCACAACATAAACAGGAAGGCATTTATGGAAAAATCTGACCTCCTGCAATCTAGATGGTATAGACAACAAACCTATCATGAGCTTCAGCCAGTCACAGATCAGTTTATTCATAATAAAAGAGAGAGAAGTGTATGTGGTTTTTTTTAAATAGCTCCAGTACTTCATTTTTATGAAGATTTGAGTTACTGCCAATCTGAACTGGGGGGGGGGGGGGAGAGAAGGGAAGTACACGTTTGTAGGCATGAACACTACTCACCACCCAATGACTGTTTTTCAGAAGTAGATTTTATTTGATAATAAAGCTTTAGTTTTTCTTTTTAAAAAAAAATTTGACTTACTACTGCTGGTGAGGGTACATGGATACTTCCCACAGATCGAGGACGAATGTGATTGACTAAATGACAGAGAACGACCCCATCCATAAGAGCAGACCCCAAGTCTTCAGGCAAACAAATCTTTAGTCTCATTTCAATGTTCTATAAAAGAAGAACAAACATGTCACCACTTTTACACAGAATTAGAAAGAACCACCTCCCACAAAAGCAAATGTCCATATTCTCTATCACGTCGCCATGCCTTTTCCCATGCTACCCACTATTGCAGTGAATCCTCACCCAAGTCCAGTTTGTCAAGCCACCACATCTCCATTTAAATTGCTCCTAAAAAAACCCCAAAACACCACACTGCCTCATTCCAGGTCACCCACTGGAAATGTAACTTATGAAAAAACAATCACTTTAACGGTGCCAGAAATGAGTAACCACATCATCTTATTACGGTAATGCTTGTCCTTCCTCATTGCATCACCCTGCCAGCACCATACTTTGCTACTCTTGCTTGTTGCCTCATATCTAAAATTATTCTTTTTATTATAGTAGCACCCAGAATCCCGAGTCAGGATCAGAGCCCCATTGCATTAAGCCCTGTACAAACACAGAGTAAAAGATGGCCACTCCTCAAACAGCTGAAAAGAAACAAGTGGGCGTAACAAAAATTGGAAAGAATGCAGAAGGGAGGACAAGGTTGGATCTGTAATGTGCACTACTGGGTAAAAATATGAAAATTCCCTACTCAGACAAAAGGGGCACTTTAATTAAATAAATGTCAAGTTGCAAAACACTCAGCAAAGTAGGGCACTTTGAAAATGTTTACAAATTTTCTGGCAAAAAACCATTGCATTTTGTTACAAACGTGTAACTTTTATTGATTTAGGCTCCAATCTTGCAAACGCTTTGGCATGTGTGTAACCTTATGGATATGAGTAGTCACATTATCTTAGCCTGGAGTTTTCATACTCTTTCCCAGTAGAGCACATTATTATTATTATTTATATAGTACCCCAAACTATGTTATGTCCTTTAGAGAACAGATAAAAATATATCATCCCTGTCCCTTGCATTCCCTCCCCATTTCTGTCCGTTTGTTAAAATTCACTAGTTGCAAGAGGTGTTTACCAGTAATAGGTAACAAGCTCTGATTGCTGTAATGAGCCAATCAGTAACAACTACAAATTTGTGCACACTGCCAGTCTATGCTAAAATAGTTACCTCTGTTCTCCTTCCTCCGTCTGTTTGTCCATGTCACCCAACTCCTCTATCTTGTCTTTTAGACTGTAAACTCTTTGGGGCAGGAACAGTAATTTACAATATGTGGTATTCAGCCTATCACACACCCTACTGAGGCCTCTAGGTGCCACTGTTTTATAAACAGCAGCAGCAGCGAAGCTAAAATGAACCATGCAGGCACCAGATAGGCATATGTGCAAAGTGTAAGGGAGGCAGAAGAGGTGGTGTTGTGCTTAACTAAATAACCCTTCTAAACATTATCTGGGGAGCAGAAAAGCCCTTACTTATTTTAGAAAAGATTTTTTTTTTTTAAATTCAGTACATATTTAAAAGTTGTTCTATCAAGAAAATATATATGTTTTAAATTAGTCAATGGACAAAATTCAAGTTGATCATCATAATGCCAGATGATGCTACTATTCACTTGTAACACCAAATGTATTTTAAACCAATAGTAATGTAAAATTATCTCATATAACTTTAGCAGATGTAATGCAATGAATGCTACAGACACATATAAGAACACTTTGTATTTGGGACCGCTTGCAACTGAAGATCTTAACACTCAACACTCTTTGCAGTAATTATCTCATCACTATTTTATAGATGGTGAAACTGAGGCACAGAGAGGTTTATAGATTTTAAGGCCACAAGCGACCACTAATACACAGGCATACTGCAATACACAGGCCATAGAACCTCACCCAGTAATTCTGCATCAAGTCCATAACTTCTGTTTAAGCTATAGTTTATCTTTTAGAAAGATACCCAGTTTTGATTTAAAAATCTCAAGTGATGGAGAATCCACCATATTGCTAGGTAAATTGTTGCAATGCTTAATTATCTATACTTTAGAAATAAAGCACTAATTTTGGTCTGAATTTGTCTAGCTTCAACTTCCAACCACTGGATCTTATTATGCCTTTATCTGCCAGATTAAAGAGCCACGCCCACCATCAGAAACCTCTTCCCCATGCAGGTACTTGTACACTGTGACTAGGTCACCTCTTAACCTTCTTTTGGATGAACTAAATAGATAGAGCTTCTTAAGTCTCTCAATGTAAGATCTCTTGTCCAGACCTCAAATAATTCTTGTGGCTCTTTCTTGAATCTTTTCCAAATTTGTCAATGTTCTTTTTGAAGTATAGACATCAAAACTGCATACAGTATTCCAGTCATGGTCTCACTAATGCTGTATACAGAAATAATGCCACCTCCCCACTCTCTGATATTCCCCTGCTCATACATCCAAGCACTGCTTTTCCCCTAAGATTAGGTAGCTTTCCCAAGGGCAAACAGGAAATACATGCTTTAGCCGCAAATCTGCAGCCCTTCACATTGTTTTTCACATACCTCACGGAATTGCTCCACAAGCTCTTTCTCTTCTCTCATCTGTTCCATTTTCCTCCGAATTGTAAATTGAGGGTCTATGGATTCCAAATTTCTCTGTGGTCTTAAAAATACTGTGATTTTAAAGAGAGAGATGTTTAGTAAAAACAAGCCATCAAAAACTTTTGCTTTATTAATTTTCAGATTAAACAAAATCCTTATTCACGGTCCCAATTATGTCTGTTGGACGATTTCCCGGAGAGCATATAGAAAGAAAATCTGATATAGAACTACAATCATAAAAGTGTATTTGCTTGGGGGGTGCTCATAACAGAATTAATGTATTATTGATATAAGTGGAATATACAGACATCATTCAGGGCCATATCCTATGGTCTTGACTGGGAATTTTACCAAATTCGCACAGCATTTGTCCCGTGGAGTTTTTGATCTGTTGTTAGAAGTCTCGCTACTTCTATCATAGGACTCCTCTCTAAGTCTTTTAGTTAGATCCCAGTCCTACAAGGTGCAGGACTCCAATGGAACTGAGAGTATTCAGCACCTTGCCGGATCAGACTCATAGCACTCTCCAATTATTCATGACTATCTTTCATCTCGCCCTTCATCAAACAAAAAAAACGGTTACTCACCTTTGTAACTGTTGTTCTTCGAGATGTGTTGCTCATATCCATTCCAATTAGGTGTGCGCGCGCTGCGTGCACGATCGTCGGAGAATTTTCTACCCTAGCAACACCCGGTGGGTCGGCTGTGGAGCCCCCTGGAGTGGCGCCTTCATGGCGCTGGATATATACCCCAGCTGACCCAGCGCCCCCTCAGTTCCTTCTTGCCGGCTACTCCAACAGTGGGGAAGGGGGGCGGGTTTGGAATGGATATGAGCAACACATCTCGAAGAACAACAGTTACAAAGGTGAGTAACCGTTTTTTCTTCTTCGAGTGCTTGCTCATATCGATTCCAATTAGGTGACTACCAAGCCTTACCTAGGCGGTGGGGTCGGAGTGAGACATCGCTGTGTGCAAAACCGCTGATTCGAATGCAGCATCGTCTCTGGACTGCTGTACAAGCGCATAATGAGCGGCGAAGGTGTGGACCGATGACCAAACTGCAGCTCTACAAATGTCCTGGATCGGGACTTGAGCCAGGAAGGCAGTCGAGGAGGCTTGGGCCCTCGTGGAGTGGGCGGTGAGGCGCGGCGTCGGGGCACCGGCCAGGTCGTAGCAAGCACGAATGCAGGACGTGATCCAAGAGGAGAGACGCTGCGAGGAGACCGGTAAGCCTTTCATCCGGTCGGTCACTGCAACGAAGAGTTGTGTCGTCTTTCTAAACGGTTTCGTACGCTCAATATAGAAAGCCAGGGCCCTGCGTACGTCCAAGGAGTGCATACGTTGGTCTTGACGGGTGGCGTGCGGCTTAGGATGGAAGACCGGGAGAAATATATCCTGGTTCACATGAAAACCTGATACTACCTTGGGAAGAAAGGCAGGGTGGGGGCGAAGCTGCACCTTGTCTTTGTGGAAGACTGTACGGAGGCTCAGACGTGAGCGCCCTGAGTTCAGAAACACGTCTTGCTGAAGTGATGGCTACAAGGAAGGCTGTCTTCCAAGATAGGTAAAGGAGTGAGCAGGTAGCCAATGGCTCGAACGGGGGCCCTGTGAGCTTGGAGAGAACCAGGTTAAGATCCCATGCCGGAACGGGTTGGCGTTGCTGTGGGTATAGCCGGTCTAAGCCCTTGAGGAATCTGACGACCATCGGGTTAGAGAAGACCGAGGAAGCTTGTTCTCCTGGGTGGAACGCCGATATAGCGACCAGGTGAACCCTGACTGAAGATATCGCCAAGCCCTGCTGTTTCAGGGATAGGAGATATTCGAGTATAAGTGGAATTGACGCCTGCAAGGGGGGCGTGGCCCGCTGTTCGCACCAACAGGAGAACCGTTTCCACTTGGCTAAATAAGTGGTCCATGTAGAGGGCTTTCTACTTCCCAGCAGAATCTGTTGCACGGGATGTGAGCATCGTAGCTCTGTCCGATTCAGCCATGGAGCATCCACGCTGTGAGGTGGAGCGATTTCAGGTCGGGGTGACAGAGTCGGCCGTGGTCCTGAGAGATCAAGTCTGGGCACAAGGGAAGCGTGATCGGAGTTTGCACCGATAGCTCCAGAAGCGTGGTGTACCAGTGCTGTCTTGGCCAAGCTGGAGCGACTAGAATCATACGTGCCTTGTCTCTGCGTAGCTTGAGCAGCACCCTGTGGACCAGTGGGAATGGAGGGAAAGCGTAGAACAGCTGGTCTCTCCATGATAGGAGGAAAGCATCCGACAGGGAGCCCGGAGATCGTCCTTGGAGGGAGCAGAACACGTGGCATTTCCTGTTGGCTCGTGAGGCGAACAGGTTGACCTGGGGAAATCCCCACCTCTGAAAGATGGAATGGATGATATCCGGGCGAATCGACCATTCGTGCGTTTGGAAGGATCTGATGAGATGGTCCGCCAGAGTGTTCTGGACTCTAGGGAGGAACGATGCCATGAGATGTATCGAGTGGGCAATGCAGAACTCCCACAGGTGAATGGCCTCTTGGCATAGGGGAGACGACCGGGCTCCTCCTTGCTTGTTGATGTAGAACATGGCCGTGGTGTTGTCTATGAGGACTGACACGCAACAGCCATGTAGGAGACCAAGAAATGCCTGACACGCTAGGCGCACCGCCATCAGCTCTCGAACATTGATGTGCAGAGCTAGTTGGGATGCGGTCCACAGGCCCTGGGTATGGTGCTCCCTGAGGTGAGCGCCCCACCCTAGAGATGAAGCGTCTGTGACCAGGTGCAGGGAGGGTTGTGGGGCATGAAATGGCACTCCTGCGCAAACCGCCTTGTGATCCAGCCACCAGGTGAGGGAGGTCAAGACCGGGTTCAGAACCGTGACCACCATGTTTAGGTTGTCCCGATAAGGACGGTACACCGACGATACCCAGGCCTGAAGTGGGCGAAGCCGAAGTCTGGTATGCCTGGTTACGTAAGTGCAAGAGGCCATGTGACCCAACAGGCCGAGGCACGTCCTTACTGTGGTAATCGGGAAGACCTGGAGTCCGTGGATGATGGTTGCGATGGTGTGAAACCGAGTGTCTGGCAGAAGAGCTCGGGCGAGTCTGGAGTCTAAAACTGCCCCGATAAACTCTATCCTCTGGGTTGGCTCCAGAGTGGACTTTTCTTTGTTGAGAAGAATGCCTAACTCGTGGAATGTTTGTAGTATTATCTGGACGTGCGCCTGAACTTGCTCCCTGGTTCGGCCGCGCACAAGCCAGTCGTCTAGATACGGGAACACCTGTATCCTTTGTCGACGAAGGTATGCTGCCACGACAGCCATACATTTGGTGAACACTCTCGGAGCCGCGGACAATCTGAAGGGAAGGACGGCAAATTGGTAGTGCACATTGTTTACTACGAATCGAAGGAAGCGCCTGTGAGGGGGGTAGATTGCTATATGAAAATATGCATCCTTCATGTCGAGGGCGGCGTACCAGTCTCCAGGATCCAGGGAAGGGATGATGGTCCCCAAGGAGACCATGCGGAACTTCAACTTTACTATGAATTTGTTGAGTCCGCGTAAGTCCAAAATGGGTTGCAGACCCCCTTTTGCTTTGGGGATCAGGAAGTAGCGGGAGTAAAACCAACAGCTATCTACAAGAACTAACGAGTAAAGCTAGGGAGAGTGGAGAACAGCTATGCCGCGCTCCACAGTTCCAACGACCGTCACGGGCGGTAAGAAGGAACTGAGGGGGCGCTGGGTCGGCTGGGGTATATATCCAGCGCCATGAAGGCGCCACTCCAGGGGGCTCCACAGCCGACCCACCGGGTGTTGCTAGGGTAGAAAATTCTCCGATGATCGTGCATGCGGCGCGCGCACACCTAATTGGAATCGATATGAGCAAGCACTCGAAGAAGAATTATGTGTTTGACTTCTAAAAACTGAATGCCTATTACAGCACCTCTGAAGGCTCGCCTACACTAGAGACTCCCATTTCATGTGCAGTATTGAACTAGGTCCATACAGAGTTTTCCTACAACCACTCCTGGTGCTATGGATTATTTCATCCATCCTGTAACTTCGGGCACAGCAGGGACATAAACTCTACGGTACCTAATGTATATTTGCACTTTTAAACATTTTTGTTGTGTTCCAATGACAGCTTTTACTGGTTCTTTCTTGTACATGTATCATGAGGGCTATGCCCACCGATGCCCTCCCACACTGTAGATACCATGGCAGAGGATCACCAGTTCTTGTGGCTGGACTGACTCTAGGCTTGCTCATGCATCATGAAAAGTGACAAGTGCTCAAGAAGGGATGTAACTTGTATTTATTACTTTTCTTTTTATGTAATGTGACACCCTTAGGTGGGTCATCCACATGGGGAGTTAAACCCAGGTCCTCTGGTTCTAAAAGCATAAAACTCAACTGCCTGAGCTAAAAGATGCAGCTTTGTTAGCTCAAGGTTGTAGCAGACTCAAACCTCTATGTGGTTCAGCCACCACTTGTCATTTGACACCACTGGGTTAGCCATTGGCTGCAGGATGCAACCCAGACCTGTTAGGTTGAAGTCATCAGCAGGCTCAACCACCTCTATGCATTGTACAGCCACTAAAGGGCTGCTGGTGGTGTGTGTGTGTGTGTGTGTGGGGGGGGGGTGTAACAGCGCCACACTGAGTAAGCAAAGGATATGGTTATTTCCAGATTTTTAGATTTTGTTGCATTGCTGTTTTGCTTTGTTTCTTTTGTTAGGATTATTTCCTGCCCCCCTGAACTAATGCTTTCCTTTTTTTGGTCTCCCTCTGGATACTGAGATGGGAGTGGTCTGGTCCTGGTGCAGGAAGAGGAATATATTCACAGACTCCTCCATAAGACTCAGCTAGTTACTCTCCATCTCCCTCATCTCCTGCAATGGGTGGGGGAGTTTTGGTGAGCCAGGGCTTGTTCAAAATGCGGGAAGAAAAGTAGGGGATGAAGTTTTGGTCATTAAGATACATAGAGAAGGAAGAAGTCATGTATATCTGTAAATGCAAATGTCCCAAATGGACAGATTGCTAATAGCCATTAGTGATGTAGGGGAGAGACCTCAATATTTATATAAAATATTAATAAAATTATTATAAATCTTTTCATTAAGTTGTTACAAATTTGTTTATGCCTCTACTAAACGTCAAGAAATAGCTACAAATATGTTACAGCCAGGATGCTTGGATATATAACAGTACATATGTTTAGCTAAGCATGTTACAAAATGTTAAAGTTAATCCAAGAAGTTCCAGAAGGTTTCTGCTTCTATCTTCCAAGATCAAGCAAACATCAAAAAGACAAAACATGTAAAACATTAATGTTTTAAGTAGAGGCCTAACTGTAAAAAGGAATGTAGGTATGTTATGCGAGCAATAAATCTGGGTTGGAAAGTGGCAACACCAACCCCATTTCTTTTCAAAGGAAAAATCTCTGCTTGTGTTTTTGAAACTCCAGGATAAACATGTGTAGTTGGAAATGTTTTAAACGTTTATTTCTTAAATATTGAAACGACAAACACCTTTTGAGATGTGTATTTGCAAATATTTTGTATCAAAATGCAAGCCTTTATGTAACTGCCTGATATTATTACAGGAATAATAAGATGTTTTATGTAGAAATATAGCAAGGTCATTTGATGCTATAACCAGTTACTAACATAAGAAGCCATTTAAGTATAGAACATTTATATTAATGGAGAATTAATTAATTACTGGCAGTGTGCAAGCAAACTCTCACCCAAATCAGGAAGATAAGAAAATCATCATTCCAAAAACTGTCATATAGAATCAACAACTTGAGCTAAAGACTTTCTAAAAGTTATTTAATTTTAAGAGACTCTTTTGAGAACTAAAAACTTTTATATAAAGACCAGGAGTGTTTGGACTTTCTGAAAGCAGAATTTAATTTCCTAACAAGCTCTAATAAAACTGAAAGACTCTCAGAGACTGGACTGAATAAAGACTAGCTTTGAAAGTTATCTGATGCTTTCTTGCCACAAGAAGAACAAAGGCAATTAAAGAAATGCTGCATATATTCATTAAACAGACTGCATATTCAGGAGCTGAAAGTGTCATGTAAGCCAACATAAAGGTGGCAGCAACCGACTTTCAATCTGAACAGGTCTGAAAGAGGTGTGTTTTCCTGTATTTTAATGAAAACAGGAAGAAGAAAGGTATAAAAACTCTAAGTGAGCACCTGTCACACACCCAGTCTGCTACCCTGCTCAAAGACAGCTCTTCACAAGCAAACTGCCACAGACATGTAAGAAAAGCAGGGAAGACTCAAAAAGAAACCAAACCAAGCAAAATCTCCACAAGACTTTAACATGGATTGATGAGAGAAAGTTAACAAGGACGCTGCCAAAGGAATAGGTTTAAAACTCTTGTAATGACTTTGTTGGAATGTTTAAAAGCTGTAGTACCCTAAAAGCCTAATGGTATCATGACCCATATGTCTCAAACCTGTCTGCAGGGTACATGGGTACTGTCAAACCAGGATGCCTTTCTCCAGTTGATATCAATCATCTTTGATGACCTACACCAAGCTTGAATGGCCAAGGCTGGCCTGAGGAGACTCCGTCAGGGGCAAGGCACAGTGGCCTCCTCTGAGCACACTTCTGCCATCTCAGAGTAGAGACAGCATGGAATGAAGCAGCAAATCTGAACCAGTTCTGCTGGTGCTTGTAGGAAGAAATCAGAGGTGAACTGGCTCATGTAGAGATGCCTATGAACCTAGACGCCCTTACTGACCTTACTAACCGCATAGATGATCGACTGTGAGAATGAAGAGAGGAGAAGGGAGGTTCCCTGCAGCTCCCCTACCCGCGTATACTGACATCTTCTGTATCACCCGCCAAACCTATGCAAGACAATTTGGCTCGTGAGCAGCTCAAACTTGAAGAAAAAAAATGCAGACAACAGCACCACCTGTGCTTCTACTGCAGTGAAGTTGGCCACGCTGTCTTGGCCTCCCCATTACAAATGCTGAGAAGCATGCGGAAGCAAGCCAGTCCAGGCATGATGGTGGGGGACCAGCCTGGGCCTTGACAGAATAGCATTTCCCTGTACCCTAAGTCCTCACTGAGACGCACCCTGAGCCCCATCCCGGGGCTTTCCATTTCCAGATGCCTATCCAGTTGCACATCTCGGGGGACCCCTGATAGATTTCTATTCAATGGGCCTTAATAGATTTGGGAGCAGAGGACAATTTTATGGATGCAGCTACAACTCAGGCCCTACAGATTCACCAGCTACACAAGGCTGTGCCTGACATGACTGAAACAATTGACAGCTCCCTGCTGTCTTCAGGTCCAGTTGTGGCGGAGACTATTTCACTGGAACCTGTTATTCAGGGACACAGAGAAATAACACAGTTTGGCATGATCCATTCCCCATATTTTCCCATGATCCTTGGCATCTCCTAGCTAACCCTTCATGATCCCATCATGCACTGGAGAGAACAAAAGGCCACTTTCCCATCAGAATTCTGCTGACGGCACGGCCAGGGTACAGTAAGTGTTGCACTCATACCCAAGAAGGTTCAAGTAGGTGTGGTTACCTGCATTGGTACACCTCCTAGGGGCAATTATGGAATCCCCCCCACTCCCCCTCCAAGTACTGTGACTACACCAACATCTTTGAGAAGAATGCAGAAAGCCTGCCCTGATACTGGAACTATAATTATTAATTAATAATTTAATTTAAATTAATTAACTATGATTGTCTCACAGAACTTCAGTCAGGGACAAAGATACTGTTTGGGCAGATATTCATGTCAGAGCCTGAACTGGCTGGGTTGCGAGAATATCTCCAAGAGAACTCGGCCCGAGGCAGTGGTCATCTTCAAATCAGCTTCATCAGCCAGTGCCCCAGTCCTTTTAATAAATAAAAAAAAAGCAGCAGCTTCCGCTGCTGTGTTGATTACTGAGTCCTAAATCAAATAACAATCCAGAACTGTTACCCACTACCCCTAATTCCTGAGTTGTTGGACCGGGTGGGGGTTGCCCACTTAGTCACTAAACTAAATCTCCATGGAGCTTACAGTCTCATTCGTATTTGAGAGGAGGACAAATGGAAGACTGACTTTTGGACCCACTATGGCCACTTTGAATATGTAGTTATGCAATTTGGACTACCGCCCCAGCAACATTCCAGCACTTTGTTAACGATGTGCTATGAGACCTACTGGACCAGTTCATGGAGGTATACTTCAATAATATGTAGATCTTCTCAGATGATCTGAACTCCACTCACATCCACACAGTCCAGGAGAGACTATGATGACCCGGTCTCTATGCTAAACTTGAGAAGTGCGCATTTGATCAGACCTCAACCGAGTTCCCGGGTTTCATCCTGTGCCTGGAAAGATTCGAGATGGATCTGCACAAGGTACAGATTGTCCGCAATTGTGCAGTCCCCCACAAGGCGCATGACCTACAATGTTTTTTAGGCTTCACAAACTTTTTACCAGAAGTTTATTTCAAAATTTTTCAAAACAAGCCAAGCTCCTCACTGCCCTACTATCGAAAATCACCCAGTTCCACTGGTTGCCTGAGGCCCAGCACATATTTGAACAGCTAAAGCTTGCCTTCACCACTACTCCAGTATTGGCCCACCCAGACATGACCCAAGTTTTCGACGCCTCTAGCACAGCGATCAGTGCAGTCCTCTCCCAGAGGCATGGCCCCTAGCAAATACTGCACCCCATCTCCTACTAATCAAGCAAGCTTACCTCTGCTGAGCGAAGCTATGAGATTGTGGACAAGGAGCTCTTGGAAATTAAGACCACCTTCAAAGAGTGGTGACATTACTTGGAAGGGGCCCATCACCCGGTTCAAGTATTTACGGATCATAAGAACTTAGAGCACCTGTGCAGGGCCAAGACCCTAAACCAACAACAGCTCTGGTGGGCTTTAGTTTTCTCCTGGTCAAATTTACCTTGACCCACCAGCCTGGAACTAGAAATGGCAAGGCTGATGCCTTGTCCCAAAGATATGGCTCCGACACAACACAAGGACCGAGTCTGGAACCAGCCCACGTTATCAAGTCCCATAATTTCCTCAATGCGACTCACCACCAGGACCTGTTCATGCTCATCCACTCTGCCTCTGTCTCTGGAATTCCACTCGATGTGCTGGCCATTATCAACCAAAAACCACACAATACCTGGGAGGGGATGTTGTTTGTAAGGGACTGCATCTATGTTCCCCCAGGACCTGCGAGAGTTGCTCTTCAACTATGCTATGACTCCACCCTGGCAGGACACTTAGGGTGATTTAAAACCTGACAATTAATATCCTGGTTCTTCTGAGGGCACCGTATGTGCCGCACGAAAGAGACCTTTGTTGCTTCTTGAGAGGTGTGTGCCTGCACCATGATCCCAGACCAGAAACTCTGCAATCTGTTCCAACCTCTGGACACCCTATCTTGGTCCTGGAAGACCACTTCCTTAGACTTTGGAGTGGAACTACCAGAATCAAGTAGTTTCACAACTATCCTGACAGTGGTAGACTGCTTTACTAAAACGGCTCACTTCATTCCCTGCCTGGGTTTACCCTCTGCAGGGGAAACTGCTGGGCTCTAGATAAAGAAAATAGTTTGTCTTCATGGGCTCCTGGGTCACATCACCTCTGACCAGGGCCACACTTTACTGCCTGTTTCTGGCACAAGGCCATACGTCTATTAGAAGTCTACACGCACCTGTCCTCTGCCTACCATCCTCAGTCAAATGGCAAAATGGAAAGAATCAACCAGATCCTAGACCAGTACTCCCAATGCTACATCAATCATCACCATGATGACTGGCCTTCACTGTTACGATATGCTGAGTTTTCCTATAATAATGCAGACCCTGCATCCACAGGCCACAGCCCCTTTATCAACTATGGGTACCACCCCTTATTTCACCCACAGCTATCCCCATGCTCCCCCAACCCATCAGCCTCAGATCTAGTACAACACATCCATCATATCCAAGAGAAGGTGCAGGGACATCTTGAAAAGGTGAAGGAAGACTACATGCAGACAAGCACAGACAAAAGGGTACGCTGTAGGACAAAAGGTATGGCTTTTTACAGAACACCTCTACATGGACAAACCCTCTTGGAAACTGGACTTTGTTCTTTGGCCCGTACTGGATTTGGCAACAAATCAACTTGGTCACCTTCGAGCTCCAGCTCCCTTGATCCCTTGGAGTTTACCCTATATTCCATGGCTCACTTCTAAAGCCCTACGCTGATAACACATTTCCCCAAAGACCCCAATCACCACCCCGACTAGTGCTAGTACAAGGTCAGGAGGAATACATTGTTCACGAAGTCCTCAATTTTAAGATCAAGTGGGGCAAATTATGGGAGCTGATAGATTGGGAAGGTTACAGCCCAGAGGAATGCACTTGGGAGCAAGCAGAAAATGTTTACACTCCTGCCCTGGTTTGGGCCTTCCATAGGAGCCACCCTGAGAAACCTGGACTCACGTTGTCAAGAGGGCACTCCTAGAGGTGTGGGTGGTGTCATGACCCATAGATCTCAAACCCAGGTCTGCAGGTTTCATGGGAGCAACAATACTTCAACCCTCAACCTGGCAGCCTGGTGACAGTGGCTTACCTGGGACCCATGAAGTCCAACCCCAGAGTGAGGCTCTGCCCCTGAAGTTTGATTGGCCCAATGGCTCTACTTAAGCCAGTGGCAGCAACAAGAAGCTGTCCCAAACTATTGGGCTCCACCATGCTCTGGACTCTGTGCTTTCTGCTGTTTGATTTCCTGGCATCCTTACCCAGCTTGACTCTTGGCATCTGCCTTGTGGTTCCTGACCTCCATTTTGTTTCCTGCCTCTGACCCCCTGGTAGCCTAACCTGGCCTGAGTCTGGTTCCTGACTCATGGTTCTCATCTCCAGTTTGTCTCCTGCTTCTGATCTCCTGGTATCCTGACCCAGCTGACTCTTGACTCCTGTCTCATGACTGCAGACTCGCTCCCACTATTAGGTCTGGCTGTCCATGATCTGACCACGATAAACAGTTTCTTCTGTTATTCACCAAGTAGTTGATATGTATTCCTGGAGAGGAAATAGGGGCTAAACATTGGCAAATAGAGAAATAGTGGAATCTAACTGGATTTAAGATAATAAATAATCATAACTGGACTGTCTTAAGGACAGCTCCTTAAATGGCTTCTTTTAAGGAACTCATTTAAGTATTTTTTTCAATTTTCATAGGATTTAGTTAAGGTTGCTTACTTTGCCCAACTATAAACTGTTAAGGTTATTAAGTAGTAGACAGGCTTCATTTGCTCTTGAACTATTTTGCCCACACATAAACAGTTTTAAGTATCTAATAAGATACTAAAACTGAATTCACAATAATTTTGGGAAATAATAAACTTTAGTCTTAACTTACCAAGAGAAAGGCGCCTCCCCAGAGGCGGTTCACTCTCAAGGATGTAATCTCTGTTAAACTCTCTCCACAGAGAGACATACACAAGAGATTGTAATAGTAGTAACCAGTTTAATTTGTGTTCAGTCATTTGATGTTCTGTTTAATGTTTTCTTTTCCTTTCTTTAATAACAAAATAGCTGTGGTTAATAATTGTGATTATGTTGTATGTTCTTCTCTTGATAATGGTGTCCCCTAAGGTATGTTAAAGAACAAGAGCCACACCCTTGAGCCAGCAGGAAGAGAAACAATTAGTAAGAGCTGGCCTACCATTTCATGTTTCTCTAAACCAAGGGTTCTCACACTGGGGGTTGTGACCCCTCAGGGAGTTGTGAGGTTATTATACGGGGGTCATGAGCTGTCAGCCTCCACCCTGCTTCGCCTCCAGCATTTATAATGGTGTTAAATATAAAAAAAATTGTTTTTAATTTATAAGGGGCGAGGGGTTTGCACTCAGAGGCTTGCTGTATGAAAGAGGTCACAGATACAAAAGTTTGAGACCCACTGCTGGTTTTCAAACTTTTTCCATTTGTGAACCCCTAACATATTTCAAATGGAGATGCGGACCCCTTTGGAAATCTTACACATAGTCTGCGGACCCCCAGGGGTCCAAGGACCACAGGCTGAAAACCACTGCTCTAAACTAAATATGTTTAAAAAATTAATTTTTAAAAATAAAATTATTTGAAGGCCAACAATTTAAAACTACTTTCAATCCCAGTGGGAAATGAAAACTACACGTGAGCTCTTCTAAACCAAATACAGCAACTGCCAGTGACACCTACTGGTAAGAATAAAGAATTAAATTATTCTTTCTAATTGCATAATACAAAAGAAAGGTACAATATGGAATAAAAATAATAGTCATTGCTTTACTACTCAAATTAATTATTTCATGCGAACACTACACCTCTACCCTGATATAACGCGACCCGATATAACACGAATTCGGATATAACGCGGTAAAGCAGTGCTCCCAGGGGGTGGGACTGCACACTCCGGTGGATCAAGGCAAGTTCAATATAACGCAGTTTCACCTATAACGCGGTAAGATTTTTTGGCTCCCGAGGACAGTGTTATATCGGGGTAGAGGTGTATCTCATTTTTATTTAGGTTTGTTTTGGATAAATGTTTTAACTTTTATATCGATTTTCAAATTATGTAACACACTAGGAAAAAATGGAGTGTAAGGAAAGTTCAGATAAGTTCAACACAGGATGAATGCATGCTTACATGAGGCTCAATGAATCTGAAGGATCAATAAACTAAACTGTATCCTGGGATCTTCTGGGTCCTTGACAGGTTTGCTTATGTATTTGCATTAAGATTAAGAAGAAGAAAAAAGGTTCCTGCATGAGATACTTTCTTTGAAATCCCAGAAAGGGCTCATGAGTTGTGTTCATATATGTCCTGATATTAAAGTGACCAAATGAAATCTCTGCTTGGACCCAATGGCTGAAGGAATAGCTTGCACTGTTCTAGATGAGATGATGATTGCAGTGACTGCATAGTAAAATGCTTTATTAAAAATAATTATTTCAGGAAAAGCCACCAACTAGATGGTGGCAGAGCCTACTAGATAAGCCAGGGGTTGGCAACCTTTCAGAAGTGGTGTGCCAGTAATACATATTAATGTTTTTAGAAGGTCTCTTTCTATAAGTCTATAATATATAACTAAACTATTGTTGTACGTAAAGTGAATTAGGTTTTTAAAATGTTTAAGAAGCTTCATTTAAAATTAAATTAAAATGCAGAGCACCCCGGACCGGTGGCCAGGACCCGGGCAGTGTGAGTGCCACTGAAAATCAGCTCATGTGCCGCCTTCGGCGCGCGTGCCATAGGTTGCCTACCCCTGAGATAAGCAATAAAAACCAGCCCATCCAAAGATCTGTAAAAAAAAATAATAATTTAAAGAGCAGCATAGCAAAGCAAAGCTCCCACATTTTCAAAATATACCAGGGGGATTTAGCCACATGGCTTTCATTAAACTCCATGGTTGTTCTGTGGATAAATTCATGTGAATCTTATTTAAAATCCAAGGATAACAGATCACAAGCTAGTTATCAAATGCTCCCTATCAGATATCCACAACAGAACAAGACATATGAAGAAAAGGAAGATTGTGTTTTTAACAGTAAGTTAAAATGAAATACGGTATTCCTGTATCAGGCCAATTATTTTAATTGTTCCTAATGTTATAATAAAAAAATGAAAATACCTTACTACATTTATTAAGAATATCAGTTAAAAGTGTTAAGTAATTATTTACATTTCAAATTAGTAAACTTACTGTACAACTTAGACTAAACAATACTTAAAATTCTGGAAACTATTTAGATGTGTTGTATGTTCCCTATAATACCAAGGAAAATAGGTAAACACACACACACAACCAAATAAACATGCACCCCCCATCCACACTGAAACAGCAGACTTGAAAACTGTTGTCATCTCCATTCCAGTTTCAAGAGCAGCAACACTTCAAAATGCTCTGTACAAAAGGAATCATGCCAACGGCCACTGTTGTATGTTTTGTGTTTGAGTCTGCATCTATCTTGGAAATTTTTATCATGGTCTTCAATCATTCTAGCCTTGTTTATCTTGCTTATGTGCTGTGCTGAACTGGCGTGCTCCCGCATGAGAGAGAAACTGAACTTTCTCCAGTCCCATATTGTAATGAGGATGTATTAGACAAGAACAGGAGAAGTTCTGAAAGGAAATACTGTTATGGGTAAGACTCGGTTTATTGTCTGTGTACTGTTATTCCGTTGTAGAATGTAAGTCTTGTGAGAGAGGATACTCATGTTTGGTCTTTGTGGAACGACTCATCCGCTCTAGGTACTATTTCTGAATATGATCACTGTCTAGTTTGCTATAAATTACAAACCCTAAACACAGTGAGGTACCTCAAATTTATGCAGTTTTGTAAATAAATGTCCATGAATAGCAAACATCTGCTTATGGAAAGTAAACGTCAAAATTATTCATTCAGTTTGACTTATTCATAAGACATACGTTCTACCTATGGGAAGCAGACGAAAACATATAGGAAATTCCTTCAAAGTGTAATAAATAAACAGGTTAGTCAATTTGGAAAACATACATAAGCAAAATAAATTAGCAAGTGAATAAGATATTCACTATAGAGTAGAAATATTGGAAGTAAAGTGTTCTAATTCAGGATCTTTCAACAATATGGAATATGCTAGTTATTCTGCATTATACATTTGTTCCACCAAGGGGAGCCCACACCACACAAATGTGTGCCTCAGAAAAGAGTATTTCTTCAGATCAAAGTACAATAGTTCTCTATGTTAGTTTCAACATAGGCAAAAAATGGCAACAAGCCTCAAGAATCTAAGTTATTGTAACAGGGTCGCATTCACCTCTTGCGAGTGCTCCCGGACGAGTGTGTGTGCGCCTGCACTCTCTCTCTCTATCTGGTGCATCTTTGGTGACTCAGCCCTCCGGCCGAGTCACACACAGTCTGTCTGTGTGATGAAAGCAAAGCAAAACAACCTCCCGGGGCACAAGTCCAACAGGCGTCTCTCTCGGTTCCCTCTGTAATGTCTCCCACAAGTTCTCCCTGCTCAGGGATAGAGCAGTGCCCCAGGGCTCCTTCCCTGGTGACAAAGTCTTTGCCTTCTTAGGGACTTTCTGGCCACAACTCTCCAGCTGGGCCATTGCAGTTCAATTCCCACCTCTGGGGGCACCTCAATGTCCAGGCCACTTCATAGAATAGCAGGGTTGGAAGGGACCTCAGGAGGTCATCTAGTCCAACGCCCTGCTCAAAGCAGGACCAATTCCCAACTAAATCATCCCAGCCAGGGCTTTGTCAAGCCTGACTTTAAAAACCTCTAAGGAAGGAGATTCCACCATCTCCCTAGGTAACCCATTCCAGTGCTTCACCAGCCTCCTAGTGAAAAAGTTTTTCCTAATGTCCAACCTAAACCTCCCCAACTGCAACTTGAGACCATTACTCCTTGTTCTGTCATCAGGTACCACTGAGAATAGTCTAGATCAATCCTCTTTGGAACCCCCTTTCAGGTAGTTGAAAGCAGCTATCAAATCCCCCCTCATTCTTCTCTTCTGGAGACTAAACAATCCCAGTTCCCTCAGCCTCTCCTCATAAGTCATGTGCTCCAGCCCCCTAATCATTTTTGTTGCCCTCCGCTGGATTCTTTCCAATTTTTCCACATCTTTCTTGTAGTATGGGGCCCAAAACTGGACACAGTACTCCAGATGAGGCCTCACCAATGTCGAATAGAGGGGAACAATCACGTCCCTCGATCTGCTGGCAATGCAGATCTGCT
The DNA here is from genome assembly GCF_002925995.2 of Terrapene triunguis. Classification (NCBI taxonomy): domain Eukaryota; kingdom Metazoa; phylum Chordata; order Testudines; family Emydidae; genus Terrapene; species Terrapene triunguis. Next base: position 744,505 of record NW_020664368.1, read on the forward strand.
GACTTCCCCCAGCCCTGGACCCGGGCACGCCCACTACTCTGCTGCTCTAACTCCCCGGGCCACTTCCCCACAGCCCTGCACCATCTTCACCCTTACTTCAGGACCATGTCCTGATGAGAGTCCCCGCAACCAACTCAGGGTTCCTTTTCCCTCTCCCGGGCTTCTGGCAGCACTACTTCATCTGAGGTCCTGCAGCTCCCTGAGCCAGCCACACACCATCCATGCTCCTCCAGTTCTAGCAAGGAACTGAACTTGCTCTTACCCTGCAGTTCTTCTTATACTGACCTGCTGGACCCTGATTGGCTGCTTCCCACACAGCCGCTCTAGGCAGCTCGGAAGACCTCTCTACTGCCCTTTTTTGGGGCAGGGTGTGACAGGGCCACAAGGCCTCCAGCAGGCGGCCTCAGGGCCTAGTCCACCCCATCCCAGTTATGAAGAACGGTTAAGACAGTTAGCAAATTTCTTTTCCAATGAGAAAAATCTTTATAGGCTTTTGCTTGTTACTAGAATTCCTTTTATTCCTAAGAACCAGCAAGTCTGATTTTCTTCAATAATATACCAACTGTCCATCCTTCTCATGCAAAGAAAGATCTGTTGGTAGATAATTCAGGTGTTTTTAAGTATTCCACATCTGTCAAGGTGGCCAGCTCTTTTTTTCATTTCCCACACTCTACCATGTGAACTATGGATGAGGACTTTTAATGATGGAATAGATTTCCCAATATTAGAAAGGACCAGGAAGCCTTGTCTGACATTATCTTCATGATCCATACTAACTGAGCTTGCAACTCTTAGAGAGTGAAAAAAAAAATGCTAGCATGGTGCTAAAAATGCCAATATTTTAGTTTAAAAAGCTATCAGATCACCTTTTAGTGCTCCATCTCCATTTAAGTCAGAAGTGTAGGATTTCAAACTGTAAAGAATATTTGCTTACAGACTGCACTTAAAGATAGTTTTTCAACCATGTGCATAAATGGTGCCACAAAATGTGTTCTTTCAAAAAACAAAAAAAGTCTTATTCTTTAGCCTCATTTCTTAAGTTTCAGTTTTATAAGCCAGCCACGTGGGAGTACTTGGCTGATGGATGAATGGTCAGAACAGATTTCTTATAGCCAGTTTCAAAGGGCTCAGCATGCACAACAAATTATTTATATATGTCCCTTGTTTAGCAATCAGAAGAACACCTGCTACATCATGTTCAACTTTTTTTTTTTTGGTGTGACAGCATTTTCATAAAAAAAATGTTGAATTGTATCATATGGGCACATCTTGTATAAGATACAGTTCTGAATGACCATCACACTTTTGAATGTCTCAGAATGTGACAGCTTTCTGAATGGCCTTTTTTTTTTAATAATGCCAGTGATGATTATTCTAATTTTTCATTTTCAAGGAAGCCATGTAATATTAGATTTAATTAAACAGCAGACAAAACAAAAAATACTTTATGCTACCATTATGTAGAGCATTCAGTGCATTGGATCCATTATCAGACATGATATACAGTATTATAATGTCCTCAAGAGAAAAGCCAAAATAACATTTTCATGTTGTGTCCCAGGCTATGGGAGCTGCTTCAATAAAAAGCACTCAGACTCAACAGCTATATACATAGCTGTGAACTTTACTGATGTCTGCACTGCAGTGGATCCACTGTGTATTCCCCAAATCCTGTTCCAGCACACACCAGGTTCAGATTGAAATGTGGGAAGTATTTCCCACAAACTCTCAATAACTTTCAGTATCTGAAAAATACAGCACCAAGTCCAGCACAAAAAATCTATGTAATTCTCTTATTCAGCTCAAGTGACACTGGAAAAATGCTTGCACAGCAGCTATTGTTTTCAAACAGTCCAAAGATTTTGGTTGGAAACAAACTAAAGCTAAAGGAAGACCGACTGACCTACCTATCTATCTTTTTTACTTTGATTTCACTCAGTGAAAACACTGCTTTATTCACTAAAATATTTCTAGCTCTCCTTTTACCTCTGTTTGAATCCCTTCTTCGGAGAAGGAGATGCTGATAAGAATGCTGTTCAGTTAAATGTCTTTTCGGTGTCCTAGCAGTGACATAATGATCAGATTTGGTTTTCCTGCATTTTCTGCTCATGGACTTCTTAGACTGCGTACTCAACTAATTCTTATTCACTAATTAACATGTACCATCTGAGTCTTTTGGTTTCTAATCCATAAGTTTTATTACCCATTACAACAAGCATATGGCTGAATGTCCTACATCTTTAGCTGTGTAGGGAACATAGCCAAACATACAAATTATCTGAAAACATACAAATTAAATATGTACAGATCACCTACCATTGTCACTGTCCCCTTCAGATGGGATACTGTAGCTATAGTTGTCCCATGTTTGAGCCTGTGTAAGTTTGTTGAAGGAGATAGGAGGAAGAGTGAGGGGTGGGTCTGTTGCAGGGGAGTGAGAGCCAGTCCAGATACAGTAGCATACAGACCAGGAAAAACCACAGGGGTAGCAGCATTTCATATATGGTATGAAGATTGCATGGCAATGAAGAGGATGCCATTCAAATGAGATTAATATAAAATGTATAATTTTGGAAGAAAAGAATGAAAGACGGTGTACAGAATAAAAAGAATGAAAAATTAAATGTTAGTATTTGTAAATCATACATTATACGTGCAGTTAATGCTGTTAATCTTAACAAGATTACTACAACATAGCACTTTACATAATTATGTTTACAACCAACTCCTATGAAAAAAAAGTACCCATAAATTTCATACTGTAGGCTAAAGAAAGGAAACCCTGACTCTGTGAATTGATGGGTAAATTTATCATAAGTGCAGTTGCAGAAGTAAAAACATAAACCAAGTAGAAAAACATTAGGAAATAAACATGTTATATATTTCAGGTTTTCAGTGTTAGAAGAGCACTTTTTCCACAGAGTGGAATAAACACAGTTTAACAAAATTGTTAAGATTTTCCTGGGAAAGTTTTTATTTCAAGAATACCCATTTCTGTCCTGGATAGACTACTAGTAGTTCATTGATCCTTTGGTTTTCCTTCCAACATGGAGAAAATTCCATGATCCTCCTGACTTTATTCTTTCCTTCTTCAGCTGTCATCTTCCAGCTCAAGCAGCACTATTTCTTCCCTCTCATTAACTTCCTTATCCACAATCCTAGCCACCTATTTGCCTACCTTTGATAACCCTACTGAAGTCCTCCCCTCTTCTGCACTCTTTTTCCTCTTTGCACAAGATCTTGCAGACTCTTTCAAAGAGAAGACTGGCAATGTATCCTCTCTCCTCAACACGGTCTTCCCTGCTACTACTTTTCTTCCTCCTGTTTCTCCTCCTCCAGTTATCTATAACAAGGCTTCTCACCTGTGCTTCAAATCCCTCCACTAACCTCAGCAATCTCTTCCCTTTCCATCTCCAACCTACACTGTCGCATTCTCTCCCATCTTGATTACTAGATGTTCCTCCTCTCTAGCTTCCCCCAAACCCACACTACCCCCCACCCCGCACCCTATGGTCCTTACAAATCATAGCTGCTAATGATCATCTTCTTTGTCCACCACTCTCACCACCTCATCCCCCTCTTTAAACCTTTTATTGGCTCCCTGTTTTCCACCATGTACAATTTAAGCCTGGGGCCCTGATCCTGAATGAGGTCTTTTGATGCTATTACAATCACTGCCATGTTGCCTTTTTGAATGCCAAATTGTAATCCTAATTCAATTTAAATAGAGGAGTTGACAGTACCTCATAGAAATCTGGATTCATTATAAACATGAAAATTAGCATTTAGATTTTAAAAAGGCAATGATCTATACCAGTTCAATGAAAAGTTATTTTTTAAGTATTAAAATGGAAAAAAGGCAAAAATAATTAAAGCCTCAGTAAAAAGCCTCACCCCGCTCCAAATAAAGCTACAGGTACTGAAAGAAAAAGAATTCACCCTTTCTGGAATCTGACAGATTAACTAGAGTAGTTAAAAATAATACCGCAACCACCACCCTGTTTAAATCATTAGGTTTGGCTGCTCTTAGTGTTCTTTTCCTTAGAACTTGTCTGTTACAAACCTCAGTTCACTCTGCCTCTAGCTATTCCAAGCTCACTTATTTCCTGTGGGATAAGGAGCCAGCTGCATCAATGAGTCAGCAAAACCTACCTAACACACTTCCAGTAGGATCAACACCTGCTAAAACAGTATGTGTCTGAAGCAATATTGCCAGCACTGTCAGTCTCATTTGTTAAAAATGATTCTCATGAGTTTCCAAAGTACACATATATCAGCCAATTCACTTCCTGGGAAGAAATTAAACATAACAATAAATGAGAGGATGTAGAGTTACTATTTTTTTAACTAATGAGTAGGAGAAAAATAATTACTAATTGATTCTCAGTTACTCTTTGCAACTGACATAAAAAAAATGAGTTTCCAGCACATGTTCATGCAAACTAAATCTGCTTTAATGCGCTAGGACTACCAAAATGAAGGGACTTGATAACAGATGTGTATTTCAGAGTTTTGTTTCAATTAAATAATTTACAGTCGAGTCTTCATTTCCTGTGGAATTTCTACTGCAAAAGGCCTTGTATCTTGATTTTTTTTCAGTACTTAATGTAGCTTTTGAGGACACAAGCATTGCTCCTCAGTTAGGCTTGCAAGCCACTCTGTTCAGTAAAAGTCATGAAAGAAAAACTAAGTAAAAATGGCACAAAAGTAGAAATGAATACTTTTGAATACTGCAAAGGGTATTAGATGGTGTGGGTACATCCAACCAAGTTCTGAGTAAAACTAAGGTTTTATAGTGAATGAGATGGCAAAAAGTTTACGAAATTCTCAAATTTATCTACAATAGCACCACTATTACTAACAGTGCTTTGAATTATTTGAAAATCAAGAGTAAATCATGAACTGTTCTGAGATATTCTTGCTCAGAGTATGAAAGTGTTTCCAAGCAGCAGAATTATTGTTAAAAGGAAATTCATATTACTTAGTTCTTTACAATATTCAGTCATGTTCTAATGTTTTTCCAATCACTAGTGTGAATTAGAGAGATCCACTCTTCAAAAGTATATACATAAGACAGACTAATTCAAAATGCACTGAGTTTCTCCTTTTAACTTCTGTATAGCAGTTTGACCCTTTTTTAAAAAAGGGTATAGACCAAAAGGTCAAGATAGCATATTCATTACCTTCAAAAAACATTTTCTTTGGATACCTAATTAGGCATCATGTATGGATTTTTCCTCATGTTTTGGCGAGCCTTAAAATGTGGGTATAAAAATAACTTTTACCCATGAACACAGATCTAGTATGTGCTGACAGAGAAATCTAAGTAACTGTGGTTTATCCTCTGGAAGCAGGCTTTGTGTATGTACTTCAAAAAGCTGGAATTATTACCAGAAGTCTAGTACTCTGTTTATTTTTACCTTTCCTAGAGACATAAATCACTATGACACAGTGAAATAATATTAAATAGAAAGCAAAACATTAATTTTAAGTAGAATCAAATAGGAAAAATAAAATATAAACTCTGAAGGGCATGTTTAAATATATTTTGCCCCCCTCATTTTTCCCCCTCTGGTATTTTCTTTTCTATCACATATCTTTCTTATTTCTGTTTTTGTTTTCCAGAGCAGGATTTATAAATTTTGGTTAGAATCATTTAAAACAAATCTTGCACTGTTATTAAAAAAAAAGCTATTAAACCTCAACTCTAAACTGAACTGGAATCTATAATACTAACTTTGCTGGTGCACACAGCATGTTTGGCTTCCAAGACCAGCTCTACAGCAATAAGGATGGAGGTAATTAAGAAGCAAACACTGTCTGGAAGGGTTTAGATTTGTACATTTGTACAAGCAAACACTGACTGGTGGAAGGGTTTAGATTTGTACATTCTTTAAGAAGGAAAAAAAGCTTGAAAAGTATGATGGCATTACTTGCAGAAATTAGAGATGTGTCAAGTCAAAATACACACAAGGCAAATACACACAAGGTTCACCAATAGGGCAGGTATCTTCACAGCTACACTGTTTTCAGCTCTAGTGTGTGGGTAAACCACATTAAAGGAGTAGATTTAATGCCTTTATGAAGCACTTGCTTTTTGGGGGGAAATGGGATAGGTGAGGTGAGTAATTTCCAAGGTGTCAAATTTCATTTGTAATGTTTCATCACAGCACGCTGGGTTATAGCACATGATCAGCTAAGGGCACGTCTTCACTATGGGCTAAATCAGCGATCCAGCAGGCATCAATTTAGTGGGTCTGGTGAAGATTCTCTCCCATCGACATAGCATGATGTAGACACCACTGTAAATCAATCTAAGCTACGTTGACTTAAGTTATGTATCTTTACCTAAATAACAAGTGTAACTGAGGTCAGCTTAACTCATTAGCATAGACCAGGCCTCTCACACTAATGTTATATCATGGGAAAAGACATTGGACCTGATTCTGATTTCACACCAGCATAATTCCATTGTTTTACTCTGTTGTAAATCAGGAGTAATTCAGTTGAAACCCATGAAATGACACTTGCAAAACCGGTGTGCGCAAGATCAGACCTATTAAGTAAAGCACTATGCAATAATGACTTTCAGGTTGTCTGTTCAATATTATATGAAAAACAACAGAGACATAAGGGCTAAATTACTTAACATATATACAAAATAAGAGGTCCTTTTTTTTTTTTTATATTGAGTAGTCAGGAGTGGAGGGCATTGATATGTTGGCATATATTTAAAATTAATTGAAGCAGTAAGGATACACAGGAATGCTTGTACTTTTCAATTTGTAAAGCCTTTAAGCCTTGGTTCTGAACAAATCTAAAACCTTTGGGTATCCTGGTTTGCATACCTTTCCCATAATCTCAACTGAACGGTGAATTTAAATGCTCTCAATAATGACACCATTTTGGTTCAACAACATTTTCTTTGTTTCATTATCACTTTTTTTTGTTTTAATAAATTCTAAGGGTACAATTTCTTATAATTCATTCAAATATGAAAATGTGCTGCTGTTGCTGAGATATTTCATTACGAAAGCTACAAGCTTGTAGTGGTTTACCGGCATTCGATTAAAGGTATTAGTGGTGAAAGAAAGAAACCACAATTACATTTTTAGGAAGGTGAAATATATTAAAAAAAAATCTAAGCCATGATATACTTCAAAGACAACGTGAGATGACTTCCAATATTGCATATTTCAGCAAACAAAAGATAAAAACAATGTCATCCTACATCTGATCCCATTTTAAAAAGAGATTATTAATTCTTAATGTCCTAGCAATTAAAATTGGTTTATATGAACACACTAATTAAAATGTCAATGATTATGCATTTAGCACATCACAAATTCATTCTACTACAGACTGCAGTTATGTTAACACCTAATTTGATATTTATACATACTCCTATGGAAAAACTCATGAATATATTTTCAGAGCAATGCACAATAATTACCCAAATAAACCTTGTTATCATATACATTTATTTATTCACAGCTTTAAAATGTATCTCTATATGTCAACCAGGTGAACATAGGATTTAAATTGGTGCATCAGGCAGATATATGGCGTTTTTATATATGGAAAAAAATGAGGGATGAAAACTGATCCATATAAAATGTGCTGAAAAGTTAGTACTTCTACTGTACTTTTTTTCAGTGTTTTTGGGACAGTGTTTTCGCCTCTTTCTTACTAAATATGTATCTATTGTAAGTGAACAGTCACCACCAGTAAGCACAGGCTTAAGAAACTAAAAAGAGACTTGCTGATTCCTGTTGGATGGGGATAAGATATAAGAAAACAAAAGTCCTTGAGTTTGCTGGAGAAGAAGCCCTATTGTAATTTATTCTTTCTCACAATCTTACCTGATCGTGGCTTCAGGCCAAAAGGAGCTGTGTTGTTTGTAGTAGGAGATTGTGTGGGAGTTTTTTCCTTACTCTGTGTGTTTCAAGATAGATATGAGTAAGAAACTGTACATCTCAGCACAATTGTTTACACAAAATATAGAGGTTCAATCATGCAGCATTACAATTATTTCCCCCAAATTGTTAACATTATAGGCTCAAATCCTGTAATCCTAATTCACTCTTTATTCCATCAAATCTCCTGGTGACCACAAAGGGGATTCTGACTAAGAAAGAACTGAGGGTTTGTCCCACTGTTCTAACTTCATCTGATTATTTTTCAGTTTTCTTTCACATCGTCACTTTAATATTTCACATGAACAATAATTCATCACTATAGTGCAGGATTTTAGAATGAATAAGAAAAAACGCTCCTTCCTTACATACATTCTGTTCTTCCATTGCATCAACACCTTCCTTGCCTAACTGCTTTGTCTACTGTATTGTGAAATTCTGCGGAAGGAAAACCAGCACAAATCCAAGCAACAAAAACCAGAAAAGGGGATGTTACTTAGACACCTTAGAGCATCTTTCTACCTCCCCCTGGACCTTGTACTGGGTCTGCAGATCTATGCAGGAGGAAAGGAAGGAGTACAGCAATGGGTGGAAGAATATGGGGGATAAACATTGTACCCTTCTGTACCATGGAGAGCTAAGACTGGAAAGATAGTACAGTACAGACACACACAAATACCAGTAGTATCTCACCTCATTGTGAGAACTGCATCCTCCTATATTCCAGACAATCAGATCATTCTGCATGTTTGAATAGAAATAAAGTGGTTCAGTAAGTAAATTTATCATACATTAAAGAGCATTTTGTTCACAAGTAGGTTTATATTGCCATAGAGAGAGATTTAGGGAACCTATGCCATCCTACCCACACTTTCATCAAGGAGAATTAGAGTGAATAGGAACTTAAAGTAAAAACTACAGTACAATCCTAAACTAATAGGAATCATATTTAGCATTTATATAATACTTTTCTTCTTCAAAGACTAGTTAACCTTTCAGTGAAACAATTCTTTTTCAGGAAGAACACACGTACACATTTCTATTCTTAAACGAGCTAGTGACAGTCTCATTAAAACAGAGGAAACTGAGTTTATTACATTTTCCTCATTTAGAACAGAAATAAAAGTAATTTGTAGACTTTTAAAAATAATCTAGCACTACGTAAGTTGGTGGTTATATTTGATTCACAAGTTATAACATTTTAATACAGAGTTCATGGTTCATGGTCAATATTTCAGGGTGTTCTATGGAGTTCATAATTTAAACAAGCACCAAACAAAACTATTTTAATATAGATTTAAAGATTTACCAGGAGACAGTTCTACAATAATGGTACAACTTATCTTTTGCCACTTCTTTAAACATAATCAGACTGACAATGTATGTTGCATATTTCACAACATGACTTACAAATACTAACACTGTATCATTTATATGTAAGCCAGTGGGCAGATACACCAGCTATGGAAGGTAAAACAAAGGCCAAACCACAGTTCAATGCAACACCTTTTTCTCAGGGCCAGCTTTAGTATTGCAAAAAAGTTTGGAACAAACATAAAGCAATGCAGAACACTTGGTCCCAACCACTAAGACTGCTTCCACCTTTCAGCAAGCTGGGATGGGAGAAGACACACCCTTCCTCCCTGCATAGCCTTTCCTGTGTACCTCCGAGTCCTCTTGTCAAGTCTTCATGAAAGGACTTCCCTCAGGGTTTTAATCAACCCTTATCTTCTCTAGACTGAATAAGAGCATTCTAAGTCAGTAGACCCCTCTTCATGTGTCCTGCCTGGAGACGGCAGCTTTCAACAACCCCCCGGCTAAAGAGGTCTATGTCCTTGTAACAGACATCCTGGCATTACCTGCTCAACAGGCCAGATCTGTTACAGTATAGAATAATCATGCTATATCAAAAAAGTCACTTTCATAACATTGATATGTTGTGACACATGCTCTGTTAATATCACTAACACCGTCAGAAGTTTGAATCTGTATACAACACTACTGATATCAAGAACTTTCAGCAGCATACTGATCCTAGATTCACAAAAGGGCTGAAGCGTTACGACGCTCAGAATTGCAATGCCTAACTTCTATGCGCCTAGAAAATCAGAGAAACAATGAAGGGATGGACAATGCTGGGGTTCGTTGCCTAGCCTCCCTGTATAATGAATGAGGACAGATAGGCGGCTAAGAATGGGATACACTAAACCAGCATGCTAGGTGGGAAGCTCCATAAACTAGCCAACAGGAAATGCTGAAAAGAGGTGCATCCTACGCTCCGTTCCCCTCAGGAGTTTGGTGCCTAAGTCCAGGCTATAGGGAGGCAGGTCTCTCTGCTAGCAATCCATAGACAGGAACCAGTCTCTTGGAGTCAGGGAGCTTAGGTGCCTAAGTCATTTCTTCTGCAAATGAGTTAGATGTCTTGTTTACTTCACACAAAACAGCTAGAGAAGGCAGAGGAGGAGCTGGTGGTGCCCACCTAACGTCTACCCCAGTGGTTATAGCACTCACCTGGCATGTGGGAGACCCAGGGTCCAATATCCTACTCCAATCAGTATTTAATTAATCCAAAGCAGAACAGCTTCAACAGGAGAGATTGAGGGAGCCCCACAGCAAAATATCCCATAGACCAGTGGGCAGAACACTCTCCTGAGAAATGTGGGAGACCCCTGTTCAAATCCTCTCTCCCCCTCTACCTGAGTGGGGAACTGAACCCAGGTCTCCCACATCCCATGCAAGTGCTGACAGCACTGGGCTAAAAGTTAGAAGATGGGCAGGAGCACCACCTTCTCCAGTGGCCTGATTTTGAATGGGGCCTGACCCAGTAGGTGGTCTCTGAGCACATCTACCGGATCAAGTCCCACAGTGAGACAGGTACTCCTCTGCCTTTCATCCCCCAGTTCATGGATCACACCGGGGCTTAAGCATGAGAAAGACATCCCAATACCCAGAGTGAAGTGGCAGTGCATATGCTGAGAGGCAGAAACACTGGCAGCTATGGAACTTTTACAGTGAAAATGTAGGAGTTTTTGAATGAGTTTAGCTCACTACAGAGTTAGGTGCCAGCCAAGCAGTGGTTTTGAAGATCATAGTGAAGCCTAAAATTGGGACTTAGGAACCTATGGACTGGGGTTTAGATGATTAAATACCTTTGCAGATCTGGGCCCAAGTGCCTCCAACTCCTATTTGACTTAACTGATATTTGAGGGAACTCAGGACTTTCCAAGAAGTGAATAGCAACTTCCAGAATCTGCTCTATATAAGTATTCAGAGGAAGTCAAGATCCTTAAAAATCCATTGAAATTTTCATTGTTTAGTAAAGTAGAAAACCAAAATATATTTAGATTCTAAGCTAGCATTATGTGCACTCTTAATAACACACTCAGAATAGGTTTCAAAATGGTATTATATGTGAGATAGAGCTTAGTGACCCCATGGACTAAGAATATTAAGTTAAGTCAAGCGATTAAAAAAATTAATCGTGATCAACCGCGTTGTTAAACAATAATAGAATACCATTTATTTAAATATTTTGGATGTTTTCCACATTTTCAAATATATTGATTTCAATTTCAACACAGAATACAAACTATACAGTGCTCACTTTATTTTTATTATAAATATTTGCAGTGTAAAAATAAAAAATAGTATTCTTCAATTCGCTTAATACAAGTACTGTAGTGCAATCTCTTTATTATGAAAGCTGAACTTAGAAATGTAGAATTATGCACACAAAAATAACTGCATTCAAAAATTTAAAAATGTCAAATTTTAGAGCATACAAGTCCATTCAGACTTACTTCTTGTTCAGCCAATCGCTCAGACAAACAAGTTTGTTTACATGTGCAAGACACAATGCTGCCCACTTATTTACAATGTCACCTGAAAGTAAAAACACGCATTCGCATGGCACTGTTGTAGAGCTGCAAAATATTTACGTGCCAGATGCGCTAAAGATTCATATGTTCCTTCAGGCTCCAACAACCATACCAGATGACATGCGTCCATGCGGATTATGGGTTCTGCTCAATAATGATCCAAAACAGTGCAGACCAATGCATGTTCATTTTCATCATCTGAGTCAAATGCCACCAGCAAAAAGGTTGATTTTCTTTTTTGGTGGTTTGAGTTCTGTAGTTTCTGCATGGGGGTGTAGCTCTTTTAACACTTCCAAAAACATGCTCCACACCCTGTCCCTCTCAGATTTTGGAAGGCACTTCAGACTCTTAAACTTTGGATCAAGTGCTGTAGCTATGTTTAGAAATCTCACATTAGTACCTTCTTTGCATTTTGTCAAATCTGCAGTGAAAGTGTTCTTAAAAAAAACAACATACTGGGTCATCATCCGAGACTGCTATAACTTGAAATATATGGCAGAATGCGGGTAAAAAACAGAGCAAGAGACATAGAATTCTCCCCCAATTAGTTCAGTCACAAATTTTATTAACTCATTATTTTTTTCACGAGCGTCATCCGCATGGAAGCATGTCCTCCGGAATGGTGGCCAAAGCATGAAGGGGCATACAAATGTTTAGCATATCGCAGGTAAATACCTTGCAATGCCGGCTACAACAGGGCCATGTGAATGCCTGTTCTCACTTTTAGGTGACACTGTAAATAAGAAGCAAGCAGCAGTATCTCCCATAAATGTAAACAAACTTGTTTGTCTGAGCGATTGGCTGAACGAGAAGTAGGACTGAGTGGACTTGCAGACTCTGAAGTTTTACATTGTTTTGTTTTTGAGTGCAGTTATGTCACCAAAAAAATCTACATTTGTAAGTTGTACTTCCACAATAAAGAGTTCACACTACAGTACTTGTATGAGGGGAACTGAAAAATAATATTTTATCATTTTTACAGTGCAAATATTTGTAATAAAAATAATATAAAGTGAACATTGTACATTTGTATTCTGTGTTGTAATTGAAATCAATATATTTGAAAATGTAGAAAAACATCCACAATATTTAATAAATTTCAATTTAATAAAATTCTATTGTTTAACAGTGCAATTAAAACTGCGAGTAATCGCGATTAATTTTTTTAATCGTGATTACTTTTTTTGAGTTAATCATGTGAGTTAACTGCGATTAATCGACAGCCCTGGTGGAAACATGCATAAAGTTGTGATATTGAATTCCTTTAAAATATATCTTCAGCAAAAAGCACAAAGACATTTGGAGAAATATGAAGTAATTAAGACCTCACAATAATAGATATTGGTAAAGAATAGGTAAGGAAATACTTTGAAAAGAAACAGTTACTAACCTTTTTCTGTAACTGTTGTTCTTTGAGATGTATTGCCCATGTCCATTCCCACCGTAGGCTGTGAGCGCACCTCATGCACAGCTGTTGGAAACATTTTCCTCAGCAGTACCTGTCAGGGTGGTGTGAGCGCCCTCTACTGCTTGTGCCACTGCATGCAGGTATAAAAAGCAGAGCCACCCCTAAATCCCTTCAGTTCCTTCCTACCAGATAGAATCTGATAGAGAGGGGAAGGAGAGAGGGTCATGGAATGGACATACTAAAGAACAATAATTACAGAAAAAGGTTAGCAACCATATGTTCTGGATGATCACTCAAGCTTCACTTATCCCTTTCCTAGATCCCAGGGACTGGTATGCTGTCCTCAACTTAAAAGATGCTGATTTTCACATGGCAATTCACCAGAGCCACCAAAAAACCCTCAGTTTCATGGTCAGCCATTTCCACTACCAATTCACAGTGGCCTGTAAACAGCTCCAGAAGTTCACATATTCCCTTACCTAGAAGACTGGCTAGTAAGAGGCTGGTCCAGGTCTCAGGTACGGTCCAGCGAGGTCACTATACAGTCCACCTTCGACACACTGGGGCTCCTAATGACTACGGAGAAATCTACTCTGACTTGTACAGAGGAAAGAACTTATTGGGGCAGACCTGGACTCTACAGAGGCCAACGCTTTCCTGGCAGGGTTGAGATTCCAAACAATGTAGGTCATTGCTCTAGATCTAAAGGTGCATCTTGCCAGTACAGTATGAACTGCCTGTGAGTCACCGACAATGGAATGGACTTGTGCAATCACTCAAAGAAGAAGAAGAAGATTATTTTCTGTAGGAACTTGTTTAGCTGTCTTAGATCTAAGGTAGGCCTGAGATCCCCTTTTACTTTCAGGATTAGGAAGTATCAGGAATAAAATCCCTTCCCCATGAGAAACATGGGAACTTCCTGTATGGCCACCACAAGAAGGGGAGACTGGACTTCCTGAACTAGCGCATTCTTGTGAGAATGGTCCCTGAAGAGGGACGGGAATGGGGGGTGGGGAGGAGGGATAGAAAGCATTGAAGGGTATATCCCAGTCCACCGTGCTTAGGACATACTGATCCGTAGTGATGCAGGATCAAGCACTTAGGAAATGGGACAGTCAGTTGGCAAATAGCGGGGTGGAGAAAGCTGGTACCTTCGGGGGTGGTAGGCTGCTCTTGACAAATGGGTCAAAATGTTTGTTTAGAGGGCCCAGCTTGCCTAGATGAATAAGTAGCTGCAGAAGAGTAGGGAGGAGGAGGACGCCTCTTGTAACTTCTACCCCTCTTTCTGGAGAGGACCTGGATACAAGGCATGAAAGGCAGAAACAGTTGCTGTGGGCAGACTGGCTTTCTTTTTGTCGCTGGCATATAAATCCCCAGAGATCTAAGGGTCGCCCTTCAAGCCTCACGACTACGTAGCCTCTCTTTCTTCTTTTTGGAAAAGAGTGAAGAGCCTTGAAACAGGAGGTCTTTGATGGTTTGTTGAACCTCTGGGGGAAGACCTGATGACTGCAGCCAAGAGGAGCACCACGCAGTGATGGCAAAAGCCATAGCTTGAGTTGCACAGTCCATCACATAGACTTGCCTGTAAGGCTGTTCTGGCAACTAACTTGCCCTCCTCCACCATCGCAGTGACCTCTTGTTTTACCTCATCCGGAAGCATGTCCTTAAATTTCAAGACGTTATCACACAGTCTAAATTTGTATCAACCCATCAGAGCCTGCTGGTTTGCGATTCTAATCTGTAAATCTCCTGTGGAATAAAGCTTCCGTCTAACAAAGGTCCAATTTCTTTGCTTCTTTCCCTTTCAGTGTCAAGGCCTGATGTCCCTGCTTCTCTTTTTTGTTAACACCAGAGACCACTGGGGAGCCTGGAGGAGGATGGTTATAAAAATGATCGAAACCCTGCAAAGCAATGTAATATTTTCTCTCTACCGTTTTTTGCAGTGGGAGGCAGGCAAGATGGGGTCTGCCAAAATGCCCTGACAGGCTCCAGAATAGCCTCATTAATAGGCAGTGCTACCCTAGAAGGACCCCCCCAGGCCAAAATGTCCACCAGCCTGTGTAACTTTTCCTGTACCTTTTCCAGTTGGATTTCCAGAGCTGCAACCACTCTCCTCAACAAGTCCTGATGAGCTCTATACTCATCAGGGGGGGGAGATGCAGACTCCTATCACCACAGCAGGCAACAAAGAAGAGCAGGCCAAGGGTTGTTGAGATGGATCCTCTTCCAATTCCTCCACAGGGGAACTCAGAGCATGAACGATCCAGGGGGTGGGCAGATGGTGACCCTGTTGTAGATGCTCTTGACACCTAGCCAAAGTAGATGGGTGGGAAGGGAATGGAGAACACTAAATTGTGGAGGGAAGCCCCAAATATTCCAAAAGGGCCACTGATATGGAAGTGGGGCCCATTTATGTCTGATCATGAGTTTTTGTACATTCCAAAGATCAAAGTAGCCTAAAATTAATAGAACAGATACTATTTACATAAAAGAGAGTAGAACTTGCAAATGCAAAGATAGCAGTTCCAACAACCATCACTGGCAGTAGGAAAGAACTAGGGGGGTGGGGTCGGGGGCTGCTCTGCCCTTTATACCTGCTCTCAGTGGCATGAGGCAGCAAACGGTACTCATGCAGCCCTGACAGGTATTGCTGAGGGGAAAATCTCCTACAACTGTGCATGAGTAAGGCTGCGAATCTTTCATGGAGATCACGGAAAGTCATGGATTCCGTGACTTTCCGGGACCTCCATGACTTCCGCAGCTGCAGTGGCTGACCCCAGGGCCGCACTGCTGGGGTGGCTCTGGGTCCAGCCGCATTGTCCACTGCTCTGGCAGCCCCAGGCAACTGATCCGGGGCATTGCCCCAGGGCAGTGGTCCGAGAGCAGCAGCAGCAGCGCCTCAGGCCACCCTCAGGCCCGGTGGCTGCCCCCCTGCCCAGCATGGTGGCGGTGAGGCCCCGGTCCGCCCCCCACCTTCCCACCCCCGGAGCAGCAGCAGTGTCAAGGCCCAGGCCACCCCCTCCCCCAGGAGCAGCAGAGTCCACTGGAGCACCGCGCCTTCCTCCCCCCCACCTTACACCCCCCCCGTCCCTCCGCCCCAAGCAGGTAAAATTTAGTTAGGGATATTTTTACTAAAAGTCTGGACAGGTCACCGGCTGTGACATTTTGGTTATTGCCCATGTCCTGTCCGTAACTTTTACTAACAATACCCGTGACTAAATCGTAGCCTTACACATGAGGCACGCACACACCCTACAGTGGAATGGACATGTGCAATCACGTGAAGAAGAAATTCAAGATACACAAATAGAGACTCTGGATACACAGAAGATATTACAGGTATTTGCAAATTAATTGTATGTGGAATGATATATAACTATGTTCTCTGTCTTGTTGCAAGGACACTGTCAAAATCAAGGTTCAAGATATTAAATATCAACAAAAATTAAAAACATAATTTTCAGACATCTTAAATTTTGATGACAACACACACAAAACCAAGATATCTTGAAGATTAATAATTACTTCAACATGTAAATAGTTTTTTTCTGTAATATTAAACTTTTGTGTTTTAAAGACACTATTGTTTACAATAGCCTAAGAACATATATATCTTGAAGAAATATTTTTTCAACTTCATTGAAGGGCCAAATCCTGCTAGTGTTGTGTCCTTTCTTTTCCTACAAGATTAAAGTCACTGTATTTTGCAAAATCTCCTTTATAAATGTCTCCCGTTATGCTGAATTTCAATATACCAGTTCCTCTCCCCCAGGAGCTAATTCTTATTTATTTCTATTCTAGAGCCAAATCCTTAGAAAGATGAATAGCAATGCTCCCAAAGGATCCGTGTTGAGACCCGTGCGGGTCAATATATTCATAAATGATCTGGACAAAGAGGGTGAACAGTGAGGTGGCAAATTTGCAGATGATACAAAATTACTCAAAATAGTTAAGTCCAAAGCTGACTGAAGAGTTACAAAGGGATCTCATTGAACTACGTCACTGGGTGATAAAAATGGCAGATAAAATTGAATGTTGATAAATGCAAAGTAATGCACATTGAATATATAATCCCAACTATACATACAAAATCATGGGGTCTAAATTAGCTGTTACCACTCAAAAAAAAATCTTGAAATCATCGTGGTTAGTTCTCTGAAAACTGCTCAATGTGCAGAGGCAGTCAAAAAAGCGAAAGGGGGCTAGGAACCATTAGGAAAGACATAGAGATGATAAAACAAACTATGATAAAGCCACTATATAAATCCACCATACACCCACACCTAGAATATTGAGTACAGTTTTGATAGCCCCATCTCAAAAGAGATATATTAGAATTGAAGAGGTGCAGAGAAAGGCAACAAAAATGATTAAGGGTATGGAACAGCTTTTTCACGAGGAGAGATAAAAATGTCTGGGACTGTTCATCTTAAAAAAGAGATAACTAAGGGGGGATATGGTAGAGTTCTATAAATTTATGAATGGTAATGGAGAAAGTGAATAGGGAAGTGTTATTAACCCCGTCACATAACATAAGAACTAGGGTTTCACCAAATGAAATTAATAGGCAGCAGGTTTAAAACAAAACAAAGGAAGTATTTCTTCACACAACGCACAGTCAATCCATGGAATTCATTGCCAGGGGATGCTGTGAAGGCCGGTTCAAAAATGAATTAGATAAGTTCATGGAGGATAGGTCCATCAATGCTATTAGTCAAGAAGGCAGAGATGCAACCCCATGCTATGGGTTTCCCTAAACCACCAACTGACAGAAGTTGGGGACTGGAAGACCGGGGAGGGGTTACTTGAAATTATCCTGCTCTTCCATTCCCTCAAGCAACTGGCACTGGCTACTGTCAGAGACAGGATACTGCGCTAGATCGACCACTGGCCTGACCCAGTATGGCCGTTCTTATGTTCATGCTAAGGCATAAACCCCCAAAGTAGTCAGGTTTTAGCCTATAAAAGAATACTTCTCTCTGCACACCAATGAATAGGATAAAATTATTTGGAATCCCTTTTCAAGAGGTCCTATGACTAGATAAATATGTTGTACCCAGGCTCCTCCATACCTGACTCAGTAGTTGCGTCTCATCCTGCTTACATGCTATTTTGGCTTCAGTCTTGGTTTTCTCTATAATCAATTCTCTCCTCTTCTGAAATTCTAATTCCTCCTCAGCATTTTCATTCTGCAAGGTACACATCTGTTGAGACTTTATGCACAGCGCTGGGGATCAGAAACAAATACCCAACTTTTTCTTAACACACTCTTACAAGTAGTTTTGAACAAATACTGTGAAGAGCAATCCAAGAGTGGAAGTGAACCATATAAAAATAAGAAGATAGACAGTGCCAGTGCTTACCAACAGATGATTCTGAATGCTTCAACAAATAATTTAACAAATAATACTGAGCTCCTTAGAGTTCACTGGATTGGATATGAATCAAATAGTAAGCAGCAAATATTAAACTAAGTTCCAAATCAAAGTCACGTTAAAATTTTGTATAACTATAGTGATAATGGTTTGTAGAAATAATTCTTTGGTTTAATAGGCTGTATGGTGCTTTGAGATGGTTAACGATGAATGGTACTTTATAAATGTAAAATATTGTGTAATATATTAAAAACACATTAATGTATATAATGTTTCAAATGCTATTACTGGAGGTTAAATGTAGTACAACACATCATCTTCATGTTGCCAGGTTGGTGTGATTATGTGTAAAGCAGTACATTAAAAGGTCTGCAAAAGATTGGTACTATCCTGGCACAAAATATGACACTAGATATACAGTAGCAAATTTTGAATATTGACTTGAGTTTCAGCTCACACCAGTTGAGAAACATTGGTGAGTTTGAAGATATATAGCATGGAGTCACCAAAGAGATTCATATTTTTAAGTACATGATCTATAAAATAAGTACTAACTCTGTTATAATTATTAATGTGTGCACGCATATCAAATGAGGAACACAATGGTGTAAGAACTTATTGATTGCGTGTTCTCTGGTGCTCCTGCCCAGACAGTAGCATATACAAAAACTTAGGACACATATAGGGAGTTATTACTCTTCTGCAATAGCAATAAACAGTAAGAATTACAAATTCTTATTCAGTAGCCTCATGTACAAAGCGATCTTATCTAGGTGCCAGCTCTACAAGCCACGTTTTAGTGCACTGTCATGGTGATGGTAGTCCATTGAACCCTCGGGCACAGTGAAAAGAGACTATATCAGGAGACTGGTTTTAGCTAGCATGGTTTTGCCCTCAGTGTGGACAGAGATAATTTGGATAAAATAGTTTCTGGAGACTTTTCTCTTCTAGTCTTCGGATTAGTTTACATACATTTGTGCCATACCCATATTGGGGGCAAAAGTTGTGCTGGTTAAAATGGTTTCCCAGTGCAGACTTTTTCATGGTGTAGACAAAACAACAGTGTCAAGGGGACAGATTATTACATAGCTCTTTCTCCTGCCCCGGAGATAGGGTTTGAGGCTCCCGGGCTACATTATAGTTTTCCAGCACTAAAAAGAATAGGGGTAGGAAGAAAAACAAATAAGAATGCATTTAGCAAAGGGCTACAGACAATTCATGTATTTTTATGGCCATTGCAATACTTGAAGTATTTGGCTCAATGGGACAATTGCAGGCAGAACTATGATTGCAGCAACAAGTGTAGTCCCCACAATGAAGGCAAAAGACTACAGAGATTAAAAATAACAATCTCTGTACATTAAAAAAGTCCTTATGAGCTATTAAAAAAAATTGTAAAAGCAAAAATTAATTTTACAAAAAGATATGCAAAACTTCCAAAAGAACTACAGCTATATTTTTCTCTTGCAGAACACTAAATTTTGTTCATTTACTGGTCCAATAGCTAATGTAATTGGTGATCCATTTTCTGTCTCTCTCTTGGATATTTTGTAATATAGTGACAGCCTACCTGATAGATAGGAGCCTCCTCCATCTGCATTTGGCCACTGTATGTGGATATACAAAACACAACACATTAAATTTTAAAGTGTAGAATCTTGAATATGAAACTTCAGCAAATCCATTATTTTTCTGAAAAAGGAATATAAACACACTTTACTGTAGACTCCTGTAATTCTAAATCTGTTGCTGATTCCATGGGATACAGATTCACACCACTGCTCTCTGTAATATCCATGCTTAATCTGTAAGGTGTGAAATAAAAACAATGCACTGGGGTACATCTTTGATGAACATTCTATTAAATATTTATTTTTTAAAAATGGATATATTAAATCATGTTTTTCTTGTTCAACTACTTACAACTCCCCATCTACACACCACTCACTTCAATACCCAAATGCAAGACTACAATATTAAACCTTGATCAGCAGGTTATGCAAATTCTTATTCAACTGTACATACGCAAATCCAACAGAATACTAGTTCCCATTATTCTTTAGAAGTGGGTTGGAATTGCCACAAATAGCAAAATACCAACTGGGAAATTAGTGCAACTTGCTCTTTACTGTTCAGACTATAGCCATGTAGTTAAGCACATCTTAAAATCACAAAGAAAAAGAATAAGCACTCCTACATATTTTAATTTTCTACATTTCTCTTTACTGGTTTTGTATATATGTACAGCATGATTGGCTATCCTTAACAGCAGTATTTGAAATAAACAGCCCATCTGAATATTCACGGACAAGTGAGTATTGCAAATGTATTTGCTTCATAATATATATTCGGAATAAGAAACCTAGTTAAACTGAAATATTAAAACAACAATTCCTTACATTTTTAAATGTCTCTTCTCTGTTTGGTAGGGGAAAGATGTGTAGTGTTATGAGTTACAGCACTGAGTTATTAAGTGACAAACAGAATCATTTACAAGAGTGAGAACTGAAACCTTTTCATTGTTATGTTTGATTAATACATTTTTTAAACTAAAGTTGTTGTTTTTTAAATAGCAACATTTGTTCCAATTAAAAGAGCATGCCTCAGGTGAGGTGCAGAAGCAATGCCACCTGGAATGTTGCATTACTGAATTCAGAACTAATATGAACAAACTTTTCTAACTGGCGAGATTATTTCTCTTTTATGAATCAAAAACACCTGCCTTACCTAATTCAAACCAACAAACATTTCTAGAGACAACTGTCCAGCACGAGCTAAAGTAAATTCATCTTCTGAACTAAAAGGGGAAGTATTTGCAAAGTGAGCAGGCAATACATTTACTAGAACAACTGAACAAACGGATCCTTTGTTCATTCACAAAGGGCCTGATCCTACTCCCACTGGGCAATTGTAAGTATAGAGTGGGGCTTATATCTTTTTCTGATGCATCCCTAGAAAAAGTTTAAATTAAGCTAGACAAAGCATCAGAAAAAGCATTGTGGGGAACAGTTCTGTGCAACTAGATGGCTGGATTAAATAGGTTTTCTTCATCTATAATTCCTACGCTTCTATTATATTTACAGTTTCTGTTAACACAATGGTCCCCAAACTGTGGGGCGCACCCCACTAGGGGTGCCACACAGCCCCACTCTGCCCCCGCCCAGCTCTGGTCCCAGCTGCAGCTTCGTTCCCAGCCCAGCTCTCCCCCCAGCCGCAACTCCACTCTACTTCCTGCTCCGACCCCAGGCCAGCTCCAACCCCAGCCCCAGCTCCACTCTGCTCTGCTCTCTCCCCCCCTCCCCCGCGGCTCTGCCCCCAAGCCAGCTCCGCCTCTAGCCCCAGCTGCTCCCCCAAGCTCCTCTGTTGAGCCAACTGTGCAGTAACGAAGGGGGCGGGGAAGCATGGACAGATTCCATTTCTGGTGAGGGTCGGGGGATGGCGACAGGAAAAGTTTGGGCACCACTGTGTTAAAATAATGGGACTCCTATGCATACTATCCAGGGGAGATTATATCTAAGATACTCTTAGTCAAAAGGTCACAACAATTAATTTTCTTTTTTTATGAACTTGTCAAGTTAAGAACATCTGATAACCCATTCCTGAAGAACACCTTGTATACTAACAAATAACTTTAACAGCCAAACATACTTTAATAAGAACATTCAGGTGACTGAACGACAGATGCAGGGATGAATTTAAATGTCAGGCCACAACTTTATTAATTTAACGTGGAATAGGGGTGCTATGCACCACCCCCTGCTTTCACATACCAGACATTTGACTGGTTCTATTGTGGGGTTACAAAACTCCCACCTTATAACCAATAAGTCAGGTTAGACCCTCCTCAAACTACCCCTAGGACTCTCCTCACTTTGGAATCCTCTCTACTGCTTCCTGAAGACCAGTTGGTCCCGTCTCATATAGGCATGAGGTCAACTAGCAAAACCCCATGTCTCATTTATCTCTGGGAGCTGACCCTTTTAGCATTTACCTACAAGTTGCGGCAAACTAGAAAACCATACCTTTCCTAATGTTAAACTTTCAAGTTCTATTGCTTTCAACCTAATTGAGCCTCCATAACACACTGCCAAAGATAAAAAAACAAAAACAAAAAAAACCCCCATCACTCAGTCAATTTGACCCAATGGGAAAAATTCTCCCTCCTCCCAAAACAGACAATTAGCCAATCCAGCAGTATGCTGAAAATGCAACTCCTATGTTACAACTAAAGGGAAGGAGGGCAGAGCAGCTAACAAGTATAAGAAGCTATTGAAAAGCTTGGAAAAGTTTAAATAGTGGAACGGGTATGCCAGAGCCAATCAGCCAGCCCAGTCCCCTCAGCCTCAGGCAACGGAAAGGTGAAGGATCCGAAGAGGGGGAGAAGCCAGACCCATCTTGCCAACTGTGCATTCTCACATCCCCCATGCCCTTCCAGGCACCATGCCATATCCCCTGCTGTCTAGTTAACATCCCACATCCCACTGATGCAGGGCAGAAGGCATTTAGTCATGAAAAAGAAAAGAGCGAGAGAGAGAGAGAGAGAGAACATTTTTTGACTTTGACCCTCCCAGAATTTCCTATACAACATATTACTTACATCAGGAGATCCTCTGATATGAGCATACCTGTTGGGATCTTGTAGCAAATCTACTGCTTCTTTTAAATGATCTATCATGGCTATATCAATATTTTGCTTGTTTGATGTATTTGTTCTACAGTAGGAAACAAAGACACTACAGTGAGTATGAAAGGAGTTAGAATTTAAATCAATGGGCAATATTTTCAAATTGGCTGTTTAAATTGTATAGTAAAATCCTGTATTTGTGCATATTAATATGCAGATGTAGTATTTGGAAATTTTCATGTGGAAATTAGGAAGTCAGTTTAGAAGACAATGAACTAAATAGTTATTCCCCCATCTATCATTTCAATCAATTTAAACAGCCTGACTTCTGATGCTGAAATAATTTAATTACCAACAATTTTTTTATTTGATTAATGAAGTTTATTGTTCTAGTATAAGGACACTGGCAATTTTTAAAATAGTATTTTATCTTTTAGTTTGAAGTGTTTGTAATACTTTTAAAAGCTTTAAAAGAACCTAATTTTTCTTAATTCTTTTGGCAACTACTGATTTTTTTCATCTGAACTTTTAGCAAAGCAGAAATGAACACTGTTGTTTTGCTTAACAAAAACTTCAATTAACAGTTCAGTTTCATTGTAAATCATCTATTTCACGTATGTTCATCGACTGATGTTTGTCAGCACCAGTCTTGAAATAGTGTTTTGAATTAACTATTATTACAGGGCCAGGAAAGTGTGTTAAAACACACATATACACACACACACACACCCTAAGTTTCAGCATTTTTCCAATCAAATTATAACATTTTTATCATAGGTCAAACTTTGGCCTTAAAAATGTTGACACAGGCCTTTTGCCCTTTTACAAATACTATTAGCAGATGTAATGTCAGTATCTAGTTGAACAACACTTGTATTCTCTAGGTACATACAAATATATTGATTTTAATAAAATTTTCACTGTGTTAATCAATACACTATAAATAACAAAATGCAGACAAATTGTATTGTTATATAAATGTCATGCTTCCTTGTATACAAAATAATAAGCTGGTAAGGAAATACTCAAAAGACAAATTAAATTTTGGTCACCTAAAATTTATAGCCGATATTATTTCATTGTACATAAATGAATACTTACATTCCTTCTGTTTGCCAATGTGTGTTCTCTTCTATTCGCAATAATTGATCACATTCTGCTGCTCTGCCCTGTGAACAGACATTACACTGAACATTAGGACAGAAATTTGCCATTAAAGTAGACAGATAATAAGTTTCCTCTTCTGACTAAGCACTGACCTAGTTCATTTATCAGTTTAGAGTGGTTAATTGAAGCAATCTAAGGTCTGTACTTCATTGCTATTTCTCCACCCCCACCTAAGATACTGATTACACCAACTTTCATTAAACTGTCACATTCTATTGAGGGCAAAGCCTAACCTCATTTAAATATAAAAATAAGTCAACCAACATGAGAATTATGTACTGAATGCCCCCATTTTCTCTCATATCCTTCTGATGTATGCAAATAACCTATCAATTAAGCATTAGCCTAATTCTCCTCTCATTTACACCAGTAAATCAGGAGTAACTCCACTGAAATCAATGGACTTACATTGGTGTTAAACTCCCATATGTGGGAGGAGAATCAAGACCATTCCATCACTATTTAAAGATAGATTAATACACAAAGAGCTTTGTTGCTAAATGGTGCATGATCTGTTTTGTACTGTAGTTGTGATAATGTAAAGATGTGTGCTTGCGGGTGGAGAAAGAGAATAACTGTTAGGTCACTTCTCATTTCCTTGTTTCGATGGGTTTGTGTCAGACATGTGTACAGCAATCCTGAGTGCTTCATAACAAAGTTTTTCTGCATTAATTTTCTAGGATTTTTTTAAATGTGTACTTGGGGATTGGCAATATATGAGGAAGGAAGGGGTGGACCACAGGGGTTGGCGTTTGAAGTGCAGTAGGAAAATATTTGTCAGTCAGCAGGTACATTTATATGATGAAAGATACACTCTTACAGACAAGTGTAGTTATAATGTGAATAATGGCTACAAATCACATTACATTCATTTTTTTTTTTTTTAAAAGAACCAGATCTTCTCAAGGTCCACCTTTCTACTAAGTTTTGTGCATTTAGATAATACTTTAAAGTTCCCAAACTTGTTCCACCGCTTGAGCAGGGAAAGCCCTTGGCGGGCCGGGCCAGTTTGTTTACCTGCTGCATCTGCAGATTTGGCCGATCGCGGCTCCAGGCCAATGGGAGCTGCTGAAAGCAGTGCGGGCCGAGGGACGTACTGGCCGCTGCTTCCAGCAGCTCCCATTGGCCTGGAGCAGCGAACCGTGGCTCCTGGGAGCCGCAATCGTCCGAACCTGCATACACAGCAGGTAAACAAACCGGCCCGGCCCGCCAGGGGCTTTCCCCACACAAGCGGCAGAACAAGTTTGGGAACCACTGCTTTAAAGCAATATCAGTTAATGATGAAAGTAGATCTGCCAATGATACATTTTAGCCAGAGCCCTAATTCAAAGGCTTCCTGTTAGAAATTATTAAAAGAAACAAAACATAAACCTCATAGAAAATTCACATCTTAAAAACTAATTGTGGGAAACTGCACACCAATTTTGTCACCTACTTTTAGGGGGAAAAACAAGAATTTGTGCCTCATGCAAACCCCATTTTATAACAGATCTCCAACTGTGGAGTTGCTACCAGGTGCATCCATAATTATGAACTGCTGGTTAATATTCGTAAAGGTGCATCCGATACTTATATTTCCATTTGGAACTTTATACATTTGCTTTCATTTTCATCTCCAACATGCAGAAACACTGAAATAATTCAGCTGCCAGTAAGGACGGAAGCTGTCTGAATGGATGTGCACTTGCACTGGCAGGGAATGAATAACAGACAAAAGGACTATTTTCAATGCCATGTGTTTGGCACATCCATCTCAGGAACCCTGTACCAATAAATGCCGTCTGATTCTGCCAGATGTATCACTGAATTGTGCACTGGCATCTCTAACATTCTTCATCACAAAATATGGCTTTATTCCCAAAGTCAGTCCCCAATACCACAAATAAAGCCATTCTTTTCATCTGTTATTTTTCATTAAGTAAATAATGAAGCATTTGATCTCTCCAACAGAATATGCAGATATTTTATACAATGAAAAATAATTATGCCCCCCACCATATGTGTCACAAATCTGCATTAACCCTTATTTATGTTAATTTGTTTTAAAAGATGACCATCTAAAGCTTTGGGCTTATGTACACAAATTCAATAATAAAGTACACAAATTAGGACCAATCTCATATAAAATCCTCCCAAACCCACTAAAACTAAGGCCTTGTCTGTATTGCAAGTTGTACCATTTTAACAAGTTATGTTTTAAATCAATTTAGTTAAACTAGTTCAAACTCTCGTGTGGATATGCTTCAATAATTTATATCAGCCTTAAAGTCTCCTACCTTCCCAAAATACATCTTGGGAAAAAGATATATAAGATCTGTAGTGTGAACTAAAGAGCCCAACAAATTCGCACTCTTGCAGATCAACAAGAAAAATGCCTTGCCTCAACCCTCCCCCTCATAAAACCTGTGGACTGTTAGCTCAAGCACTTTTGCTAATCTCACCTGTCATTAGCATCAACAGGGTATAAAAATCCACATCTGAGGCAATATTTTTCCCACTCTGAAATTCTTTAACAGCACCTCTGCATCCCTGAACTAAGCTCTGCAACACACTCTACAATGAGGTGCCGAAAATGCTAGATTATAGCCAGGCTGAGGGCATTGTTGAGGGACTAGCCAATAGTTCTATAGCACACCTTAGAGGGGAGAAAGTGTTAATGCACAACAGGCATTTAATGGCAGCTTCTGATGGAAGATCCAGTTTGGGGGAGGAGAGAGTAGATAGAAATCTTCCATTTCCTTCTATCCCGCCATGTTGATTCTCAAGAGAAAACTGTCTCCCTTAATCTCTCTATGCCTACGTGTCCATATGTCAGGCAGGGATAACATTACTTACCTACCTCACAAAAGAGATGTGAAAATTAAATAGGTGATGTTTGTAAAGTGCTTTGAAGATCTAAAGCATTATATAGGTGTATATTAGAGCTCGGTGGATGAAAAAAAATTTTGCATGAAAATTTTTGAACAAAATGAAAAGAAAGTCATTTCTTTTAAAAATCTGCAGGGTTTTTAAATGAAAAATGCAAACCAAAACAAAATAAAATTTGTAGTTTCAATGACCCTCTTTTTTTAATCTCCACCCTTTTTCCAAGAGCTGACATATTACATCCCACATATCCAACATCCATAAAAAACTCTTCCTAATAGTTATCAGAGAATATCCCAGCAATAAACACTTGCCACATTTAACGATACTGTAGGATGTGTTTATCTATCCAGTAAGCAATAACAACAAGCAACATGGATGTATTGGATAACTGCACTCTTCAGATACCTTCACTCACCCTATAAGTGTAGGTATCTGATACAAGTAACTATATTTGAAATGTGCTGTTTTACAAAAACATTTTTAAATTAAGCAGTTTACATTTTCTTTTGCAGAGGCCACTGAGGGCTGAGAGTGTTTGGGGATTTTTTTTTTTTTTTACACTGTTCTTAATGTATATGCCCTCTATGGCTGCTACTGCAAAACTACTAGGGGGCCCTGCCATTGGTAGAATGACACCTGCAAGAGTGGTGCTGCTAGAGGAAATAGGGTGAAGGATTACAAAAAGGCAAGTCCTTTTGCACACCTAGAAGTTCCTTTCCCTCCACTTCCAAGAGGTCGGGAAACCACATCCGTTCTCTCCACCGTGGCTATCTAGCACTTTTCTCTCAGAAAGGAATTTGATGGCAAGTACACAGGACCTCTTCAGATCGTTTTATCCTTAAAAAAAAATCTGGCAAAGCTGGCCAGCAAATAAATTCTCATATGAAAATAAACATTGTTCAAACCTTGGCATAAAAAGTTTCATAGAAATCCTACTATTATGGGATATGTGATGAAATTGGTCCAAAAATCGTGTTATGTTACATTACATAATGAACCAGCTGAAATTCATGAATTACTAAGTGGCTGTATTCATGAATGATTTATGGATCGTTTATAAGGATTTTACTGCAACTTTCTCAGAGAGATATTATTCAGGAATGGTGCAAAAGATCCAATTCCACAATAAGAAAGGGGGCAGAGGATAATGAAAATGGAGAACACGCAATTCAGAAAACTACAGAGAGGTACAATGGAGCAACCTAAGAGAAGTCACAGACCAATTCTGAAAACAGTCAGAAGTGTAAGCTACAGCATTTCCTTGGCAGATGCGATTTACACAGCTGGACACGACATAGCTGACAGCCAAAGTGTTCGCTAACCATTCCAGCAATACAAGAGTAATATTTTCACAAAGATTAACCAACTATCCATGAAGGCAGTGAAGGGGCAAAGCAGGAACAATGGCTGACAATGTGCATTCTCACACGCACTGTAAAGCCACCTTAGTTTTCACTAGTAACGATGTAGATCACTACAGTATATAAGAGAAATACTGATGAATACAATTCCAAAGTTTCTGTTGAGGAAAAACCCATGGCTTTCTACATAATTCATTAAACTTATCCATAGCTCTAACTCCCCCACACCACACACACCTTATTGCTACCAGTACTACAAACAGACTCCTTTGAGAAAGGTAGTCACTGAACCTTATTCACTGTATTTTTCAAGAGAAGTACATCCTTACTCAGCTTACCAAACAGCAGATGATATCCTTTGTCTTTGGAGATCTTGACATTTTTACCAAGATCTTTACAAACTAAATGCACATTTATAACCCATCATCTTTTCATAACTTTAGACACCTGGGCATCCCTGTAGCCTGTGCATGCATGAAAAAAATGCCTAATTAAAAATATAAATGGAAATTACTTACCTGTAATTGGAGGTTCTTCAAGATGCGTGGTCCCTATCTGTATTTCACGCGTGGTGCGTGTGCCCTCCACGTGCCTGAGACTGGAGAATTTGAAATAATGTCTGTTGGTCCACGCCTGTGCCCTGGGTTTCTGGTGCTCAGCACCAACGGTATAAGGGAAGGTCCGGACCTCTCCAGTTCCTTCTCTACCGAGAACCCAGACATGACCCAAAGTGGAGGGGAAGGAGGGTAGGTAGTGGAATACAGATAGGGAACACACATCTCACAAACCTCCATTTACCGGTAACTAACCTCCATTTCTTCTTCAAGTGCTGGTCCCTATGTGTATTCCACAGGCGGGTGAATGTGGAAAGAGGAGGCGGTGAGAGGGTGCTGGTGGTCTATAGATCTGTTATACCACTTTCCTAACGACTTCATTTGAAGAGGAGTCTTGGACTAAAGCATAATCCTTCAAGTAGGTGTGGATAGAACTCCACGTAGCCACCCTACAAATGCCCAGGGAGCTGTGCTAACTGATTGCAAAGAAGATGCAGCCAGAGATACACTTAGACAGCCTATGAGGAGATCACACTTGTCCCCATGATCACTCTACCATAGGGACAAATAAGAGCGTTTTCCTAATAGGTTTAGTTCTTTGCAGATAAAAAGCTAAAGGTGATCTGACATTGAGGGAAAGAAGTCTCCTCTCTTCACTGGAAGTATGAGGTTTTGGAAGGAATGCCAGTAAGTGAATTGATTAATTTATGTGAAAGTAGGAGACTACCTTTGGGGTGAATTTTGGATGGAGGCGAAGGGAAACTTTTTCCTTATGGAATATGGAGGGCCGGCCATGAGTGCCACCAGTTCACTCACCCTCCTGACTGAAGTGACGGCAATGAAGGTGGTGACCTTCATTGACAGGTGGAACACTGAGCATGTAGCCAATGATTTAAAGGGTGGTCTGGTAAGTACTGAGAGAAAAAGACTGAGGTCTAATTGAGGTGCTGGCTTTACTACTGGTGGGAAAGTCTTAGTGAGACCCTTCAGGAATCTGGCTGCTATCGGGTAAGTAAAAATAGAATAGCCCTTTACCCAAAGGTGGAGGGCACTGATTGCTGCTAGGTGTACCCACAGCAAGCTAAAAGAAAGGCCTGATATCTGAGAGTGAGGTAGCCTGGATACCTGTCGCCTCTGGAGCTAACTAGTTTTGTTGCATCCAGGTACAGAAACGCCTTCATTTAGCTAAACAGCATTTTCGCATGGAGTCTTCTCTGTCATGGTTACGAACAGTTTGAACACCCTTTAAATGTGTACACACCAAGACTCCAAGTCTGCTGCCCATCCAAATACCAGGCTACGAAGTGAAGAGGGTGTGGGTTGGGATGATGATTCTACCATTCTCCTGAGTTAGCAGATCTGGGAGGGAGCGAATGCTGAGGAGGACGGGCTGATATTTGCAGGAGGTCCAGAAACCAAAACTGCCTGGGCCAGTTGGGTGCAATGAGAATGATGCACGTTTTGTCATGGCACATTTTCCACAGAACATGCGGGACCAGTGGAATGGGAGGAAAGGCATACTTCAGGTGGTCTGTCCAGGATAGTAGAAGATGTTCTTGTTCATTTGGGAGGTGAGCAAGTCCCGGGATGGCATTCCCTATTCAGAGATGATTTCGTTTAGGACCGAACAGTGAAGCTCTCACCTGTGTTCCCCCTAAGGTGCGCACAGCAGACCATCAAGGGCTGCGCACCAGCCACACACACAGGTGGGTGTGGAGGATGTGTAGGGTGGGTGGGGGCAGTGTGGTGAGGTGGGGGACAGTGATAGGGCTTTGGGAGAGCTTGGGGCATGCAGGGTTATGGTGGGGGGGGAACAGATGCCTTTCCCCCATCCCTTGGGCTGCGGCAGGGAGAGGCGCCTCTCCCCCAGCTGCGGGGCTGTGGGGGGGAAGGGAGAGATGCCTTTCCCCCAGCTGCGGGGACAGGAGAGATGCCTCTCCCCCAGCTGCGGGGCTGCGGTGGGGCCGGGAGAAACGCCTTTCCCCCAGCCCCAGCTTCGGGACTGCGGCGGGGACCGGAGAGACACCTCTTCCCCGGCCCCAGCTCTGGGGCTGTGGTGGGGACGAGAGAGACGCCTCTCTACTCGATGATGTAGCCAAAGTGGATGACATCCAGAACCCACTTGTCTGTTCTTATAGCCCTCCAGTTGTGGAGGAAGTATGCCACCAAAGCTTCGGAGAGTAGTTGGGGATGGCATCAATGATGGTTCTCAGTTCTCAAGCATCCCTTCAAAAGTAACCTTTAGTTGGCAGATGGGATTGGGTGGCTGATGTCAAAGTGGATGGGGTTGGATACCTTGGTCTTCGCACCTTCTGGCATTTGCATGGTGGTTCACATGAGATCTGTTGGTAGAAAGGCTGTGGAACAAGCCTTGATTTGTACACCTGTTTATGGTGTCTCCTCTTCGGGGCTAGAGTATACATGCACAGGGAGTTGAGGGTAGTCTTGGAACCTTTTAATGAGTGTAAAGACTCATCCGTCTTCTTGTTAAAGAGGTAAGAGCCATCAAAGGGAAGATCCTCAGTAGTATTCTGAACCTCAATGGGGAGCCCCAAAGACGGAAGCCACGATTTGTGCCGCATAAATAGTGCCATTGTTATGGCTCTAGGTATGGTATCAACTGTGTCAACTGTGTCTTGAAGTGAGGTCCTTGCTACCAGTTTACCCTCATCAATAAGGGCTTAGAATTGGAGTTTGTCTTTAAATTACAGAAATTTGGAGTAGTTTGTAAAATTACACTTAGCAATTCTAAACTGGAGGCTGGTAGATGAGAATATCTTCCTCCCTAGAAGGTCGAGGTGTTCAGTATCCTTCTCTGCCTGGGTAGTCTTAGCGTGTTGCTGCTTGAACTACTAAGGAGTTGGGGATTAAGGTGAGTGAACAAAAATTCTGCCTCTTTCACAGCTACAAAATATCTCAGCCATTTTAGGGATAGGGCTGCAAGATGCTGCTGTGTGCCATACCACCCTGGCTGGCTCCATGAGGAACGTGTTTACTGCAGGATGTCCAGGAGCTTATGCTGTGTATCATGGGTCTCCTCAAGTGGGATATGAAGTTCAGTCGCCACCCTCTGCAAAAGTTATTGGCATTGCCTGTGGTCATCAGGCAGGGATGGTGAGAATGGCACGATAGCCTATGCTTGTCGATACTGCCAGTATCAGTGGATCTTGCTCAACAGCTTTCTCTTCCGCATGCTCTGGCAGAGCTGGTTGCTGTTGTCTAGGGGAAGAGGGTCAGTCAGACTCGTGCATGGATCCAAGGTGCCATGTTTAGGGATCCCAGGGGCCCCAGTAGGGCCCCAAATGCTGGTTGAGGGGAACTCCAATGTATAGGGTACTCAAGGGACTGCTGGTAATCATGTCTGGGTGGAAGATGGGTCCAAGATAGTATAGAGGCTCTGTCTGGGTTAACCTCCCCACGTGAAGGTGAAGGCTGAATCTGACATCCAAGACGAGCCAATGAAAAGGTTGGATCGGTCTCCACTGGCAATGCCATTGGTAACAGTAAAGGGAGACTCAATGAATGGATGGAGTAGGGGAATAGCTTCTTGTCCTCGAAGTGGGTTCCTCCTCTGGTGTCGAAACATCCCTTACACGGGCTAGACCTGAGAGAAGAGAAGAATGACGATAAGGTAGAGCACAGATATCCTCTGGGGAGGTATAAATCTCAGTCCTATTGGGAATGTGAGATGTCCTGGTAGTTGGTACAGACAGATTTGGCGTATCCATGTGCTTAGGGTTGGTGGATCCTTATGGGGGTGAGCCAGTACCATCTAAGAAGATTCTCCTTGTCTGGGGCTGATGGTTGGTGCCGGCAGATGCCAATCTCTCAGCTTGCTAATTGGTACTGGAGTCAGTACCGATGTATCCCTGATTCTGCGTGCCTTACCCTTATGGTCAGGAGGTTTAGGCTGGCCTAAGTCTAAGACACACCTGATTTGGAAGCAGTCATGGAAGCATCCCTCCTTTTGTGAGGGGATCTGGAAAGAGATCTGGTCTTGTGTCCGTGATAGTGTCCGTTACTCTCATGAGAGACCCAAGACAACGTGTCCTTGGGCTTACTAGATCTGTCCTCTGCTCCAGAGCTCATGCTCAGAAGGATGTTGCTCGCAGACTGAGGCCAATTACAGAGCCTGAATCCCACTGGGGCCTCATGGTTTTCACCATGAGGTACATTCTCAGTTGAAGCTCTCCTCCCTCTCAGGTTCAAGGAAGAAAGGAGTCGCAGATGCTACACTTGGTGGAGATGTGAGCCTCCCCTAGGCAGTGAAGGCAGCAGTGATGGTCATCACTGACCAAAAGGAAATGGAGGCAGGATAGCAAGTTCTTAAACCCCAGAACTTTGGGCATAGTCCTCTTTATACTAACTATGAAAAGCTACTAGAAAAATACCAAAAACAGTAAACTCTAAGAATTTACAACACATTTACAGATAAAAAGACGATAAAGATGCTTCGGACACAGAAGATTCTACTCAGATCATGTGGCGGTAAGAAGGAACTAGAGAGGCAGGCAGTCCACGCCTCCCCTTATAACCTCAGTACTGGACATGAGGAATGCCAGGGTGCTGGCATGGACCAACAGGCACTACTAGCCAATTCTCCAGTCTCAGGCACATGAAGCAAATGTGTACCACATGTGCAATATGCATAGGGACCAGAACTTGAAGAAAAATGTAAACTTTTACTGGTGAACACATCTGCTAATTAAAAACGACAAAACAAACAAAACCAAAACAAAGGACAGATTTCAAGGATTAGGGTGAGGGTTAGGTTAGAATAAGAGTTATGGGTAACCTGACCTTACAGCTTTAAAATTACTGTTATAATTAATCTGCCTACTCATGTTTGCACTCTATGGCACTGAACTGATGAGGATGAATATCAGTTGCACTTCTCTTATTAATAGCAAGGTGCCAACAGTTTATCATTTCTGCTTGCTAGGAAGGTAGTCATGAGATTTTTTTCATTTAAAATCGATCACAAACTTGCCTTGATGTAGCTCATAAATTCAGTCGTGAGGGGATGTGATCCTTCAGCAAACTGGTTTCCTGCTTCTCTTGACTTATCATTGTGAATCATAAGAGAAGGTCCCTGATGAAATTCTACTAATGAGAAATGAGACCAAAAGACCCAAAAAGGTATAAAAATTATTTCGGAGTCAGCTTTTTCAACTTTGCATTTAAATCAGAGTCACCTAAGGAACCTTTTAAATTTAGTAGGGCACAGCAACACAGCCAAAAATGAAATCCAAAAGGTACAAGAATGATAAAAACAGAGAATAAGACTTTGGACTACACTGGACCACTACGAATAAAGCGTAGACGTTTTACTTTTAATGCGAATTTATTCTATGTTGTGACACATAACCGGATTCTGATCTCTCACAAGTAAAATTCAGGAACAATTCTACTCACATCAATGGAGTTACTCCTAAATTACACCAGTGAGAGAGAGAAGAATATGACTCATGGAAAACAATCAATCAATTGTAAATGCAACAAATGTCACTAACAATACGAAAATTAAGATACACAGATTAGAGTACATTTTAGGTCAGTCTAGGAAGCAGATACCTCATCTATTTCTTGTACTCCCACTTCCCAGGTGGGTGCTCTAACCATCAGGCTACAGAGTCACTTTCTCTCACTGGCCCAATGATTAAGTATACACAGTAGAAAGCTTCAATAGGAGAGACCGAGGGAGCCCCACATCAGAATACAGTAACTCCTCACTTAACGTTGTAGTTATGTTCCTGAAAAATGCGACTTTAAGTGAAACGATGTTAAGCGAATCCAATTTCCCCATAAGAATGAATGTAAATGGGGGGGTTAGGTTCTAGGGAATTTTTTTTTGCCATACAGTACAGTACTATAGTTGGGAGGTACCCCCGCCTTACCCCACACAAGCACAGCCCACTGGCACTGGAGACAGTGAGGCAGGCAAGGAGGCTGAAGGTGCTGTAGGCTAAGAGAAGCACGTTGCGCTGCAGCAGCGGCAACTTCCCCTACTCTGCAAGCACCAGGGGCGGGGGGCTCAACCCTCAGCCCGCCCATGCCACCCCTTCCCCCAAGCCTCCACCCTTAACCCACCTCTTCTTCCCTCCCCCTCCCTCCTGCCCGTGGCAATCAGCTGGCTTGCAGCATTCAGGAGGGAGGGGGGAGGAGCAAGGACATGGCACACAGGCTCCCCCTCCCTCCATCTCCCAAACACCACAAGCCAGCTGATTGCCACGGGCAGGAGGCAGGGGAGGGAGGAGCGCCGGGTCGTCGTTCCTCCCCGTGGCAGTCAGCTGGCTTGCGATGTTCAGGGGGCAGGAGGGAGGGAGGAGGAGCAAGGACTCGGCGCGCAGGGTCCCCCCTTTCCCCTGCCTCCTGTGAGGGAAGGGGGAGCCTGTGCGCCGAGTCCTCGTTCCTCCCCACTCCCCCCTGAATGCCGCAAGCCAGCTGATTGCTGCGGGCAGGAGGCGGGGGGATGAGGGGAAAGGCACTGATACGCGGGATCTGCTGGCAGGCGGGAGGCGCTGTGTGGAGGGGGGCGTAGGGGAGCTGATGGGGAGCTGCCAGCTGAGGACAAAGCAGGAAGCCAAACGACGTTACAGCGAAGCATTGCACAACTTTAAATGGAGCATGTTCTGTAATTGAGCAGGGACGTAAGATTGAAACAACGTTAAGCGAGAGGACGTTAAATGGGGAGTTACTGTATGCCACAGCTCAGTGGTTATAGCACTCTCCTGAGAGGTGTGGGAGACCCCTGTTTAATTCCTTTTCCCCCACCTCTGCCTGAGGAGGGAACTGAACTGAACTGAACCTGGTTGCCCCATATCCCAGATGAGTGCTCTAACCATTAGGCTAAAAATTTTAAGGTGCACCGCCACCTCCACCTTCCATGTCCTCCTTCTCCGGTGCCCAGATTTTGAATGGTACCCGATCCAATAGGCAGCCTCAGAGCACACCTACAGGATCAGGATATGCATGCGAGGTAGGTAGACAAACGTTTAACTTCCTCTGGTTCATGGATCACCCTGAGGCTTAGGCAGGAGATAGACATCCAGGCACCTCGAGTGAGATAGCAGGCATCTAAGTCTGGGGCTTAAGTGCCTAGGTGCCTCTTGTAGTTTCAGGCCTAAGTGATTATTCTCAGAAGTACAAAACTAAACATGCTTCATAAATTTTCAAGGAAAAATAGTGGTCAACTGAAGGAGTAGGTTTTAAGCATGTTGTTAGTAGAAACTTGGGTTGGGAAGTTTTTTGTGAATTGCACTCATACAGCATTACATATAGAATAGTGGGCAGAATTCCTGTTATTGTTAAGTGTCTCTTCTTTACATTCAGACCTTGGACTAGGTTGATGTGGTGACCCGAATCTTCCTTTATAATCTGATCTTCTTCCATAATATTTGACATTGGTACATTAAGGCTGACAGTATCTTCATCAGAGGGCTGAGAAGAAACAAGAAAAACATTAATTTAAAAATTAAACCAAGACTGAAATGCCAATTGGTGTTAATTATTTTATTAGCATTCAAATATGTAAAAGATTAAATAGTAGCTTATAGGAGGAAAGCGATGTATCCTATACTTTTGACTCATGAATTCTACATTCACAATTCAGTGCTTTTAGTAAAATGATATCATGCTGTGCACACAAACATATATATTCAGGAATCTGAAAAACCTTTGCCATGAGTGATAAAGCTCAACAGTGAAATAACTTAGTATTGCACAAATGCTTCTATTTGTCAATTATTTATATACATACATATACGCATTTATTTATTTAGATTTAAAACAAAAAAAGGTCACTGTACAAAAAGCTCTAAGCACCCTAATAATTACAGTTATAATCACATAATGATGACCATCCAGCAGCTTAAAGTAATCATATATAGGAAATAAATAAACTCAGACAGTCATTAAATCAGAGAAGCAGTAATGTCCCTTTCCACTTTTGCAAAGACATTCCTCAACACTTCCACAAATTCTGTCAAGCAGATGGCTTTCGCAGCATATCCAGAGAGATTATTTTGGACCTATTCAGGTCCTATTAATCTAGAAACTCTCAGCTGAAAATAGTGCAGTACAATGGCATCTTCTATTGGCATGATCACAAATTCTAAGAATTAAAGTTTGGGCAGGGTTTTTTGATCAGTGGAGTTATGCAAACAATTTAGAGTGTTAAAAGGTAAATGCAGCCTTGCTCATTTGCAATCATTCCTTTCACAGGCTATTCAGGGTGGTTGGTTTTTTTAACTGATGTAACTATGTAACTGATTTTCCCAGGTGTTTCCTGACAGCATAGGGCCAAATAGGAACTATCCAAAGCAACTTTGTAATTATACAAAGTCATCATAGCTCTATCACAGGTGAAATACTGTATCTCATTTCCTTCATTTGTACTTTTATTTTTATTCAGTTAGCAATGGAAGCCGTTGACAGACTTTCAAGGATCAAAGCCGCAGAAGATGAAGAGTCTAATTTTCATCTTAAAAATCTAAGGCTACTGTAGCATTAATTTCAAACCATTTTAGTGCCTGATGCAGCCATTTTGAAAGCTTCTGCCTTCCTATGAGAAAGACAAGGTGGGTAAAGTAATATCTTTTACTGGACCAATTTCTGTTGGTGAGAGAGAAGCTTTCAATCCACACAGCGCTCTTCAAGTCTGGGAAAGGTACTGTGGCTTGAAAGCTTGTCTCTCTCACCAACAGAAAGAAGTTGGTCCAATAAAAGATATTACCTCACGCACCTTCTCTCTTTACCTGAGACAACTACACATCACAAGAGAAACTAACTTACTTCATAGTAACTGGAAGTTTCTTGAGATGTGTGACCCCTATCTGTATTGCACTGTGGATATGTATGTCCTCCATGCATCAGGCGCTGGAGAATTTTGAAAGCAGCGTCTGTAGGACTGCACATGTGCCCTGGCTCACTTTGTGCCTCCAACCAAGGAGATAAAGAGCAGGGCAGACCGACCGCCTCTCCAGTTCTTTCTCTACTGAGAATAAAAAGATCCGTAGCAGAGGGAAAGGAGGGAGCATAGTGTAGTACAGTCTGGGACCACACATATCTTGAAGAACCTCTAGTTGTTATAAGGTAGGTAGCTTTCTCTTCTTCGAGTGCTGGGTGATTGACCAGCAGTACCCAAAAAAGAGGAGGGTGCGAGGTTGTAGATGAGAAAAGCCCACCATTCTAAAAGATGCATCAGTGGAGGAGTCCTGTACCAAGGCACAGTGTCTGGCGAGAAATAGTCTGGGAGACTTTCTGATTGGTTATGTTCTCTGCAGTTAAAAGGCTAAAGTTCACCAAACATCGAGGACATGGATACCCCTTTCTTCTGAGGGTAAGGGTGGGTTTGGGAAGAACACAGCTAAGTGAATTGACTGGTTCAGGTGAAACTCTGAAAATACTTTGGAGTGAATTTAGGGTATAAACATAATGAAAATTTGTCCTTATGGAATATAGCGGGGGGGAGGGATAGCTCAGTGGTTTGAGCATTGGCCTGCTAAACCCAGGGTTGTGAGTTCAATCCTTGAAGGGGCCATTTAGGGATCGGGGGCAAAAATCTGTCTGGGGATTGGTCCTGCTTTAAGCAGGGGGGTTGGACTAGATGATCTCCTGAGGTCCCTTCCAACCCTGATATTCTGTGATTCTGTAAGGAGAATCCACCATCAGTGCTCCAAGCTCACCAATCCTTCTGGCTGAGGTGACAGCTACGAGGTATGTGACTGTCAAGGACAGGAGAGACACGGAGCTAGAAGTTAATGATTCAAAGGGAGCTTAGTTAATATGGAGAGAACAAGATTCAAGTTCCATTGAGGAGTGGGCCTTTTCATGGGCAGAAAGATTCTGATTAGGCCTTTCCAGAATCTGCTAGTCAATGGTGCACGAAGACGGAGTGGCCCTGCGAAGGTGGATGGTATGCACTGATTGTTGCCAAGTAGACCGTAAGGAGCTGATGGACAAACCTGATGTCTTTAAGGAAAAAAATAAAGTCCAGAATAAGAAGATTAGCTGCAGCTTTCAGGGGTACACATCTGATGCCCACAGATTAAAAAAAAAAAAAAAGCTTCCATTTAAGTAGGTAACATTTTCTAGTGGAATCCTTCCTATTATTAGAAAAGATGTTCTGTACAGCTTCAAAACACGAGAGCTCTAAGGATGATGCCCATCCAAAAAACAAGCCCTGAGATGAAGCAGATGGGGGTTGGGACATTTGATCTTGCCATTCCCCTGGTCAGGAGATCAGGAAATGTTGGAATAATGATTGGTGCCTGAGATGGCATGCATAGATGGTCTGGGAATCAAAACTTTCTGGGCCACTTGAGGGCAATGAGGATGACTCCTGTCCTGCTGAATCTTGTGTAAAGCCCAAGGCAGGAGTAGTAGTGGAGGGAAGGCATAGTTCAAGGGGTCTGATCATGGAAGAAATAGAGAGTCACCATGTGAGAGGGTCATGTCCACATGACTGTAGGTGTCCTTCATGTTGGGAGGTGTAAAGCGCATGTCCTTTTCCAGGGACGGAATTATAGATGCCAATGTGACCATGCAAAACTTGAAT
The DNA here is from genome assembly GCF_002925995.2 of Terrapene triunguis. Classification (NCBI taxonomy): domain Eukaryota; kingdom Metazoa; phylum Chordata; order Testudines; family Emydidae; genus Terrapene; species Terrapene triunguis. The sequence continues at coordinate 784,214 of NW_020664368.1, forward strand.
TTGAAAATAAAGATGGCAGAGGTCGAGAATGGGTCTCCAACCACCCTTCTTTTTGGATGCTAGGAAGTATGTCAAGTAAAAACCCCTTCCTTGGTACTAATGAGGAACCTGCTCTATCACTTCTCACTGTAAGAGGGATTCCACTTCTTGTTTGAGAATCTTCTTGTGAGAGTGGCCCCCAAAAGAGGGCAGGGCAGCGGTTTTGGATGGGGTAGGGACAACCTGTATCATATAGCCAGAATGGATGACATTACGCACCCACTTGTCCATTGTCATTGAACTCCAGGTGTTGAAAAAGAGGGCTAGACAACCCCTAAAGAGTACGTGAGGGTCAGGAGGTGTAGGTCTTAGTAGTCTGCAGCTCTCAAGCTCCCATCACAAATAGCGTTTTGCTGAGGGCTAGCACTGGGCTGAGAAAGATGTGGGGCAAAGCAGGTCTTTTGAACCCTCTGCCTCTTACAGGAAGGCTTGTAAGGTCTCTGGTGGTAGAACTGTTGTGCCATCAGTCTAGGCTTCCATGGCTGCTGGTGGAATTTTCTCTTTGGGGCAAGTGTATATATTCCCAGGGAGCGGAGGGTGGCCCTGGAGACCTTTAGAGTGTGTAAGTACTCCTCTGTCTTCTGATTAAACAGTCTGATCAAAGGGTGGATCTTCAACAGTGTTCTGGACCTCCCTGGAAAACCCCAAAGCCTGGAGCCGCAACTCCCTGTACATTACAATGGCAGTAGCCCTTGCATTGGAAGATGCATCAGCTGTCTCTACCACTGATTAGAGAGTGGTTCTGGCAACCAATTTGCCTTCCTCTATGAGAGCCTGGAATTGAGCTCTGTTCTGCTGTGGACGTCTGTCAGCAAAGTCCCGAACTATTCAAAATTCACAGAATTCGTACTTAGCCATCAGTGCCTGGTAGTTGGTTATCCTGAACTGGAGGCTAGAAGAAAACAACTTCTCTCCCAGTAAATTGAGAAGCTTGCCCTCCTTATCAGTTAGGGGGTTTGCTGCTTAGATTTCACTGTGACGGCCTGGACCAATGAGAGAACAGAAATTCCACGGCTTTGGCTGGGACATAGTACCATCTATCTGTCCTGTTAGGGGTTGGGGCATAAGTAGCCAGGGGATGCCAGACTGTTCTAGATGGCTCCAGGATGGCTTCATTAACAGGGAGTGCTATTTGAGTAAAGCCAGAGGACTGGAGGCTGTCTACGAGCTTGTGTTGAGGATCCTGAATCTCCTAAAGAGGAATCTGCAAGCTCCCCTGTAATTCTGTGAGGAAGTTCTTGGAATTGCTTATAGTAATGGGGGGTGGGAGTGGAGACATTGGAAACACAGCCTCATCTGGAGATGAAGATGGCAATCTTCTCAGTTCCAATGGAACTGACAGATTTGGCACATACTCCTTCTCCTCAGGTGGCAGTTCTGGTTGCCCTCTCTAAAGGGAGAGAAGGGACAACTCTCTAGCATACTGGCCAATTCTGCAGGATGGTATTGGTCCCATGGCACCCAGTATGGCCAATAAGATAGATCAAGTGGGGATTTCAGAGGTCCCCATGGCATGGGGTACCAATGGTTCTGAGGAGGTGATGAGACGAATGTTGGTCCCAAGCTGCTCCAGGCCTTCTGACCAGGAAGGTGCGTTTTGGAGGAGGGAATAATAATATGGAGATGGAGATATATCTATCTCATAGAACTGGAAGGGACCCTGAAGGGTCATCGAGTCCAGCCCCCTGCCTTCACTAGGGGGACCAAGTACTGTTTTTGCCCCAGATCTCTAAGTGGCCCCCCCTCAAGGATTGAACTCACAACCCTGGGATTAGCAGGCCAATGCTCAAACCACTGAGCTATCCCTCCCTCCAATAATAATGATTCATCAGGCAGTTCAGAATCTACCGATGAGGAGAAAGCCAATTCTGAGCCCAACAGCAATACAGATGGTGCCGCTGGAGGAAAGTCACAGCCCAAAGATGGAATGGGAGACAGACTCCTCCCAAATGTTGGCTCTTCTGGTGGAGTCAGAACCTCTCTTGAGAGGGAGGGACCTGATGGAGTAGGAGACTCCAGATCTGGAAGAGCAAAGATGTCCTCAGGAGCAGCACAGATCTCAGCTCTTCCTAGAGGGAGAGGGGTCCTGCCCATTCGAACTGCTGGAGCCACAGTACAGATAGTCTGAGACACAGTCATGGAAGACAAAGACTGTACCATGGGTAACCAATGCTCTCAGTGATCGGTCTTCATCAGTACTGGCAGATCCCAGGGTTTGTGTTTTGAAGATTCCAGAGACATTGGTGCTGGCAGATCGTGATTTAGTGCCAATGAAGCCCTAAACTTGTGGGCTTTCTTGTCACCCTGCTGAGATTTAAGATGTACTAAGTTCTTTTGGGCTGAGCTTAGAGACATGCTTGGTTTAGGCAGGGTTGAATCCAACTTCTTCAAAGTGGATTTGGAGGAAGATTTAGTTTCATGCTTATGAGAATGCTCTCTGTTCTCCTGACAAAACCCTGCTGAAAGTCCTGAGCAAGGTCTCATGAGAGAAGGCGCACTCCTTGCTGAGTCAGGCTCATGGATGAACGGAGGGGTGAGTGGGTGGGAGGGGGTGCCTGAGAGGGGCTCCCAACCTAGTTCCGATTGCAGCCTCATGGCCTTTTCCATTAGGTGTTTCCTTGGACAAAATTCCCACCCTTCCTGGGTATGACTGGGGAACAAACAGCAGATATTGCACCTTGCCACGACACGGATTTTCCCAAGGCAGTACATGCAGCATTGATGGTCATCACTGACTGAGAAGGATCACAGGCAAGAAGCACAAATTTTGAACCCTGGAGTCCTGGGCATAGACCAATATCCAAAATGGGGTACAGAGGAAGGAGTGATCTCCAGATTTGGGAGACTAATTATAAAATACTATAAACTATTAGATAAAACCTCTAAATTCTAAAACTTCTAAAAATTATTTACAGATATCTAAATATATGTTAACCGATAAAGAAATAAATTCAAAGCTTTGGACGCTGGAGGTTCTGACCCAGACCATGGGGTGGTGAGAAGGAACCAGAGACGCAGTCGGTCCACCCACTCTTTATCTCCTCAGTCAGAGGCACGAGGTGAGCCAGGGCGCATATGCGGATCAACAGCCACTGCTTTCAAAATTCTCCGGCTTCAGGTGCATGGAGCGCATACATCCCCACAGGGGAAAACACATAGGGACCAGCACTCAAAGAAGAACCTACAGTGCTAGTACTAATGCCACATCCTTCAGGGTAATGGTGCAGAGAAAGCAAATGGATCTTCACATGCCATATTTAATCTTGATCTCCCTATGCAAATCTCAAATACTACTGTTAAAGGAATAAAAATATGCTGTTGTTCTAGTGAATTTTAACTGAGACAGAAGTTTTAAAGAAAAAAGGTGACTCAGAGTATTATCCATCATCTCTAAAGATGAACGAGATACTGTAAAGGAGATACCATTGAAAAGCAGGATTTATCTCACAGTTGCCATAATCAATATATTGTCCTCAGAAACAATACATGAAAGGAGAAGATGTGATATTGGCAATATCCAGGACTACACTTCAGCTATAAAGAAATGACCTCTATGATGCTGTCAGGGTCAGACCAGCTAGACAGAGAATATATGTAATTTGTTCATTTAGCCCACTATCCCCTCTCCTTCCTTTCTGTATGTGCCCAACTGCATATCTGACAAAATTCCTAAAATGTACATCAGTGTTAAATGACACAAAAACTTCACTTAATTTGAATAAAAAAATCCCCTTTTTATTTAAATTACACAAAAATCTCACACATACTTGGAAAAAGAACAGTAAATAGAATGAGCTCTGTGTCTCATTTTATGAATGAACTGAAATATAATTAATCTTAGGGAACTATGAGTCAATTTGTTTTGATATATTTGTAAAGATAGTCTCAGTAAGAAAGATGAGCTTTTTGTACATTGTAAAAGCATTCACATTTTAAAGGAGTGAAAGTGATTATAATCCAATTTAACATGCTCTATTTGAAAAGATCATGGATGTATTTGGTTACAAAACGTGGACTTGAAATCACAATGTACTATAAACTTTTTGCAAAATTTCCATGTACAATAGAGATCTCAAAGTATGATGTACAAGAAAATGTGATACCATTCACTTCTCTCATGTTAAGTTCACTATGCATGTTTAGGATTCATGATCTACTTCCCATTTTCTCTATTATTGGAAAGAGAAAAAGAATGAATGAATAAATATATGAATATTACATAATTAATCTTTGTGCTATAATATGAAAAAGGGGTTGTTTCACTCCTGCTATTTTCTTAAAACAATTTTTCCAGTGTAGGCCTGCTACATTTTAATTACAGGAGGGACAATCCATTTTCTAAAAATATTCTTTATAGTCACACAGAAAGCTCTGGAATAACAGTGCTTCATTAACAAGCTTAGTCACTTTAAGCAAACATATGAGAAAAGCAATATGGAGAAATATGGCAATAAGAAAATTCAGACTCCTTGAATGGAATATATGCTCCCAGGACTATAGGGAAACTATTAAAACTCTGGCCTGAAATTGCAGCGATTCAGCTTCATTTCTAGGAGGAAACTTGTCAAAATACTTTCCAATTTATGTCCTTTTTAATGTTCTAACATTTAAAAAACAAACCAATTTATATCCTTTATGACAAGTGCTCATTAGTTTCTATTTGTTTTCGTATTAACAATAAATTCAGTTTCTAGACTGCCATCTTTCTCCTTGCATAACTTCCAAAAAACTTCTCTCCTACCCATTTGAGAGGCAGATGAGCACTGAAAATCAGCATAAACATGTTCAGAGTTGCAAAATATGCATTCCTTTAAAGTGACATGAATTCCTCCCATCAATCAGACCAAAAATTCTATGGCAGCTTGGACAAGTTTCTGCAAGTTCATCATTCAATTACTTTGGAGATTTGCTCCCCATTCACTGTCATTATTATTTATAGTGGCTAAAAGTGTGCCCCATGTCTTGCTGACCCTCACCACCGAATTCCCCACTTGTGGCTGCCTGACTTACAAAAAACCCAATCAAACAGAATTCATATTTGAGCATCAAGTATACAAAGGAGGGTGGGAGGAAAGGGTGCGGACTGGACACATGGCCTCTTCTGATCCTTCTCACATTTACAACATCTAAGTAACGAAGCAGCTTTGGCCACTGCTGCTCCCTCGGGGAGCCCCTATCTGGGACCAGGACAAGGGGAGGCCACACACATGGGCTCACCAACACTCACTTTCCCACGAAAATCCATACTTTACAAGAAGTACAGAAAATGGCAGCATTCTCTTTATAAAAATTAAAAGGAGAAGTTAAAGCTTTCATCATGCCACTATGTGATGATATGGTTCCTTTGGTTAGTATCAAGAACATGGCAGGCGTTGTACAAAAAAAGAAAAAGGCATGTACCAAATAAAGTCCAAAAGTCATGACACACTGGGAGCTGTATTACACAGCTAACCTTCATCCTTTTCCTTTCCTTCTTCATTTTCCCCCATACCCCATTACTTTCCCTGTCATATTCTCCACATTATCTCTCACCCTTCTTTTTCCTATTTCCCTCCCATGCTCTTTTCCATTCATCCATTTTCACTTGCTCTTCTCAACTCCCCCGAAGATTCAATTTACCTATCCTTTTCTCTTTTTGCAGTACCCCTTTCTCTCAGCAGCCTCCCACTGTCCTGTTCACTCCTCTCTCTTTCTTCTTTTAAATGTACAATATTTTAGAAACTGCACCAAGTCCAAATTAGTCCTTTCGGGAGACCCACCTCAAAAGGCTCTATTTTCAATTTTGTGCTTCCAAAAAAAATGCCAGTTCAGCGGCAAAGTAGAGTGCCAGCCTGGCATCTGCTTTAATGAATACACCTCTACCCCGATATAACACGACCCGATATAACACGAATTTGGATATAACGCGGTAAAGCAGCGCTCGGGGGGGGGGGCGGGGCTGTGCACTCCGGCGGATCAAACCAAGTTCGATATAACGCGGTTTCACCTATAACGCAGTAATATTTTTTGGCTCCCAAGGACAGCGTTATATCGAGGTAGAGGTGTATTTAGAGAACAAAACAGCCAAGTGTAAGAACATTACAAAGCAGCTGTAACATTGAGTCTGTGTCATCCAGTGGCCTTTAGACAGCATGAACTTGAAAAGAAGATCTGAGTGGTGGAAGCAAAATAATAATAAATTTAGGGTCAGATTTTCAAAGGTGCCTAAAGGAGTTTGGTGCCCAATCCTCATTGACTTTCAATCAGAGCGAGATAAATAATTAATTCTCGTAGGCAATAAAATCACAAAGGCATCAATCCACTCATGATGAACCTTCGTTCTTCAGTAATGTATTCTTAAAACCTTTTGAAATAAGTGTTTTGACAGCCCCCTCCACAGGGTATATAGAATAAAGTTTCTCTTCTATCCTCATCATTTCACTCTTTACTTTTGTAGAAATTTCTGTCCAGGGTTTGGCTGCATATTTTTGATACATAGAAAGCATCTCCACAAAACTATCCAACTGGAAGCATAAACCAAAATGGCTGAAAAAGCAAAAATTCAGGTAAGTTACCTCTGTAGCTGACAAACGTTTATCTCCGTTATCACTGCCAACGCCTGAATCAGAATCCTTCTTACTTGGATATATGTCGTCAATGCTAAATGTAAACAAAAGTGAACAGAAAGTTATTTTAGTGTGCACTAAGAGCCTGATCCTGATCTCAGTGAAGTCAGTGCCAAAACTTCCATTAGCCTCTATGGTCCAAGATCAATCCCTTAACAAATTAATAATATAATACATGTGAAGTAAGACTGGTAACATTATTGTGCAAATGTTCAGTGTCAAGTAAAATTAATTAAACGAACAACTCGACAAGTTCCTCTAAGAAGATAGTAAACTTACTGGTTAAAAATAGGAAAAAATAATCTATTGTTAAATCATCCTTTTTTGTTCACAAAGATAAAAACTGCCAGTAGTTTAGCAGCATTCTGACTGCTTAGCATATCCCCAAACTGACTTTCAAATCAACTAAAATAGTTGAACTCAGACTGTAGTCAACTAAATCGCACCTGAGCATTAATATGTTAAAAATTAATTAGTGTTGGAGGAAAGGGCGTTGGAGCTCCCTAGAGCATGAAGTAATTAATAACATAGGTACCTTTGTGACATGCATTAATTTAAAAACTCCTTGAGGTTTACTTATTTAAATTGGTAAACCATAATAATGCCAGGTACCTTCTGCTCTGGTTTCATTGCGTAATATATGACCTTTACTCATTGTACAGTACAATATTAGTCATATGCTCATGTTCCTATGATAATACATTGACCATCACATTTTTCTGTCTATTTGTGATCTAAAACATTAAATTGTAATCCTGCCCAATTCCACCTTATTTTTTTTGCACATTGTCACTTTCCAGCAACTAGACATATTTACCAATAAAAATGAAAAAAGCAATTTTAAGCGCCTTTGTAAAAGCCAGGTCTCTGATTAAGGCTCAGTTTTTGCCATCTGTTATCAGTAAATACTGGGACTTTGTGTGAAATAATCTGTGGAAATCCCAGAGGTTTTGTGTTTCTTTGGTTTCTTTGTTTCTTATTCTCAGAAACATGAAAACAGTATTTTCCATAATTTTTGGTTTTTCATTGGCTAGTGGAAAAGCTAATGAATACAAAGGATATACTTGTGCTAAAGTATATGTGATAAATTAATAAAGTATAACACAGGAATGTAGAAAAAGTCTGCTATTCCTGATAGGTCCTCAAGCATTGTATTTATTACATATCATTATTAATGTGGTAGCATATAGAAGTCCCAGTTATGGACCAGGACCCCACTGTTCTTGTCACTTGCATGAACATACAACAAAAAGACGCCACTGTATGTCCCATGAGTAAATTAAATGAAAGCCTTTTCAACTTTGATGAAGTAGATCTCTCTCATAATAAACTATATGCTCATTTTATACCATTATACCACTGGTCACAACTCCATAGCTAAAGCTGAATTTCATTTTAGACTAAAATCAAGCATTAAACTATTTTATATAGGATAAATATAGCATATCCACCCCAAATTTACAGGGGTTACTCTCTGAGTACAGGATGAATTTTTGAGAATTTACCTGAAAAATCTATCAGTTTATGAGTTCAAATTAATTTAAGAATTGGTTCTTTAAGAAATGTAGCACCTGTCAGTCTTTTCTTTGTCCCAAATGATCTTAATAAGGAACAACAAAGACTTTTTAAACTATCTTGATAATTAAAATTCATTGAAGTCTTGTGCATACACCATGTTTGAAGAAATTAGGTTGCAAATAAGATAAATAATTAATTATTGTATTTAATATTATTATACAGGTTATCAACAGGGTTCTCCCTGCCCATCTTTTCCTTCATATAGCGCTAGTGCCTGTAACATAGCTCTCTAAACCAATAAACCAACTGAAAATTAAAGGCACAATCCACCAATACACTTTGGCTGCCTTGCACTGCTCTAGTGATGCAAAGCAGATGTAATCCCGGTTCTGGCTGCTTTGTGCTGCTCTGGTGTACCAGTGAATTCGCTGTTTACAATTACAATTTTAAAAAATATTAAAGTTGATACTACTTATCTCAGGTCATTAGAAATATCATATGGTAGCATTATTTACTGTTTGTATCTGAAATGTTTTTTAAAAAACAAGGATATCCCTAGATAAACTTACTAACGTTGAGTTAAGGTTGAGAAGACAAAACAGTAATTAGATCAACATTTTATCACATTATCCCAAAACTCAGCATTACCAATCCAAGAAATTCAGAGTTAAAATTACACTTAAAAGAAATCCAAACATGTTAAGTTTTGGAAATGCACAGTTAAGTGATCTCAAAAACCTTAACTCTGCCCAGTAGTGATAACATGAGGGGGGAAAACATGAAAAACACCAATGTGTATTTAAAAATCAATCTAATCTAATCTGAGTCCATCAAAACTAAAACATCTTAATCAAATTACATGGTTATGGTGGAGGGTAATATTTAATAATCACCAAGATTACATTTAAGTTATGTTATAATCATTCTGAAGTAATACAGGGGTTTCTCTGGAATAAAGATTATTAATTCAGATGAGAGTTTTATTCAAAAAGGTACAGCTGACATAAACCTACTTTGAAAACTCTTGAAGTAAAAGAATAAAAAATATATTCCACTTTGTTTCCAGACTGCTAGAACTGATTTATGTGAACAAAGAATGCAGTGTTAATCTTTTGTACTTACCTCTCTTCCACAGGTTGCTGCAAGTGTGGTCGTTCTATGGCATTAAGATAAAGTGAGTCTGTTGTTTTAATCTGGCACGCCTGTATGCTCAGATATTTGAATATGTGCACTTTACCCTTTATACAAATCTATTAGGATGAGAAAAAAAACATTTATAACCATAAAGATTTAAAAATATATATTTGCTCCAAATTTGACCTTACTAATATTAACTTCCTAGAAAAATAGTAGACAGGATGTTTTCCATCAGATTATATCGTTTAAAAAAATTACAACAAAAACAGTGTGCAATCTCATTTTGCTGCTTTGGTGAAGATGTTAAGAAGTAGCAATGGAGATAATGGGAATTTTACCAATGACTTCAATTGGAGCATGCCCACTGTGACCCATGTGGGTTTGGGCAAGATGTGCACAACTTTATGTCTTCTAGTATAAATACATTCCAAGAATAATGCACATCTCCCTTAACATCAAGAACAACATAAGTGTGTAGAGAAAGTAGAAACAAGAAGCAGCCATATCAACATATGCTACATTATAAATCCAGGAGAACAATACTGTACCTTCCCCCTCCGCAATGGAGAAAGACAAAGCAAATGATATTTTTCAGTTTATAAGTAATAAATATTTTTTATTTTAAGAAAGTAGTTAACAGGGCACCTAAATCAAATGTTCTGTCTCTTTCTATTTAGTTAAATTGTCTTTACAAGTTTCTACGCATTTGTATGATGCATTTATTCCATTTGAGAAAAAAACTGAACTCAGATTTCTAATCTCACCACTTGGTGGTGTCTGCTTCACTTATCTTTTAAAATCAGCTTTATGGTTAATGGAAAAATGGAAAACGTTTTCATTTTCTTTAAGCAAATCACGTCTTACTCTTATTCCATGCAAGCAATGCCCGTCAATCAACAATCATTTTTGGCTCCCATAGCAGAGCTGTAATAGTTTAATGAGTCCAAACAATGACAATGGAAAACTTTGGACGGCAGAAGCCTACAGAGAACACAGGCATTTCCTTCAGTTTTACTGTAGTACTCACTTATAGTACCCGCAAGTACCTGCATACAGCAACTTCACACTGAGAAAGATATAGCATCATCTACTGGTGGAGGTACTATCTACACTAATCATTACAATGTTCCCCTCTCTAGTTAAATATCAATTTAAACAGTAACGCCTAGGAATCCAAGTAGTCTGCCATCCATGCAGATTTCCATGTTAATCTGCCCCCTCAAGTCCTGTATTCAGTCATGTACGCATCACTCATAGTTGGATCTAAATGATCAGCGAGTGAAGGATTCATGTCCTCTAGATCAGGCCTATCTGTTGTGGTCAGACTGCCTGATGAAGATGGCACAGTGTTGAGGTTCCTAGAACACCCCAGCAATTCTTTGTCCACAATCAGTCTCCCTTTATTAGCCATAGGAACCTGCTGAGTACCTCCAAATCCTCTACTGAAGCCCTCTGGAATAGTTGTTGAGCATCCTCAATGTTTGCCCTCCCCTTTCTTTCAGTGAATCTGGGCACCAATTCTCAATGCAATACAAAAGGTTGGGCTCTCACTTTAAAAAAAAAAAAAATCAGGAATGATGAGTTGTTTAGTTTCTTAATTATTGTGTAATGTCCCCTCCAAAAAGGAGTAATTTGGGGATTTTTCCACTTGCATGCCTACAGCTCTCTACTTCCTGGATGGGCACATCATTTTCCTTTTTTCCTGGCATCTTGTGCTCGACATGTTCATTTCCAGCTCATCTGTTCCTCCACCTTCTGGAATGCTGTCATCAGGTCACTGATGGTAGATTCCACCATGTCACCCCCCTGTGTAGGTGCAGAGGGCCTTACCAATTCTTGCTGCCTGAACATCAAGTCACAGGGAAGCATGGGTTTGCGGAACCCAAAAATAACCTGTGACTGTTACACCAGGGAAATCTGATGTGGGGGCTGCCTCACAGGAATATTCCCTGGCTTAAGCACAACCCAATGTTGCATCCAATCATATCTCCCAAGCTCTTCATTATTCCTGGAGAACACAGTGGCATGTTGTACGAGCAACTGTTCTAATCACTTCCCTTTGTTGCTTTCTACGGCTGCTTTTGTTAAGTCAACCCCTAGCTCTTTTACTGACTGGACTGCAACATAGCTCTTGATCTCTGCCCCTTTGGGAGGCTTTGAGACACTAGTTATCTTGGACACTGTCCCCATGGCCTGATTTTTCTCTAGCTACATTTCCTGGTCAGTCACGTTAATTGCACTTATCCATATCACACCCTTTGGTCCAGCTCGAAAAAATAGAGTTTTGCTAAACAGCAATCCTGACCAGATATTGGTGGCTTCAAATACTCCTACAGATTCACTGCAGCTGTACTTTATCATCAGGGGTATTATTGCATGATTAGCTGGCTTCACCACAACTTTACCTGAGCCTTCACAGGAAGGACGAGGTTCCTCTCTGTCATCCTGTAGGCAAGGTAGAGGCACCTCTAAAAACCCCATGTCCACACTTCCTCCTGCCAACATCCAGCAGGGGTATCTGAATGTTATCCAGGGACAAAACTCTTCTATTAATACCCCAAGAGTTCTTGTGATGCCCTCGGATGAAATCCTCTCCCGACATAACAGCACTAGAAATACTGGTCACCACAACAAAAGTCCACCTAATATGCAAAGACCCCAAGTTCAGGGGCAGCACTGTTGATTAACACTCACCAGTTTAATTATGAATATTAAATATATATATATATATATATATATAGGTCATCGAGTCCAGCTCCCTGCCTTCACTAGCAGGACCAAGTACTGATTTTGCCCCAGATCCCTAAGTGGCCCCCTCAAAGACTGAACTCACAACCCTGGGTTTAGCAGGCCAATGCTCAAACCACTGAGCTATCCCTCCCCCAGTACAAACTCCTGCAGTACAAATTCTCTTCTCTTTCAGCACTAGGAGTTCGCCATAGATGAGATTTATTTCAGATCCTGAGTTCAACAGCATTGTAGTTTTCCAGGCATCGATGTCTTCAGACACATAGTAACAGGTGTCTGTGTAGCTCCTGACTGGCCCATTCTAAGAGTTGCTGATGGTGGCCCTACTGCATCAGCAACTTCTCGTTTCCCTTGGTGTGGCTTACATCTGTTTGGGCAATTCTGTCTCCAGTGGCCTTTGCTTCTATATCACCTGCAAATGTCATCTGTCATGGGATGCACTTGGGAAACAGTCTCTCTCTTCTGACCTATGGGATGCCTGTGAATAGGTTGCACATGGGCCTCTGCCAATTATTTAGCCACTTCACTAGCAATAATTTCTTGAAGTGCAACATCTGGTATAAGGGAATACCCTAACGCTGCAAATTAGCAGCTAATACCTTTATGAGAAACATGAATTTCTTCTTCCACATTTTTGAACTCTGCATATAATCAGGACCATAGATATGTCCAGTATGTTATCCTTCACCAGCAGGTTATGAAATTCTCCTCTTAAGCTGTTTACAAACTGACTTTTCACACAGAATACTCTCATGGCTTGCCAGTTCCAGATGTGGAACAGCCGATTCTGCTTCACTAGAGTCATCTCCTAGACAGGGGTATGACGTAAAGGCCTACTGAACAATCTCCTTAATGCACGCTATAACTCTGCAGGGGTTCCTCTTCCAGATGCCTTCTGGCTTGCCATTCCTTCCAGTATTTCAAAAAGACCAATGGCCTTTCACAGAGGTTATATAAGTGTTTGTGTGACTGTCTATAAGAACCATGATCCGCATTGGGAAGCTGCTGGTAAAATACTTTGGCATCACTATTCAAAAATACAGCTTGGTACTGTGCTACTTCCTCATCAGTCCACTCAAAGTCTGTGAAGACTCAAAGATTCCAGTCTCATCTGCATGACCAGTAAATTTCTTCTCAGGCAAAAGAGCTTCTGCCATCTTGAAGCCACCAGTTGTAATATTTGCTTACAGAATCAGAGATTTACTGGGACACAGCAAGCACCAACTTAGTACACACAGGCAGGACAGATCTTCCTGCTAACCCCTCAGGTCATATCAACAACATAACATACAAGGCAACAACTTAACAGTAAGATATAGCACTGTCTACTGGTGGAAGTGTTGCCTACATTCATCATCACAATACATTACACTTCAAGGCAGGCTATATCCAAATATGGAACTTATTAGTTTCTATGTGCATCACATACAGTAGGCTTACAGAAAGTTGTTTTAACTACTGTCCTGAACATATTAGTGGCTTGTTAATTGGTAAAATCACACCAAAGCTTCCTGAAATGTCTGCCCATTCACTTATAGTAGTTATGGAACATAGGTTTATCCACAACATTTCTCTTACAATTTTCCCCATCATCATCATAAAAATATCCTGTTTATTAGCAGTAACCATTGAAGGAAGACAGGCGAATGAAATAAAGATTACCAATGTATTTATAAAGTAGCTGCAATTTAGTGGGGGGAATATTCTAGAATGACTCTGTTCAGGTGCTATGTATGCTCAAGAGCACAAGTTAGGAGCTTGAGGAGACCTACCATCTCCCATTTATTTATATTTCAGAAAAAATTCTAGCTAAAATCAATTGACTGTGATCATTAAGACCCAACAGATAGCATTGCTGGGTTTGCAGTCTTGGAAAAAAACAAGATAATGAAGTTTTATACTATAATAATTAAACACAGGCTGTTCTTGATATCATCTAGCCTATTCTTATTCTAAAATCACAATTTAAGTGACACACATTACTTACTTGTGCTGGTGGAGACTGCAGAGGATTGTTCTCAAGCAATAATACTTGTAACTGCACCATCTTTCTAAAACAAACTGGAATCACGAGCACTTTATTGCAGGAAAAGTCAAACTTTACCAAGGGAAGCTCTATAAGTTCTAAAAGTAACAGAAAGGATCATAGTTATTATGGTATTTATTTTTGTCACAAAATATATGAAATAAGTATTTTTGAATATGATTCTATTTGTAATTGGAGAAAATAAGGATTCCACAGTATAATAAATTAAATTTATTTTTCTTCTAAAAACAAGTTATGGACGATCCTGTTACTTTACTTATGTACTCTGAAGACCTTATAAATTACATTCTGTTTACAATGTCCACCCGGTGCTATAATCACAGCACTTGGCATTCTCAAGTATCTAGGCCAACTTGGCTGTTGGCAGCTGCTTAAAATCAAATCAAATACCTTTCATGCTGCAAAGGGAGGCATAGCTATTTAAGACTATAAATTCCAAAAAAAAACAAGTGGTTTTGAAAAATAAATTCTGTACCATATTAAGTAGAAAGAATAATCTCTAACTTCTGTTTATATTACTAGAAACTATTGTTTCTCAGTTGGGGTACAATGTATTGTACTATTCTTTCAAATGAGTATAGACAGTTTCCTAGAGTCGCTCTGTCAAAGATACCTTTTTTGGGATTGCTGATCAGGCAGAGCCAGGCAAGAAGGCTGGGTCTCTAACATAGGTCACAGCATCTCAGATTACTAAAGGATGGTCAGTATTGATGGCAAACTCTGGAAATCCTGATGGGATCTCTCCAAAGGCATTGTCAGAATAAACAATGCTGCCACAATAAGGGATGGAAATGGGATTAAGTAAGAAAAATAGCTAAATATAGTCACTTTCCCCCACAACATCATCAATGTTGATATTAATTTAGGTAACTATAAAGAATCAAAGCAAAGCCAAATATAGTAACTGTTCCCTTTTGTGGGCAGGACTACGTTACTAGTATACTCAACTTTTTCTGATGCTTTTCATTACTAATATTGAATCAAACATTTAGTCCTTTCTTGTCTTCAAAGAAAAAATTGTTTGAGTAAGAACTTCAAGATTTAGCCCAGAAAAATAGCTGGCTTTCATAACTGCATCTTATCCCCACAAGTCCTGTAAATTTATAAACACCATATCTAGACTCACCTCATTTTTTATGATATGTACATACCTAAGGTGTATGTTACTAAGCACCACTTCCCCGTTTAATGTCTTATTGCTTTAATATCCCCCAAATATACACACAGTTTTATGCCAATACTGTGTATCAGTGTGTAAAAACTGACCACAATAGTTTAATGGTGTTGGTAATCAAATACCAGAGACCAAGAGGACGATATAGAATTTCTTCTGGTGCATTTCCTAAGGTATCATCACTTGGACAATAACATAATATTTAGGGCTGTCGATTAATCGCAGTTAACTCATGCGATTAACTCAAAAAAATTAATCGTGATTAATCGCACTGTTAAACAACAGAATACCAATTGAAATGTATTAAATATTTTGGATTTTTTCTACATTTTCAAATATATCAATTTTGATCACAACACAGAATATAAAGTGTATAGTGCTCACTTTATATTATTTATTACATACATTTGCACTGTAAAAATGATAAACAAAAAATAGTATTTTTCAATTCACCTCATACAAGTACTGTAGTGTGCAATCTCTACCATGAAAATGCAACTTACAAATGTTATTTTTTGTTACATAACTCAAAAACAAAACAATGTAAAATTTTAGAGCCTACAAGTCCACTCAGTCCTACTTCTTGTTCAGCCAATTGCTAAGAGAAACAAGCTTGTTTACATTTATGGGAGATAATGCTGCCCACTTCTTAATTACAATGTCACCTGAAAGTGAGAACAGGTGTTTGCATGGCACTATTGAAGCTGTCGTTGCAAGATATTTACATGTCAGGTGTGCTAAAGATTCATATGCCTCTTCATGTTTCGGCCTTGCTCCAGAGGACATGCGTCCATGCTGATGACATTAATTAAATTTCTGACTGAACTCCTTGGGGGAGAATTGTATGTCTCCTGCTCTGTTTTACCCGCATTCTGCCGTATATTTCATGTTATAGCAGTGCAAATATTTGTAATCAAAAATAAATATAAAGTGATCACTGTACACTTTGTATTCTGTATTATAACTGAAATCAATATATTTGAAAATGTAGAAAACATCCAGAAATATTTAAATGGTACTGTATTCTATTCCAGTTTAACAGCGCGATTAATCGCAATTAATTTTATTAATCATTTGACAGCCCTAATAATATGCAACTTCTACTCACACTGAAGCAGTACTGATTTGATTAGGCTTCTAATGCAAGTACAATGACCTCAGGAAAAAAACCACAGTACTTTGAAGTACATGATATACTTTTCTCCAAGATTCCTAAAATATTCTAGGACTCCACAGGGCTGATCCTCAGCTGGTGTAAATTGTCATAACTCCACAACAGAGCTAAAACATTTTATATCAGCGGAGGGTCTGACTGCATAGGTCATTCATAAATAAATACTCTTCAAACCAATGATTTGAAGACAAGTATCAAGCCACCATGAATCACAAAGATAATTCATTTTAAAAAGACCTACATATTGCTTCTGTTTGGCAGTAAGTATTGTAGTATGTTGCTGATGCACGGTAAATCCACCAAATTCAACAAATTTTAGCACAAGGAAATGCGAGGTTTTTAATCTTACTTATTTACATAATTAAACATGCATATTTTCTAAGTTGTAATTAAAAAGTAATTTTAAAGGTCTTTTTTTTTTCTTTTTACCTTGTGGTAAAACCTTGAGGTAATTTCTTCTGATATTCAGTTCTCTTAGAGATTTCAACTGGCCTATCTGCTGTGGCAAAGTTGTGATTTCATTGCAGCTGACATCCTATATTAAAAGCAATAAGGAGATGATGAACTGTCTTCCCTCAAGACAGTTGACTATTATGGGTGTGAAATTCGAAGTACTTTGTTGATCCATTAAAACATGTTTTCCAGGTTAATGAAATGTAAATTCATATAACCTGCCATGTCTTATCTTTGCACTGAAAAACTAGCATGTGATAAGTGTCACATCACATAAAATCAAAATACAGCATTTACTTAGGTTTGCTTAGTGAAGTTACGCAGAGGGCTATTTGGGCTCCTTGTTCATTTTCCTACATCTGTTTTTGATTTTCCAGTAAATTGCTGAAGGACTTTGCAATCTGTCGGGAGGGGGTGGGGGAGGCAGAACACTGATAGGAAATGAACAATTTTCTAAAATCAAGCGACTCTCTTTTGATGGGACTCTAAATTAGATTACTTGCGGGGAGATTTGGTGGAGATAGATTAGAAGTTGGGTTTCAATTTAAAAAAAATTGATTTAGGGATTTTTCCTTTTTTAAAACCAAAATGCTAGCAACACAAAAACATAATACAATTGCAGTTATTTTTACACACTAGTTTAAGAACTGGATATAGGAAGGGGCTCACAATTACCGGTAGGTATGCAATTCATACTTTAAACTCTACAGAAGGAGAAACAGTCTCCTCTTACAAAAGTCACCTATTTGAAAGAGAGAGAAAGAGAACTGGCAATTCAATGTGACAGTACCAATTTAAGATGGTGGGAAACAACTCTCCTCTTTTATAAAAAACATCATTTATTTGATGGGAAATACAGACGTTGTTAAAAGAGCATTAGGTAAAAAGTTTCAAAAGCACGTAAGTGACTTAAAAGCATAAGTCTCATTGAAAGTTAAAGGAATTTAGACTCCTAAATCATATAGGTGCTTTACCCTATTTTCTTGGTTAAGTGGTCCCAAGTTTACCACACCTAAAAATTATAATATATAGTTTTAATCAGAGTACTCTGTGAACTCAGAATGTCTGTAAGTTCTCCAAAGCACAGGCAGAGAGCACTCCACTGGTTAATTCGCAATGACAGGTGTGCGGGCCCCACTATACTGAGTGCTGTGTGCTTTGTTCCTGTGATCAGGGAGGTTGTTGAAATTTACAAAAGGTACAAAAAAAGAACAATTCCTGTACATTTCAATGCCCTAATGGATAATTTATAGAAGGCTGAATTAGGCCCCTCATCTCAGGTTTTAACAACCTGGACCAAGATGAAGCTTCTGTTCATCTCACAATCTCTAAAAGAACAACTGCTAGAAAGTTAGATTTGTAAAGTTAAGATGCAGTACAAGATGGAGTTGATCCAACACAAGGTGTAATGGAAAGGAGGAAATGCATTAATACTAGTAATACATATATAAAATAAATGCATTAATAATACTAATACTGTTGATGCATTAATCAAGATTCTGAAAAGCCTAAAATCAGTAATCAAGATCAACTCCTGTAATCAGGGCATTTAAAAACAAGATCAAATTAACTTACAGGCTTTAGCTTATACTACCAAACACACCAGTATGTAGTCAACATGACACTGAAAAAATGCTAAACCTTTTGCCTAAACCTGTGATGCATTGTCATTTGACTAGAATGGTCCTGCAAGATTTCATGTACTGTATAATATGGAGATCAACAAAAGGAAGGAGACACTATCTCCGAGAGTATGATTTACGTAGTGATAATACTTTCCCCTAAAGAGACAAGGTAATTTCTTAAGGACATTAACTCCTACTTTTACGGTTATTGTTTCAAGTGGCAGAGTTGAACAATACCCATAAGCTCAAAGATTCTGCAGTTCCCCAAATCAGGTTTCAAATTTAGTCCTTTGAAGGGAGTTTCTCTAATACTATTCAAACATATTATGTCAATGCCATTTCCAAATCAAGAATTTCTTCAAAGAATAATTAGTGAGAAAACTGAAGGGGGAGGGAGCTCTATTTGACAATATTGGATTGGGTATCAGAGAGATAAAAGTCTCCTTATCAGGATCCCACTGCAGCCAAAACTTCCTTCCCTTCTCAAAACAGAGCCAGGGAATTGTTTTAGGTTTTAGACAAGGAAATTAATAAATCCTTGTTAATGAGTGCACTGGAAACTGTCTCTTGTCCAAATTACTGTAAAGTATGGTTAATTGCATAGTTCTTAGTCCAAATATTTTTAGGGATTTACTGCCCTAATTTTTATCTAAAGACTTGAAACAAGTTCATAATTAAGCATTTACTTTTTAGAACATACAGTTTAAAAGGTAAAGTGCCCCTCTTGCAGAAAAATTGTATGGTAAGGATGTGTCTAGAAGCATATTTCTATGTGTGTATGAATCTTTAATAAAACCGACTTGGTTTCAGGGTGTAAGAGAATTTTTCAAGGAAGTATAATAATTTTATGGTTGTTAGTAACTGCAAGGACAAAGTCTGCTGGTGACCTTTTAAGAAATCCAAGAATAAAACTCATCTTTTTAGTTCATAGTCACAAGATATCCAGAGATAATAGTATCTTTTATCCGACTCAACACTGCATACAACATTTTTTTACTTTCTGGTTGGGTACATATGACAAATCAAGAGCAGTGTACTCCTCCTAATTCCAGTATGTAATACATTACCCTGCTTTTGTTTTGCATCTTGGCTTCAAGGACATCTGCAGACAATTAAAATAATGTACTCCAAATGCCTTTTCAAATTCCAAAGGTTAATATTTGGTGAAGGTCAGACTTCTTCTAATAATTCCATTTTATTCATACCAGTTGTCTCCCTGTTTGATAACATGGACAAGCTCTCTCAAATAAGACTGGAGAACAATAGTCAAGTGGAATTTGGAGGTCAAATAGTGTGCAAACAAGTTAGTACTGTTAGCACTATCGAAAGTTTGAAGTTAAGGGTTCTAAATACTCAGTTTTTTACAGGAGCGTATAGTTGTACACTAGAGCTACCTCCAAAGGCCTGCTCTACAGCAGCATGCAGGTTGCCTTCATGCAGCTAAGCTCCTTGGCACTGAAGGGATGCACATTTCCATACACGGGCCACATCTCAGCAGCAGAAGCACAGTAATGCCGTTAACAGGCATCTCTTCATGGTCATGGAGAGGATTCACCCCTTAGGACAGGTGTAAACTACACCTCTACCCCGATATAACGCAACCCGACAGAACACGAATTCAGATATAACGCGGTAAAGCAGCGCTCTGGGGGGCGGGGCTGGGCGCTCCAGCAGAGCAGCGTGTCAGGCTCCGACACGCTGCTCTGAGTGGGGTGTTAAGGGTGCCAGGCCGGGGCCGAGGGGTTGGATAAGGGGCAGAGGGTCTTGGGGGGGGCGGTCAGGGGACAGGGAGCATGGGAGAGCCACAGCCCGAGGAGGGGAGCTGCAGTGCAGGGGAACGTCACATGGGCTCCAGCCGGTGCCGAGAAGTTGAGGAAGACTGGTCCATGCGGGGAAGTTGCAGATCCAGGGCAGGGAGAGGTGCCTGTCCTAGACGGTGCCGTGCAGGTGCCCCTGTCCCGGTGCTGGAGGGCTTGGCACACAGCGGGCCCAACTGGCAGGCTGCGCCCCGCTCGCAGCAGCGCCGGGCGGGTTCTCTGGGTCCACAGCGCGCCGCACTACCTGCCCGCAGTCAGGGGCTCCATGTGCCCCAGCGGACAGCTGGCCACAGCGTCCTCACCAGAGATGGGCTGTGTGGGGCTCTGCGGAGGAGAGACGGGCTGAGCGTGGGCACGCACGGCAGGAGCCGCCCGCCGATAGCTCCCCCTCCCCTGGCACTGCGTGGGCACGGGGCGGGGACCAGGCACACGTGAGCACCTCGGGTGAGGCTGCCTGCCCTGCTCCCCATCGTGGGCTCAACTGCTGCACTTGGCTGGGCATGCTCCGCGGACCGGGCAGCGGCTGCCGGGCCAGTTCCCCCTGCCCCGCCCCTGCGGGGCTTGCCCCAGCTGATGTGGTCGAGCAGGTGTGAACGTTTCCGTGCGCCGGCTCCCCGGGTCCTAGTACCAATCCCGGTGCGGCGCGTGGCTCAGCGTGGGAGTCCTGGGGGTGATTAGGGATGGGGGGGTTGGATGGGTCAGGGGTTCTGAGGGGTCAGTCAGGGGGGCAGGAAGTAGGTGGGGGTTGGATGGGGGCAGGGCTATTTGCTGACTATGAATAACGGAGGTGCTCGAGGCCAAAGCAAGTTCGATATAACGCGGTTTCACCTATAACGCGGTAAGATTTTTTGGCTCCCGAGGACCACGTTATATCGGGTTAGAGGTGTATCAAAATAATTTCAATTCAGTGTTAACTCTAAAGCTTCTGTTTCACTCTGTGTCCATCTCACTTTTCAAAACTACTACATACATTTGGACCTGCTGGAGGGTTTCCACCATTTCAGTCCCATCTTCTGCAAAAAATTCTGTGTGCACTTTGAGCACTGATAGCAAGTAAAATAAATCATCTGGCTGTTGACCCACTGGATGATTTGTCAAGAGTTACATATTTTCCCATCATCTACAAAGTCAATTATTTTATTGAAACGAAAGAAAAACACAGTGTTGATTTTATTATTCATTTTCATATTTAAATTTTAAAACTTTGTATTTAATGTACCTAAGGCACTTACAGAATTTCCAGACTGGTGCATACCTAGTTACCTTGCCATTAAAAATATTTGCTTTTGCTTTTTACTCATTATTAGAACCAACTCAGACAAAAGGGGGAGCTGGATTCAATTCTGGCTCAAGCAGCCTTATTCAATTATATTTCAGTTGCAGCACACAACAGTTGCAGTTACACCTTCATTATCCCTTCTGAAGACAATTAGTTTCTCCAACTATAAATGAGGACAGAATTTAGTCTGCAGAATTTATTACTGGTGATTATATATAAAAAGAAAAGAACCCAGACTGACTTTTAGATCTCAGAGTTGAGTATGCAACATTGCCAACAGGAAAAAATATTTACTTATAAACAGGACATTTAATATGAAATAACTGAGACAAACAAAATATCATGGAACTCTACAATGTTGTTTTACTAAGTCACTTTTCAGAGTAGAACCACAGTCAGCTGATTGAAACAGATTCAATTTATTTTAAAAGAACTCAAAGGATTATGAAATCCTGCTGGTATACAGGAACAAGATTAATTTCACTCAATATCTTTAAATTTTAATGGTTACAAATTAGTAGAAAAGACAACTACAATGTGGTTCCATTCATTTTGGATTTCTTTCTGAAATTATTCTTATAAATGTTAATACAAGTTTATTCCAATAGATGGTCAAAGCAAGCAAGGATAACAATCAGTTAGTATCAAAGGGGTAGCCGTGTTAGTCTGAATCTGTAAAAAGCAACAGAGGGTCCTGTGGCACCTTTAAGACTAATAGAAATATTGGGAGCATAAGCTTTCGTGGGTAAGAACCTCACTTCTTCAGATGAGATTCTTACCCACGAAAGCTTATGCTCCCAATACTTCTGTTAGTCTTAAAGGTGCCACAGGACCCTCTGTTGCTTTAATCAGTTAGTAGGTTAAGCATAATTAAACAAATGATGGTGGTAAAGATATCCAGTTTTACTTTAATACTTATTATTGGAAGGTTTAAACATAGAAACTGACATCCATTGAATAAGATTCCAGGTGTCTTCCAGATTATTCAAACACTCAGTAGTATGCCATTAAATATTAATAGGCCTTTCATCTGATTAAATCTTTTGTTCACTACCTATTAAAACATTTTAAATTTGCTTAAAATATTGGTTGCTGTGTGTTTTCAAAGGGTGAAATTCACCATACTGCCAAAGACCAAATAAATCCTTAAACTAGGCCTGAACTGGTGTAATAGGCACATATGAGTTTATGCAAGCCCTCAACATTAAGTGAATTTCATCCTGCACATCCATCTCAAAAATCATGATTCAGTCATGAGTTAACATTTTAATAACCCAAGCCAGTTCTCTTAGAGCTTATGCCATCTGAGACCATACTGAATGCAAGGGAAATAACTGAACTACTGAATTGTAATTAATTGCAACAACCAGAGGAAAGTTATTTTCCTAACCAATACTTGAAAATAATCTGAATGTTTACTAAAGTGGTAGCATCTAAATAGACATTAAAAGACATTTCAATGTTTCATTTCAGAGACAAAAGACAGATTTACACAACAAATACAATTTGCTCTATGGAATGTATTTACTAAAATCTGGGTGCAGTTAAATGGTGAAAATGTTAAATTTCTATAAAACAGTATTGTACAATAGCAACAGAAACATTTTACTGGTAAATGCTTTTATTTGGGTTATGAGACCTAGCTTAATCTGTGACAACCTATCCATATAAACGTCTCTGCATCATATACTGTAGCACTATTTATCAATATGCTTTAATTTATATTCCACTTTACCCCATCCAATACGTCATAGGTTAGCAATTTCCAAGCAAACAATCCAATTTGAATAGTGACCTAAATAATCACAGTGGTCATCAACGTAAGGAGATTATGTCATCAGAACTGAATTATTCACAAATTTAACAAACCTTGTTATGTTAACATGCTATTTTGTAACCATACAGAACACAGGAAAAAAGATTAGAGTCATACTTTCAGCTTTCACACAAGTTTTTCTACCCTCTTGCTCCAGTCAGAATCTAACCAAAGTGATACGTGCTACAATGTTGTTTTGCAATTATTTTTAGAAAAGTAATTTTTACATTTTCTTGCTGCTTCCAAAGAGTGACACTGATGCTGGGACTGGGAAGTAGCAGAATCAGTCAAGTCTGTTGTCTTTTGAAACAGTGGTAGTACAAAAGACAGTAGGAACTCAAAACAAAACAAAAATCCAAAGAGTCCTGCCTCCTCCGGAGCACAATTTGTACTTCTTTTGAACCTCTTAAATAATTTTGCTTTTAATTTTTAAAAGCTAAATCAGAAGCAGGGCTTTTATTTTTACTTAATGCAAATTCTGTTTACTCATGGAACTAGGGTTGCCAACTTTCTAATGGCAGAAAACTGAACACCCCTGCCCCACCCCTTCTCCAAGATCCTGCCCCCACTCACTCCATCCTCCTTCCCTCCATTGCTCGCTCGCTTATTTTCACCGGGCTGGGGCAGGGGGTTGGGTTGTAGGAGGGGGTGAGGGCAGGCTCTGGGGTGGGGCCGGGAAAGAGGTATGAGGGGGCTCTGGGCTGTGGAGTGGAGCCAAGGGGTTTGGAGTGTGGGCGGGGGTTCCAGGCTAGGGGTTGGGGTGCGGGAGGGGGTGAGGGAGAGGGCTCTGGCGTGGGGCTGGGGATGAGGGGTTTGGGGTGCAGGAGGGGGCTCCAGGCTGAGGCCGAGGAATTCAGGGTGCGAGAGGGGGCTTCAGGCTGGGGCAGGAGATTGGGGTGCAGGAGGGGGTGAGGGCTTTGGCTGAGGGTGCGGGCTCTGCGGTGTGGCCGGGGATGAGGGGTTTGGGATGCAGGAATGGGCTCTGGGCAATTTTTCTGCAAGAGGGGGTGAGGGGGGCGGGCTCCGGGAGGCGCTTACCTCAGGTGGCTCCCAGGAAGCGGCATCACGTCCCTCTTGCTCCTAGGTGGAGGAGTGGTCAGGCAGCTCTGCGTGCTGCCCTTGCCCCCAGGCGCCACCCCCACAGCTCCCATTGGCCGCGGTTCCGAGTCGGAGGGACATGCCGGCTGCTTCCCAGGAGCCGCACGGAGCACTGGACTTTTAACAGCCTGGTCAGCGGTGCTGACCAGAGCCTCCAGGGTCCCTTTTCGACTGGGCGTTCCAGTCAAAAACCAGACACCTGGCAACCCTCCATGAAGCAGTAACTGCATGGATAGTGCTAAACTACCTTGTCAGTGTGTTTCAACCTGTTCTCAATGGACTAGTAGGATGGGAAGGTATTTCAGTAGTTCTTCACTGAAACTGCTATCAAGGATGCCAGAGGAATAAATACCAGGGAGGGAGGGGAATTATTTCAGCTCAGTACTAATGTGGACACGAGAACAAATGGATATAAACTGGCCGTCGGGAAGTTTAGGCTTGAAATTAGATGAAGGTTTCTAACCATCAGAGGGGTGAAGTTCTGGAACAGCCTTCCGAGGGAAACAGTGGGGGTGAAAGACCTCTCTGGCTTTAAGATTAAGCTTGATAAGTTTATGGAGGGGATGGTTTGATGGGATAATGTGATTTTAGTCAATAGGTCAATAACGTGCCATCGCTGGTAATTAGTAACAATGGTCAATGATGGGATATTAAAAGTTACTACAGAGAACATTTTCCGGAGGGTCTAGCTGGAGAATCTTGCCCGCATGCTCGGGGTTCAGCTGATCGCCATATTTGGGGTCGGGAAGGAATTTTCCTCCAGGGTAGATTGGCAGAGGCCCTGGAGGTTTTTCGCCTTCCTCCACAGCATGGGGCAGGGGTCGCTTGCTGGAGGATTCTCTGCGACTTGAAGTCTTTAAATCATGATTTGGGGACTTCAACAGCTGAGTCAAGGGAGAGAATTATTCCAGGAGTGGGTGGGTCAGCTTTTGTGGCCTGCATCATGCGGGAGGTCAGACTAGATGATCATAATGGTCCCTTCTGACCTTAAAGTCTATGAGTCTATGAACTAAAATATGAAATGCAGTCCAACGAGAAATAGACTGGCACCACCAACTTATTTCAGAGAGACCCCCAAACAGCCATCAGATGACAAGGATGTTTATTCATTGCTAAGTAATGTCACATTCAAACCAGCAGTGACCAAGGGTTGGCTGGATTCAAATCCCATTAATAATCCATCTAGTTATTCTGTCCCCTAAAAAGGGAGATGTTTAATATTCCTGAATTGTACTTGCAAATAAAAACTTAATAAAATAAATCCACTAATAAAGCATAAAGTAAACCATCACTATAACTAGCAGTTTCATTTTAAAGTAGTGACATTGTTTTTGTTTGTGTTTTAATTTGATAACTTTTTAATTTTCATTAAGAAGTCATTATAAATATGACGAAGTATGAAAAAAGATAAACCAATAAAGTACACATTTCACAAAAAAGAAAAACATTAAACATCCTATAAGCCATTATAAAGACCCCATACATCCCAAGGGAGAGAAAGAAAAAAAAAGTATCCAACTACAGTTAGCCCAACTATAGTTGTAAGGGCTGAATCCTGAGACCTGCTGAATACTCTCAGCTACTACTTAAACACCCCAATCTTGCAACTAGCTCCACGGAGGGACAGCCAGTTGCAGGACTGGGGCCGAAGTTAACTCAACACCATGTAACAGGTTCAGGCTTTAAGGATAGGAAATATTATTTAAAAAATAAGATGGGTGAGCAGATACTTTCTGACACCACGGTGACAACACCTTAGAAATACCCAAGATAGAAGCAGTAGGTAGAGACTATACCAGTCAGAAAAATGTTGCAATATAATTTCTACTGGGAATTCAGGAGCAATGCCAGAGTAACTGGTTCATTTACTAATGGCTATTCTCAAAAGGTTTAGGTGATCAGAAATAAGCAGAAGACAGTCCAAAACAGTTTACACTTTAACAAAACAAGGCATCATATAAAGGGAAGAAAGTGAGGGAGGAGAAAACATTAAAATATATACAGTCTTTTACAGATAACCTTTTCATATACATTTTCAATTTAAAAAAAAATTCTCAAGTGCCATTTAGTTCCTGCCCTCCATGCCCTCAATAACTGGCTGATTTCTTATAGCCATTACAGAAGGGGTAGGTTTTGCAGAAAGAGGACAGTGGCCGTATGGATCACTTCAGAGAAGACATTCCATGCATAATGGACAGCATGGAAATATTTGTGAGAGAAACTAAAAGGGACTGAAAAGATGAGCATAATTTGTAAAATACAATGAGGTAAGAAAAGAAAAAAAAGATGAGTTGAGAGGGGCAGAGCTAGGAAGGGACTTGGAGGCCAGAACAAGAAACTTGAACTTATTGCAGCAAAACAGGGAGCCAGTAGAGGGATTTGAACAGAGGAATGATTTGGTCATGCAGTGAGAACAACAAGTAGGCAAGATGATCTTCACTGATGTGTTTTATATGAACCCAAGGAGAGTGATATGGATGACAGGGAGCCTGGAAAGGAGACAGTTACACTGTAACATTTTTCCTATTTGATGCAATTAAGAAGTTCACCACATATTAAGGGGCACTGACTGTAACAGTGATTACTGTATCATTAGGCTTTTGCAGGACGTTCTTTACAAAGTTGATTATACTGTAACTAGTAATAAAACAAACAAAAAACAAACATTCAAATCAGTAACATACCAGTTCCATTAACTGTTTTAGCTGACCTATCTCTTCTGGAAGGGAACCTAGCTTATTGTTACTTGCAATTAAGACTTTTAGAGGAAGACCACACAGGCAAGCTGGCAAAGAAGAAAGCTGATTTCGACTGCAACAAAAGAAACAAAAACAAACATTAAAAATACAAGTTACATTCTATTGTATCCTCACTTAGAAAATCTGAGATTACAATGTGCTATTTAAAAAGTCCAGTTATTGAGATATCTTGATATATCAACTTGCATGTACATAAAAGTTTTGGAATAAAAACTGCATTAAAACATCAAACATAAGCAAAATTAGAAAAAGATCTCCATTTAGTGAACAAAACAGCTTTATGGAATATCACCATCCTGAAACAAAAGAATTAATTTTATCAGTTTACTCATGAATATACTACATGAACAAAGTGACATCAACTTACAACAGCTGTTTTCCTTCACAACAAATGCAGGAAACTCAATGAGGGCAGTAGCTGCAAGCATTTTAAAAAAAATCTATGATTTTACTGAAGTAAGCATAAATATGACACTTTTTTCCCCAGCTAACTGAAAGACAGGCTAACAACTGATCATAGAAAAAACACTGGCATGCCTCCGGTTCTCACAAACACAGCTACATGCGAAGACTTCTCTCTGTGTCTGTTGCAACCCGTTTTTCCCCCAGGTATTTGAAGCACTGAACATTCTTTACAGCCTGAAACTCTTCACATATTTCAGATTGGAAAAGCCAAATTGTTTATTCTCTTACCTGATCATTCGTTTTCTATGACTTGATCTTGCAAAATAGACTATAGTGTTTTCTCCCTCTTTGGTAACAACAATAGAAAAGATGGCAACCAACCAAATCCAACATTTATTAATGAACTTTACTATAACACATCACCACATTATATGAACACCTCACATATATTAAAGTTACCTGTGAGTTAGGGATGTGTTATCATACTTATTTTGCAGATGGGAAAACTAAGGGACAGGAAATAAAATTACTTGCCCAAGGCCACACAGGAAGTCTGTGGCAGAGCTGGAGAGTATACTTCAAGGCTTCTGATTCCTAATACTGTGATTAAACCACAAATCTATCATTCTCCCATCCTTGAAAAGTTTCTCCTTCATTGTTCCTCCTTTGCACATTCTTTGCTCCCCAGTTTGAGACAATCTTTATGTGAAAGAATGAAGGTTAGCCTGCACTTCTCATCCCTAACAGGAACTTCCTTTTTCTAAATCTCATAGGATAATGTCCATCAGGCTGGGTTGGTGTATTAATCAACTCAGTTACACACAGAGTTAACTGTTAGTTTGTTTTTCTGTGACTTTGATCAGAACAGTGTTCTAAACAACAGTATCTGACAGGACTCTCAGAATGCAGAGGCTAATCTGAATGGGAAGACACCAACTATGATCCCAATCATTTCTTCCATTAAAAGAGAAACCTCAAAGGAGGGTTGTCTCCAAACCTGTCTCAGCCAAATGCAGCAGTCACCAATGCCTGATCAAGGTGCCCAGCACAGTTTATCTAACAAGGCTTCACCTCTAGCTGTCAAGGAAGAAACTACAGCCCAGTTGGTGTATGCTCTGATCCTGATCAGGAAGGACACTGCTGCTGTGATTCTTATATACAATTCTTTAAGCACAATGGCATATCAGGAAGCCTCAAGGCCATCTGAATCCTTCAAAATGGATAAACAGTAAATCAACCTTTGTAAAGGCTCTGTTCCCGCAGAGAAATTTTAAAAGTAACCCCACAATTTTTTTTTTTAAAAGGTCTTGTGCTCATCTTAGTTTCTTTCTGGTGTATAAATATGAGCTGAAAGGGTCTGTGGTTTCTTTCTTTTTTTGCTTTAAAAATAATTGGACATCTTTGTTAAGAATTCAACAGGCCAACTCTTTCAGTTAAGGAGTGAGCAATCACAATGCATTCCTGAAGTGAAAAGTTCAGGGTTCTTGGCATGAGATGATGGAAGAAGCAGAATTACCTGGATATCTGAACTGTTAGAAGTAATGCCTAAAAATTCTCCAAAAAAACATAGGCACAACCAGAGTAACACACCAAGTGAGGAGGGAAGGTTCCCGCCTAATAGCCTGATCCACAATGCTATGCAAGCCACCAGAAAAGTGCTGAATTAGCAGCAACACACAGAAAACACCCAAGTCATATCATTACAACTGTTAGTTCTGGCCACAATGTTTCAGAAATTCCTTCAAACTTTCTTAAGGTGAAAAAGCAGGGAATTCTGGATCCTAATGAATTTCAGACTATTTGAGCCGATATAGCTGATCTGAAAACCTAACAGCAGAAGGCTACAAATTAAATCTTTTCTTGATAGTTCCTTGCAAACTTATGTCTACCGGGGGCCCCTCAAACAAGCATTAGGTGTTTTAGGCAGGTCAAACAGAAAAGAGTTAAGTTCACCTTATGGAAGAAAGCCATTTATCAGAAAATTATTCTGGGGGTCTGTAGAACTAGAATGCCGATTTAGGATCCAAGGTGGGACAGGCTGTTTCCATAGCACTGAGAGCTAAAGAGTGAATAATGAGAACCCTTGTTCTTGTCCTTTAACCAGAAATTCTGGAAGACCTTTTGAATCTCTCTTCTCCACTAAGCTTCCAAACCACATTGCAGAACAAACATTTCTCAGCAGGTAAACCCAGTTCTCATGAATTCTGAGTTTGAGGTTTAAATATCAGTTTCAGACCCAATGGAGGCTTTTTCTTCCTGCGAAGGAGCAACTTAGCAATCTAGATAAGGAGAGATGAGTAGGAGCTGCAGCATTATATAGTTGGCTGTAGCTGAATGGTTTAATCAAAGGAATAAATCTAAGACTCTGGAAAAAGCATAAAAAGAAAAACAGTTGGGGTAACACAAGACTGGCTTCTTTGGGACTTTTTCTTGGTGGAGAACAAAAGGAACCTTGTTTAGATTGGAATACTAAACAATATTCATATACTCGGGTAAGCAGAACAGAGAAAAAGGCAGAGGGTTGGGAACCTTCACTCCCTTCACCTGGGGTTCAGATTGAGCTGATCAGCAGTGAAGTGCATCAGCACCTCTTTTATGCTTTTTTGTTCTCCAGAATCTAAGCTTTCATTTTAAATAAATAAAACTACAACTCTAGCTGCTATCTTGCTGGGACAGCCTCAAAGACATGAACTGAAACAGTCACTTTTGCAAATGTATGCAAAATTTGGAACAATAGCTCTCAAAGTGTGACCTACCTTATTCATTTCAAAGGATGATAAGGTGCCCAATGATAATATTTTAAACGTCAATATTTTTAACATTTCACTGATCTTCAAAACACATAAGGTGGTGAGGGTGGATCATATTACGACAGCCCATTTTGTCACCACAAATGACTGGGTTTGGGAGAGTACTGCCACTTCCTCCCATAATCAAGTAAGAGCCAAATCCTCACAGACATAGAAGTCTCACTGCAGGTAAGCCAAGCATAAGGGGTCTAGCAGAGCCCATGGTATATTCAGAATCCACTGAGAAGGAATTCAAGGAGATCAGAGAATGCATGATCATATTTTGAACCTCTGCAGTCTACTGTGAGCAGCATCTCATCCGGGGAGAACTCCTGTTGTGGATGGAGCTCACTACATTTCTCCCGATATACAATCTGACCTCTGCTTCCAACTAAGGTTCATCCTCCCACTACTGCTTTAGCTGGAGGGACTGTTCCATCAGGTAAGCTGCTTTTTCCCCTTCTTCTGACTGAGTTCTGAAGAGTGCCTGTCAGGTGCTACCTCTGGAGCAGTGGTTCTCAACCTGCGGCCCAATCAGCACAGAGCTGCAGCCCATGTGACATCCTCAAGGCCATACAGGTAGTATTGGATGCGGCCCGCAATGGTAAGTAGGTTGAGAACCACTGCTTTGGAGGAAGCCAGGGCTGTCCCAATAACAGCAGCTCTCACAATATGAATACAATGTACCATAGCAGCAGGGGGTGGAAAGTTGCTACGGGAAACACATTTTTTGAAGTTCTCTTTTTAATGTTAGGGTTCTCTGGAACGTTTTATTTATTTATTTATTGCATACTCAAGTGCTGCAAAGAAGATGACGTGCAAATGGGCCACATGGTCATTCTCCTGCATCTCTGCAGTAGCAGGGGGTATTCCAACAGAGAGCTGGGTTACAGTGAAGGAAGAGCCACAGAGAGAGAAAAGCTATTCTTGTTTTGTTCCCATACTGCTTGTAATGTTGCCAGTCAGAGGGAAAATACTCTTTGGTCTGTGCTGAGCCAGATCAAACCATAGACATACATTTTAATTTTGTTAAACTGGAAAATAATAAATTGTTAAGAGGCTTGTACACTCAAAATCTCTTACTAACAACAACAACAAAATGGTTAAGGGACTTCCTCCCCCAACTTTACAGCATCCCTTGGTACATCTCATTTTCAAATTAGTATCCAGTGTCCTTCCAGCAGAAGGAGTAAGGATTGGCATCATACTGTATTGTATGTAATATATTGTGTAGTACTTCAAATTGAACAATTTTGCATTATTGATCAAGACAAACCACTGAAATCATTTCAATTAAAATCATGAACAAGGATTTAAATCCAGTAACGCTTAAGAACAAGGTTAGTGCATTAACCCAGTGAATCAACACCATTTCAAAAAATACGTTTTTTAACAAATTTTGTGGTGGGCCAGCACATTCACCAATGCATGTTCAGTTTTCATGTTAAGTAGTTGCTTGCTCTCAACCTTGACCCACCATCCATTTTAAAAAGAATGCAGAGGAAGGGGGGGAGGGGAGAGATTTTGTTATGAAGCCCTTAATAATTGTGCCCATTATTTCTACCACATGATTTCCAAGCTCTGGCTGCTGATCTATCTAGTGACTGATGGCATATGGAATTATAGCCCTGGGTCTGGTCCTGAATGTCACGAGTTAAATTCTCTCCCACAAATGCTTACATAAATTTATTCACCCAGAATGCACATGTGCACCTGCAGTGGGTTATTGTTTAAATTTAGATATGACTTTATAGATTTTTAAATACCATAAATCAAGAGTCAACGAAGGCTGCTGTTGGAAAAAAGATGACAAAACATGCTTTCCCAGAGTAAAAGCAGCAAGCACTCTTTTGTGGTGAACACAATGATTTGTTTCAACCTGTGGTCAATCATCATTAACTTTTTCTTAAAAAGGATATGTTATGTCTGAACATTGGCACAAATCATCTAGCATTCAGGAGCCATACCCCATCTGTTCTAACCACATCTGCCCAAGAGGTCTGCAGGTGTTCAGCTAACAAATGGCTTATGAAAAGAGGCTAGGGAAGGGGACAGCAATATAATGAATCCAGTGCTGGAAAACAAGTTGAGACTAGACTGGTGTAAGGCTGCTCACTGTTCCCCATTTCACTGATTTCTATATCACACGGAAACTTGAGAAATTCACTGAGGAAGATCATTAGAAATACATTTACAAAAAAATAATTTAGGAAATAATAAAGCCCTTAGAGGGAACATATTTCCTTCTTCGTAGTAAAATGATTGTCCTCCTGGTGGATAGAGTGTGTGGGGGGAGGGGATTGGCACACAGAATAAAAGGAATCATATTTAGACAGGGACACCTGGGCGGATTCAATTCCCTGTCCCTCCTCAGCTATTCTAGAGATATTGGGGGAGGTTTGGAAGTTGGGAGTGACAGGAGGAGGAGACATGACTCTTAGTTAGCACTAAGTAAAAATGTTAATTTACATTGTGGTTTGGAGTTTTTTTCTTGGGTAAAGTTCCTACAAGATATGTCACAAAAATCAACAGAGTGGTTTGCTTCTCAACTCTTGGTTTTCCCATGAAGCTGAAGATTTTTCTGACTCAAAACACCTGGCTTTCTTTTCCTTACAGGTTAAAATCCTGTACCAACTACCATTAACTTTAATTTACATTCACACCCTCTTAAAAGCTATTTTAAAATATATGTCACTGTTCAAGCCTCTAAAGAATGAACAATTTATGCATGACTGTATTTTGAGAACCCAAGACAGATTTCATTTATAATTGCATTAAATGTCCCAAATTCCCACATGGATCTCTCACATTCATCTCCACAGCTTCTTTTATCCAATTCTGAATCTTGACATCTGCTCCAAAAGCTATATATTAAAATCATTATTTATATATCTACATAGTCTTCTATCCAAAAATTTCAAGATGCTTTACAAATATTTTAGCTTCAAAAAACCTGTGAAGGTAGGTAAATACTTTTATCCCCTTTGTACAGGTCAGGAAACAGACATAAATGTTAAGTGGGATGCCCAAGATCACACAGAAAGTCTGTAGTAGCCATA
The DNA here is from genome assembly GCF_002925995.2 of Terrapene triunguis. Lineage (NCBI taxonomy): Eukaryota > Metazoa > Chordata > Testudines > Emydidae > Terrapene > Terrapene triunguis. The sequence continues at coordinate 817,756 of NW_020664368.1, forward strand.
ATCAGAATCTAATCCTATGCTTTAAAGCAGAAGACAATCATTCTCATGAAATTATGATGCCTAAATCCAACTGTCTCCAGAGTATCAGTGTTCTGAAAGAATTACTATAAAATGTTTATATACAGATCCACATCTTAAACTGAAAGTTATACAGAAAGCAACTTTGGCTGAGATTTCTAAACTTGATTTCAACTGAACACAGATCCAACAAAATTACCAAACACCAGCAACATACAATAAAAAAGCTGACCATTTCTCTGGTTTGGAAAGGCTAAGAATAAAGACAACAAGAATATAGCAAAGGCATACCACTGCCCTGAAGAAAGTCAGGTTTAAGTTTATTGGGAGGAGAGTATAATGCAGTTTTGACTACGTACATCTGTACTATATTTGGGCTGTTCCAACCAACAACTATTTTCCCATAATCCAAATGGGAATACAAATAAACAAATACTATGCAGCTATCCAGAATACAAATAAA
>NW_020664368.1:818246-882267 GCF_002925995.2 Terrapene triunguis
GAATACAAATAAACAAATACTATGCAGCTATCCAGAATACAAATAAACAAATTCATTTTCTTTACACTAAATCATTGAGAGGCTGCAAGCACAAATACCTAATAATAAATTTAGAGCACAGGTATAACATCACCATGGCAACAATGGCAACAACAATCTTATTTCTGTCAGTTCTCCATCTCCTCACTCTTTTTATCAGCACTTTAAAACGATACTTGAGAACCATAATTAATTTCTTCATATAAAATATCCTTAGTTCCCTCTTCAAACTGGAGTTGAAGATATGACATTCATGTCCAGTAAGGGCTGTCTAAAATTTAATATTTCACATTTCAGAGCACTCATTAATGGTGAGAGTGATTAATTAAAATAAATCAAAAAACAAATAGAAAATATATATGAGAAAATATATCTGGAGTTGGGACGACAGAGCCAAATTTCAGTTCCAGTAATCGTACAGCTCAAGGAAAAGAAAACTACTCAGCAACGGGGGGGGGGGGGGGGGAGGAGAGGGGGAGTATAAGGGTCACATTGTGTAATTAAATTTAAAACTTAATTTGCCAGGTTACTGTGACTACAAAATGACCTTAGAGAATTTGCCCTCAATTATTTTAATAACAGTGAGTAGAGCAAGAGGTTGGTAGAATAGGATATATAATAGGAAAGTCCGAATGGGAAGCAGAGTTTACTTTCATCACAGCGCCATTAAATTATGGATGGTAAAATATACCCTCATTATTGCTGAAAGGGCAGAAACAGAGAAGGGTGCACAGACACACCAAACAGAAGAGGCTCTGTTTCATCAGTGGCGCCAGTATATGGAACAGGAAAATTTATTTTGATTAAACAAATATTTCCTTTCTCTGAGTTATAAGGTCCAACTGCCTTACAGCCTGCTTGCAGCTACATAGGCAGAATCAGACCTGTCACTCACTGATAAGGGAGGGCTAACACAGCTTCCTTAGAAAAGGATAATCCCCCATGTGGATTAAAACTTGTTAATAAGTTTATACACTCTATAGCAATAAACAATGAATTCCTATTGCACGGCATAACTTTATTGACCAAAATTTGAACGAACCTAGCAGGATTTTTTATCCTACTGGTCAAATAAATGCTTCATATAAAGGGAGGGTCAGATCTGTGGACTTTAACTCAGAGAAAGGAATAAATAAATGTTCCTATTTTCTTTCATATACAAGGTCCACAAACCCATTAACCAATGGGATTTTTATAGCAGTTTGTCTCAAGGAAACTTCACCTAACAGAACTATATACAAGGTTTTAAGTTCCTTCTCTAATTCTGCAAGCAACCTGCTATCAAAGGCAGCTTCCTCCTAGTAAAATGTTGAGAATGCCCTGCAGATCCGGAGGCTCCTGCTGCTCTTAGTAAGTGGGCTTTGAGGCCGGTTGGGGGAGAAGCTCTTTGACTTGCATGCTTCATGGGTGCACCATCTCAACCACCCTGAAATGGAAGATTTTGAGGTTCTTTCCTTTAAATGCTGGATGTTAGAAAAAGAATAGAGCATTAGACTTTTGAAAAACCTGTATGTGACAGTGTAACGGGGCGGTCACCCCGCTCCGGCTAAGAAGGGGTTAAAAGCCAGCCCTTGGAGAGGGTGGGGCTGAGACAGAAAACCCTAGGCTGATTGGGGAAACAGCCGCAGCTGGGCCACACCGCAATCAGGCCGCAGCTCGCCCTATAAAGGGGCTGCTAGGCTGAGGCTCAAGCAGACTACCTCGAGCTTCTGAGAGGGAGGGACCTGGCTGCAGGGATCTGAGCAGAGTACCTGAGTGGAGCAAGGCTGGGGAAAGGCAGAGGAGCTGGGGAGCTCCAGCTTGGAAAACCCCAGGCTGCGGCCTAACAGAAGGCCAATGGGTACTGGGGGTTGCAGAGGGCAGCCCAGGGGTAGGCAAAGGCGGCAGGTCCAAACCCAACCTTGCCGGTGATGAGTAGGCTGATACTGCAGTCTGCCCCAGGGTGCGGGGGCTAGACAATGACTAGCAGTAGCCTTATACTGAGGTGAGGTGAGGATAGTGGGTGGGAGTTCCTTGGGGAGGGGAGACCCTGAGACTGAGGGGTGTACGGCCAGGGGGCAGCACTCCAGATAACGGGGCACCAGGTCTGCCATTTTTTCTGTCTCTCAAGAATCACACGATCTGTGGGAGCATGCCAATTTCCAACCCTAGGTGAGCTATCTGAGTGTGGGGTCTAGTTTGCTCTTTTCCCAATTTAGAATAAAACCATGGTCCTCTAGATTCCCGATTAGCCTTGAAGTGCTTTGTACCAATTTGTCTTTGGACAGAGCCCTTTTCCAGACATCAAGGAATGGACAGAGTTAAACCCCCTCCACCCCCATCCCCGCTTCCTGTCTGAGGGCAGCTACTAGGACAACGGGTAACTTTGTAAATACCTTGGGGAAGGGGAGGTGGCAAGGCTAAATGACAACAAAATGCACCCAAAGTGCTGGGATCTAAAAGGTAAAATAGAGAAATTTGCAGTGAAATTCTAGGGACGTGAAGGTACACATCTTTCAAGTAATTAATAACTTAATTTCCCCTTGCTGATTGCCACCAGGCTGAACTTCAGTGTTTCCATGATGAATCTGGGCTCTCTCAGGAACTGGAGATGCTTCAGGTCCAGCACAACACTGCCACCTCATGATTTCTTAATCAGAGGGGAAAAGGGAGTAAAAACCTTTCCCCTTCCTCCCCACCCACCTTTTAGGAAGCAGGAGTGGTTCTATTGACCCAATTTCCTGATGGTCTGGATTTGCTGATCCTAGCTCAGGAGACCAACTCCATGAAGGTCCCTGCCCGACCTGGATCTGCTGAGGTACACAGGACTCTTGGTTGCAGAACACACAGAGATCTCCAATGCAGGCATTCCACAAGTGGGGTGCCGCAGACAGCATATACTCATGCTTCACCCTTCTTTCTGACTTGTTCCCGGCACACTGGCAGGGGCCCTTCTAATGGTGTTTCAACAGTAAAGAGGAACTGGACCCTTAAATCCCTACGCAGGGGAGGACCAGAAACACAGCTACAGAAACAAATGTATGGCCAAAATCTTTTTTTAATAACACTTTAGCTCTCCATCGGGAATTCCAATAAGCCTTCCTGCAGCTATGGAGACAGAACAGAAACCTGGTGGGCTCTTCAGTCATGTCATGACTTCCCCAATCACTGACTTAAAGATCTAGTTCTGCCTATGTAGCTATATGCAGAATGAGAGGCCATTGATGGATCTATGGACCTTGTAGACAAGAAAGAATGTCAGGTACATCTTGTTTATGGGCCATACTGGGATGTGCTGGAAAGTGTCCTACAGACTGATAGCACAGAATTCCCCAAGATTAACTACCCGAATCAATGAGTTGCAACAGCAAATTGGCTCAGGGTATTAGGCAAAAATACAAGCCATTGCAGACCACATTTGAGAAACCAGTAGCAATTCAAAGTATGATATTTTGTAAACTAACAAGGGCTCTACTCTACTGAAAAATTGAGAATTCAAGACTTCCAATGATTTATAGTCATTTTTTCTAGCGTTAGTGATTCCCAAAATAATATGATCTTGTAACCCACATTATTTAAATGATATATGCATATTTGCAGTATCTTATATGAGGCAAACCCGCAGCCAGACCAGGGCTGCCCACTCAGCTGCCATGACTTACTCCTTCAACAGACACACACTGAGTCATCACTCAGGCATGCAGCAGCAACTCAGCTGCACTGACTTATTCCTCCAACAGAGCCTGCAGGGATTCAGCTCTCAGGCATGTGGAAGCAGCCTATCCATAAGCAGAACCCAGGTCAGATGACCCCCAGGCTCTGGTATTTCACCAACACAGAACTGCAAGTTAACTGTTCCAGCCTTGGTCACGGCCTATTCTGACCTTGCTCCAGCCCAATTATTGAGCCGCTCCAGTCCTGCACCCACCTTCTGTTCCCGACACTTGGACTCACTCCCAACTGGCTTTGGCCTACATCTGGATTCCGGATACAATACTGGGTTGGCTTGCCTATGGACTCTGACCTCGGTTCTGACTCACAGCCTGCACCTGGACACCAGTTTCAGCGCTTCCCTTGTCCCAATCCCGACCCTACACCTAACTTCAACCTCTGCTCCAGCCATCAGGCCTGACTACGTGGAACCAGCAGCTGAGATCTTATGTTTATAGAATAGTACCCTGGTCTGAGATTGAGTCAGTCTACTCCTGACTTTCCAACCTGAAAGGTAACATTTTCAGGAATTTCTTCTGAATCCAAAATAAAAATCAAGATATAATTTTTAAAACATTCCTTTTAAAGTTTCGATTCTGAGTTGCTTTCCTAAAACTGTGTAACCCAGTATTGCCAACTCTCACGATTGTTTTCCGAGTAACAGAATTTCAGAGGGAGCTGGAGCTCGTCTCACGATGACACAAAACTCTCCAGCCCCCTTGCAAAGTTCAGCCCTGAAGGAATCAGAAGCGTCTCTTCCATCCATGCTCGCTGTTCTCACAGGTGAGGAGGGAGCAGAGTGCCCCTCACTCCTTCTCCCTTCACAATGCAGACAGCTCCTCACCCCTTTCCTCTTTTTCCCTGGCTGCAACACCCACCCCCTGCCTGAAAGGGGATTGAAGAACACCCCAAGAGCTATAGCAGCAGAGGGGAAAAACTGATATGTAGGTTGGGGGACAGACAGAATTGGTGTGACAGGCAGATGTGGAAACTGAGGGGAAAGGATTGATTTGGAGGCTGAGGGGGGCAGAATTAATTGGAGGGCAAAGGACAGACAGTTATGGGGTTGAGAGCTCCTGCAGCAGGAGCCAAAGTCACCATATTCAATAAATTTGGGAGAGTGGGCAGTGCATCATCTCTCTCGCTCTCACACACATGGGATAGGTAGGGAGAGTTAAAAATCAAGAGACCCAAAAACAGTATAATCTTTCTTTTTAAAAAAATCTCTTGGGGGGGGGGCAAATCTCATGATTTTGGAGGATCTAACTCCTGATTTTTGATCTCTTGAGGTTGGTAATGCTGGTAACCTAACAAGAACTTCCCTTCCTTCTGCCACAGTGTTGCACTAACTATTTATGTGACACAAACACTCATCTTCATCTCAGGTTTTTTTTGGCCCCAAGTGCTTACAACACATGACAACAATGAATAAGGAAGCAGACATTGTCCGATATACGTATTATATGTAAAATCCTACAGATATGCCTTTTGATCAGTTTCTCAGAGAACACAATAATATGCTTTCTTTCAGCCCAATAGTTTTTTCAACCAGTAAAATAGAACCAGATTTGCATGCTGTTGGAGCAAAAAAATAAAAAAAAAGACAGCATACTAACTTACTCTCATGCTTAATAGATGGAGCCAACATTTTAAGATACGAATTTTACCACTTGAGAGTAAAGAAAATCTAGCATTTAAAGTAAAATCACACTGTTTAGTGGATCTGCTACAGAAAAAAATGAAATCAGGAAGTAAACCTATAGCAGTGGATATTTTTTAACTCCTACAAAATTGAGAGGTCACCCATGCAGAGAGATGTGGGATGTTGCATCCCAAAAACAGTATATGAATAAAAATTTGGAGTATTTGTGCAATGTGAAAATCTTGAAATGAAACAAAATTTGACAACTAACATCCAAAATCTAAGTCTAGCCTCCTGGACATTCTATGCAGAGTACAGTCCTCTTCTCCATTGGCACCAGAAGACACTTAGAACTATTAAAGCTAGAAAGAGAAATATGGCTCTGAAAATCATATTGCTTTTCTTGCCAGGATCAATATGTTTGTGACAGTCAAAAAAAATTTTTTTTTCTCTCTCCTACAGAATTTTACTGAGTCTGGCTACTAAGGAGGCAGACTATACCCAAATGGTAGAGGAACTGGCTTCAAAGGGCAATTAAACTGAGGGGAATTTTACATTGCCTAATAAGAACTTTTTTATTTTTGTTTATAGGTACATAATTCACTGCCACTCTGCTTGTTGGGTCATTAAATAACAATAAGTTCTGTGTATTCATGTCTAAAACACTACAGTTTGGAAAAAGTACCTATAATACTTGTGTAATTATCCTGCATTTATGCAAATGCTTTGTGGATATACCAAATATTTAGCTTTTGAAAAGTCTTTAATCAGAATAATTGATACCAAATTTATTCTAGTTCTACAGTACTAAAAATAGAAAGCATTCTGAAATAATGCTAAATAAATAATGTATTAATACTTATCACTTTATGTATTCAGAGTGAGTTAGAGATATAAATCCTCACAATACTCCTGAGTGGTAAAATAGGGCCAAATAAGGTATTAGAGAAAAGTATGTTTCTTAGCAGCGTCCATTGACCCACATGTGCATAGTGCATCCCCTCATGCTCCTAGCCGAGGGGCTAATAGGTAGTGTGGGTCGACATCTCTCCAGTCTCACTCTTACTGTAGTGGAATCCAGTCCGTAGCAGAGGTGATGGAAGGCAGGTAGTGGAATAAAGATAAGGACCACACATCTCGAAGAACCTCCAGTTCCAGGTAAGTAACCTCCTCCTCTTCTTTGAGTGATGGTCCCTAGGTGTATTCCACATATGGGTGGCTCACAAGCAGTGATCAGCATGGACGTAGGTGCAAGGATGCCAGTGGAAGTGGGGTCTGCAGTACGGCTTCACCTGTGGTGGCATCTGTAGCTTCCGCTTGCATGATGGCGCAATGCGTCGTGAAAGTGTGGACAGTGCGCCACATTGCAGCATAGCAGATATCTAGCCAGGACACCTCCACTCATGAGGCAGACATGGTAGCTTGTGCTCGCGTAGAGTATGCTATCAGATGGGGGGGGGGGTGTTGGATTGGTTGTAGCTTTCGCAGATGCACCCCGACACTCATTTGGAGATGCATTGGTGTGAAAGGGCTTGACCCTTGGACTGCTAGGCAATGGCCACAAATAGTTTTGGTGATGCACAAAAGGGTTGAGTCCTGAGTAGGTAGAATGCCAATGTATGGCAGATGTCAAAGGAGTGAAAGGCTCTGTTAGTGGGGAAAGCATGTGGTTTGAAGCGGAAAACCAGCAGGTGGATGCTCTGATTTAAGTGAAATTCTGACACCACTTTTAGGAGGAATTTAGGTTGGAACTGTAAGGACACTTTGTCCCTGTGGAATAACAGGTAGGTGGGATCCGCCATCATGGCCGCTAGTTTACTGACCCATCTGGCTGAGGTAATGGCTACCAAGAATGTCACTTTCATTGAGAGGTGGGAGAGTGAGCATGTTGCTAGCGATTCAAAGCGTGGCTTCGTGAGGATGGAGAGTACGAGATTAAGGTCCAGCGGGGATGGGGGCTTGAGTACTGGTGGAAAGGTGTTAAGTAAACCCTTCATGAAGCGAATAGTGGTGGAGTGCGTAAAGACCAAGGTGCTATCCACAGGAGCGAGAAAGGCACTAAGTGCTGCCAGGTGCACTCATATAGAACTGAGGGCTAGGCAGTAGTAGAGAACGACTGGAATAGACACCATGTTTAGTGAATGATGGGGGTAGCAGGCCCATGTTGTGAAGCGTTTCCATTTAGGTCAGTAGCAGGCTCTGGTGGAGTCTGCTGCTTTGGGTAAGGATTTGTTGCATGGGCAGTCTATCTTGACGCCCATCCAAAAATCAGGTTGTGAGATGAAGAGAGCCCAGACTGGGATGACGAATATTCCCGCAATCTTGTGAGAGTAAATCAGGGAGTGTGCGGAGGCAAAGTGGTGTGCAGGTGGAGAGTGAGGAGGTCTGTGAACCAGAACTGATGGGGCCAGAATGGGGCTCCAAGTCTGACGATGGCTCTGTAGCACCTTGCGTAGCACCTGTCATAGGAAGGGAAAGGCGTGGAGGGGGAGAGTGTCGTTCCGAGAGCTGTTTTCTGTTGCTCCCCTGGAACAATAGCGGGGCAGCTTTCAATTCTTGTGATTGGCAAAGAGGTCCCATCGGGGAATGCCCCACTTCGCGAAGAAGTACTGGAACATGGCGTCGTGTAGCTCCCACTTGTGACTGAGATAGAGCGTCCTGCTGAACATGTTGGCTAGGGAATTCTAGGTGCCCGGTAGATGTGTGGCTTGAAGCATCACATCATTCTTGATGCCCCAGTTCCAAAGCTGGACCAACTCGTAGCAGAAGGAAGGGGATCTGTCACCGCCCTGCTTGTTGATGTATACCACTGCCACAACGTTGTCTGAGAACATTTGGACATGGAGGACCTGAATGAGTGGGAGGAAGGCCTGGCACGCTAGCCAGTCTCCCCACAGTTCCAGCACATTTATGTACATCCTGGCTTCCTGTGGTGACCACACGCCCTGAGGTGTGTGCTGGTGTAAGTGGGCTCCCCACCCCGTGAGGGAGGCATCCACTGTGATGGTGGCCTGTAGTGTGGGAGGGGCGAAGGGAATATCAATCATAATCTGGGAAAGATTGGACCACCGTCTGAGGAAGGCCAGCACAGTCCGAGGAATGATGACCCTGGCCCCCATAGGGTCTTGGCTGGAAAGGAGCCAAGTTTGAAAACAACACATATGGAGATGTGCGTGCAGTGTCACGTAGGTGCACGCTGCCATACGTCCAAGGAGGGAGAGACAGCAGCGGACCGTGGTGCGTGGTCTGTGACGCACGTCTTCGATGAGGGCTGTCAGCATTGTGAAGATGGTCTTCCAGGAGAGAGGCTTTCGCATGACAGAGTCAAGCACACTCCAATAAAATTGATCGCCTGTGTAGGCATCAACACTGACTTCTCCTCGTTGATGCAGATACCCCTATTTACAATTATATGCACTGAATGAAAGGTACACCACTCCCATAAGAAAACTAAGAGCATGAAGGAACAGGGGTTCTGACTCAGGCCATGTGGCGGTAAGAGGGAATTGGAGAGGCATCAACCTGCACTACTTATTCTATCCTTGGCTGGGAGCACGAGTGGACGCACTACATATGTGCGGGTCAACAGACACCACTAAGAAACGCTTACGGACTCAGTCACATGGCACACCTGCACACCCACATGTGGAATATGTGTAGGGACCATCATCCAAAGAAGAATCAAATCTTCTTCATCTCTTCTGTAAGAGCTTATTTTTATTTTAGCCTATGATGTAGTCATATACAAAATTAACAGAGGACAGAAAAATCCTACTGGCAATTGGCTTCTGCCTTATTGAAGCCAATAAAATGAGCAACATAGCCGGTGATGTTTCCGAAGAGATGCATGGAAAATGTAGAGAGAAAGAGAGACATCATAATTGACAACATACAGAAAAAGCAATAATGTTAACTTACCTCAAATTTAAGTAAGTCAGCATTTGTAAATTCACTATGGCATCTGGAATAATTTTAATACAATTGTGGTATAGATTTAGTGTTTCCAGTGACACAAAATGGCACAGCTCCATAGGAACTTCAGTTAATCTATTCTTGGACAGATCTGAGGAGAGAAAAAGAAAAAGCACATTTCTGAAACATCAAAAATATATACTTTAGACAGCTATTTTTCATTATTAAAATAAATATTGCCATCATGGGCATAAAAGAGGGAACTATCAATATTTTTAATAATTCAGAACAAAATTATTAATAACCCCTGGAAGCTTGAAATTGAAGTCTGTTACATACTGACTGTGAAATATTAAATTGCCTATTATTCAATTTAATTAAAATAATTATTCACTGGACTCAAGATGTTAAGAAAAAACATCTATTAGGTTTGAAAGCATAACTTCTGAAATTTGCACTTCATAGCAACAGAATATAGCCAAAGATTAATACCAGCTGTGTAGATACTGATTAGCAGCTATCAACCAATCTAGCCACTTTCTAATACTTATATAAATGTATTCCTTAATAGTAACCCATATGAATATTACTTAAAGGCACAACTAATGTTTGTTTTCTGGGGCTGATGTATAACTTTTTCAAGAACAACAAAAGAAGAGGCAGTACAGCAAGTATACAGAAGGACTGTCTGATCCATCAAGCAAAAGTCCATATCTGACAGACTTACTTTAACCACATAGTTTTGTGAAGTACTAAGATGGCTAAATGACAGGCATACTGTGAAGATACAGATCAAAGATTTACATCCCATTTTTCACTTTCTGGAAAATCTAAGCATTTCCCCAAGATGTTCACTACCTTATATAGCCCCAAACCTGCAAGCACATGCCCAGGGGTGGAACTTTGTGCCCCGGATGGCTCCACTGGAGCCAGGGCCCAGCTGCAAAGGTTTGCCTGTATGGATCTGATTGCAAGATTAGGCCCTATGTTTGTAAATGACAGACTACAAGTGTGCCAATCATTACATGTCAAATGTGAAGTTGAAATAGATGAGACGAGTCTAGGGTAATATTAAGAATACTGATCTTAGACTAGATATGTTCTCAGAATTGTAGTTTTCTGAGAAGCTAATAACTAGGAATGTTCTATTTTTCTTGCAAATCTTGGATGCGAAAATATGTCCATTACAAACCAGGTCATTTATTTGAGTTCATTCTCTTACATAACCTTCCAAACTAAATCTTGTTTCCTAATTTTTAGGCAATGATTGTAGCATAATACAACAGGTAAAGATGTTAAAACTCTTCTGGGAAAGGATTGTCTTCCTGTGTGTGTGTGTGTACATTTGAATTGTCTCATTAGAACTGACTCCCCCCACTTGGTAAGGCAACTCCCATCTTTTCATGTTCTGTGTATATATATCTTTCTACTGTATTTTTCACTCCATGCATCTGATGAAGTGGGTTCGAGCCCACGAAAGCTTATGCCCAAATACATTTGTTAGTCTCTAAGGTGCCACAAGGACTCCTCGTTGTTTTTGCTGATACAGACTAACATGGCTACCACTCTGAAACCTATAGTATTACTGCAATTCTAATTATTAATAAAAATAATGTTAGTTAATTTATTTGAAGTCCAACTGGATTGCCAATTATCTATATAACTCCTTTGCTGTTAACTTGAACAAAATAGATTAGGTTAGCAATTTTTTTGTTTTGTTTCTTGTTTTAAGAACACACAAAGAACACACAGGTGAAATTTATAATAAAGGTAGCTTAATTCCTATCAAACCTGACAGTCTCTTTAAATACACAAAATGATGTCAAAATTTGGTATGTGCCCAGTTCATAAAGTACTGAGTCATGCATGCATGTGTGCAGCAACATTAGTTAAACAAAAAGGAGCGGCACTTCATATATCATCCCTCTTCACTCAACAGTGCGATAAAACTACCAACCTTCACCATCCTACTCTAGAACAAATAGACTTTTTCCCCTACATGTTACTAACAGCATATGTTTCAAATTCTGGTACCTCACAGAAAATGAGATGCACAAATGTAACAGCAGCTGCTCATATTTCAGAGCATTCATGCTTCACTACTAATAGTATGACAAATATGTTCCCTCCTACACAGCTGAATACCTACTGTGCTTAACCCCTCAAGAAAAGTAGTTCTTATTTCTGAAGCGAGTTGCCACAAAGGTCTTCCAAGTACCAGATTTTACTTCTGACTCTGAGATTATTATTTTGTTAACATGTTTTTAGGGTACATACTGATCATCTTTTGTGTAAGGCTATTTCTTCACAATTAAAGAAGATGAAACTTGATTACCCAACCCATTAACCCAGTCTTCTGGTTCCTGAAAGTTCAGTTCCTAGGTTTAATTTCAGCACACTTTATTCCTGGGTGCATTCTGAGCCAAAAAAGTAAAAATTCTGCAAAATTCTACAAATTTTATTTGTCAAAATAACACTACATAATCACACCAGTTTCAATTATTTTGCTAATTTATTTCAAAACACCTGTCAGCAAGTAAGTCTGTAACAATACAGACACACACAAAAATTCCCCCCCAGGAGTAGAACATAAGAGCGACCAAACAAAGGTCCATCTAGCCCAGTATCCTGTCTTCCAACAGTGGCCAATGCCAGGTGCCCCAGAGTGAATGAACAGAACAGGTTATCAAGTGATCCATCACCTGTCGCCCATTCCCAGCTTCTGGCAAACAGAGGCTTGGGACACTATCCCTGCCCATCCTAGCTAATAGCCATTGATGGGCCTATCCTCCATGAATTTATCTAGTTCTTTTTTTAAGCCTGTTATAGTCTTGGCCTTCACAATATTCTCTGGCAAAGAGTTCTACAGACTAACTGTGCATTGTGTGAAAAATATTTCCTTTCATTTGTTTTAAACCTGCTGCCTATTAATTTGCTGACCCCTAGTTCTTGTGTTATGAGAAGAAGTAAATAACACTTCCTTATTTACTTTCTCCACACCAGTCATGATTTCATAGACTTCAATCATATCCCCCTTAGTCTGTTTTCCAAGCTGAAAAGTCCCAGTCTTATTAATCTCTCCTCATACGGAAGCCATTCCATACCCCTAATCATTTCTTTGCCCTTTTCTGAATCTTTTCCAATTCCAATATATCTTTTTTTGAGATGGGGTGACTACATCTGCATGCAGTATAGAGGCAATATGATATTTTCTGTTTTATTATCCATCCCTTTCTTAATGATTCCCGGAGTTAAAAAAAAAAAACCTACGACAACCCAGTTCTTGTTTTTTTGCCCCCTTCCCCCTCCCGAAGTCCAGCCATGGGGCCCCCCTTTGCCCAGATACCTGCACCCCCTCTCCCCCAGAGCCCAGCTGCAGGCCCCCCCGGCCCAGACACCCATCCCCCTCTCCCCCAGGGTCCAGGGATCCAGAGGGAGAAACAGCCTGATGTTCAGTCCCAGGCTTGCACAGAGTTTCCTCTGCGCCACTCTCCCCTTCCCTCAGGGCATGTTGGGAACTGCAGCTGCCAGGAACCTTCTAGCTCCCACCCCCTCTCCCCAACAGTGTCTTCTATGTGCAATCTGGGCTCTTCCAGGTCCAGAAGGTGGCGTGTAGCAGCACTGCAGCCCATTTCTGTGTGGTGAAAGGAAATTCTGTGCGCACAATGTTAATTTCTGCAAAATTCTGCATTGCACAGAATTCCCCCAGGAGTAACACTTCATTTTCTGTTTTTAATTTTTTCACCACTTATAGGTCTAAGTGCTAAACAATTGCATGAACAATGCTGTCCAAGTGGCCCAGCACAAAATCTCCTTCCCTCCACGTGCCAGGGACAGTGGACTTGCATCCTGTATCAGCTTGTCCCTAGGCCTCAGTTGCTCCATTCTTCTCCAGCCAGCCTACCGGGTCAGCCTAGGCTTCTTGCCTCCAATCTGGACTCTAGGTCTGACTCCCTGACCCTGTGCTCTCCAGCTCAGTGAACAGTGTAGGGAACATGCATTGCAATCTAATTAACTCTTGTAAGAAAAGCTGGAGAGTGAGAGGCAGCTGAAAGCATGTCCTAGCCAGGCAGGGAGACAGCAAGCAGAATGCTAGGTGCCTGGTTGAAACCAAGTACTAACTCCAGCTCCAAATAACAGAATTGTGGATCTTAGAAAATAGACAAGTCCTGCAGCCACAGAATTGTGGAGTCTTCAAGCTTCTGTGTAAGATGAATGTAGCAGTTCAGCCACTGCATTTTCAAAGAGATGTAACAGCATCAGTTTACACTCTCTCCACGTGTTCAAGGTGATCTGCACAACCATAAGGGCTAGAAATTTTATTTTAATTAAAGCTGACATTCTAATGAACAAGTCTGCAGCAAGGAGTAAATTTCATCGCTAATTATGTGACCGCAGAATCATGGAATGCCAGGAGACAAGAATATATATATTACTGAGCATATCATGTAATAGAAAAGTTAGCTGTCAAAACTCAGCAGCCGTTCATGGTCAGCTTGTCTACCTAGCTGGTACAAGACCTAAAACTTCTTTGTGAGAGGCTCACACAATTTGCAGCTTGACACGGCTTAAATTCAGGCCTTAAATCATTGATATGCATAACATTATACTATTAACATTTTAATACATGGAATGTATCCGCACAACAAGCGTCATTGAGGACATAATTTAGCCAGAAGAACCTCTCTTATTGATGAGGAAACTATCCATGAAAGTATATTTTAAAATGAAATTTCCTGCCACAATTTAGACCCACCAAATAATGCTTTTGTTAAAATGTATTTAGATTACCTACATTATGTAGTCATGACAACCATTACATAACTTCTTTATTTCTGCAACCATGAAAATCAATTGGATTACTTGCATAATAAGCTACTCTTCAAATGTCATGTAGCAGAATCAAAGCATGTAACTCATGGTTACTAGAGCAAACCAAATTTACAGTGATAAAGTGGAACAGAGGAAGTATAAAATAAGAAAAACAAAATTTGTACAATAATCTTTCTAAAGAAAATGTAGCAAACACAAAGTAAGTGGTGATGTGATATAAAACGGCAACTTGTACTGGCTAGGGATGGCCTGTGTAAGTTATTTGAGGCTCTGTCACTATTTAGAAATGTGATTATACATACCTTGTGCCAATAAAAGAAAAAAACCATCTGACAGGCAAGAAATACTGTTTTTTATTTTGAAAAGACTTTTGTGCATTATAAGACGACAAGATACTACTACTTTAAGAGTGGCAAAGAACCATTAGAGAAATATGAATAAAAATTCTCCCCCTCCATCCGCTATTCTCTTTATCACAGATTTGCATGTGAAACAGATGTAACAAAAGAGCCCTCTTTTGCTTGTTTCCTTATCTGTTCATCAGCATCTTTCATGACAACAGGTAGGAAAACCAAACATTTCAAATTTGGAGGATAGTCCACAGAAAGTTATAACAACCTAAATAGATCAACATTTTAGACTCAACCATTGTACCCTGTCTGTTTAATTATATGTTGAGACAGTGATACTCAGACTGTCGCTCATGAGCTGCAAGTAGCTCTTTAACGTCTCTCTTGCGGCTCTTTGCAACACACAATATTAAAACACTGTGTGATTTAATTATTAACCAATCAGGATGCTTTTACTGTGTTATTAACCAATTAAGTTATCAAGTTTTTAATTTATCTGCTGTGAGAATTATATAGATCAGTGGTCGGCAACCTCTGGCACGCAGCTCGCCAGGGTAAGCACCCTGGTGGGCCGGGCCAGTTTGTTTACCTGCCGCGTCGGCAGGTTCGGCCGATCGCGGCTCCCACTGGCTGCAGTTCGCCGTCCCAGGCCAATGGGGGCTGCGGGAAGCGGCGCAGGATGTGCTGGTCGCGGCTTTCCGCCGCCCCCATTGCCCCTGGAGGGGCGAACCGCGACCAGTGGGAGCCAGGATCGGCCGAACCTGCCGACACGGCAGGTAAACAAACTGGTCCGGTCCGCCAGGGTGCTTACCCTGGCAAGCCGCGTGCCAGAGGTTGCCGACCCGATATAGATATATGAACTAAATATTTCCCCTGTCATACTGTTTAAATATGAATAGTACTATCATAAATGAAACAATGAATTCACACTACTGTGGCTCTTTTGGGTAATGTTGATCCCTAATTTGGCTTCTGAACCACTGAGCTCTGAGCATCAATGCATTAAGAATTCATTTTAATTTATACACACTTAATTTATATCAGTTTTAGCCATGTAAGACCTGGATGTTGACAAGATAACGGATGATTTGAGGCTATTATAACTAATTTTTTTGAAGAAAAAAAAAAATCATGACAGTCAATAAAGAAAATTTACCTAGATTTCACTAAGGTGGTTATGAAACTAACTTGCTAGTATGGAGCAGGTAACTGTCTTCTTTTAATATATTTTCATTAGTCCATAAGCTAAATGTAACTCTAGTAAATGCTAATAAATTCTTACCACACATTTCAGACTTGTCTTAAGAGTGAAATTAACCTTTTGATTAATGTTATTTTCTATATGGATTTAACTATGTTAAAGTTCCCGAGAACAAGGATTAATCTAAGAAATGCTCTTCATACTAACACAGATGACAACAGAATTAAACAAAAGCCTTCCTGTTGTACTTGGGATAATTAGGTATATGGTGAATTATGTATACAACAGAGGAAGTGAAATCATTCGTTATACCCTTCTGTTATCACAACTGAAGGATAAGGTCACCAACATTTTGGTGTTTTTATGTCTTTTATTGTCACCTAAATGAACCATGGCCACAACACAAAACAAAAGAAAGGACTAAATCACAAGTGTATACACGCACACAGTAAAAAGGAGAACGCACAGAATAAGTGTATTAAACCTAAAGGCCGTCTTCAGGAAATATCTGTTGACAGTTGCAATTGCAATTCAACTTGTCAGCACAAATTCTGAAAGTCCTTCTCTTGAGATGAAGTGTGCTGCTCAGCTGACAGTTGTATTTAATTACTAACATTCTGTCTTCTTGGGTTGCATGCCTACAAACAAACTAGGCAGGGTTTGGGGGAAGGTTGACGATGTGTTTCTGCAAGGGTGAAAGGAACTTTTTTATTACTTGAACTTATTAGCTAATAAGTTTCATATCCGCACATCATTATTTCATGCTGCTGGGTGGTCATCATCATGTAATTGTACATTTGCTTAATTGTTAAGGTGCATGGTTTTTATTGTTGTTTACCTCAAACGAGCATACTCTGACAGGAAATAATGATGGAAATGTTACTGCTGTCAGCAGGCCCAGCTACCAGCACTCTTGACTCGGAACCCAGGTTCAAGTCCCAAGACAGACAAGCAAAAGCAACTGTCACATGAAAGTAGTTTAGCAAATTTATGTATGTGGACAAAAAAAGATGTCCATTGATTCATCAGGCACAGCTCCTACCTACTGAATACAAGTCCCTTTTAGCCCCAATTGCGTATAGGATGCAGAGAGTCTTGTTACTAGATGAAGGGGTCCACTAATTTAGAGTTGTGTCTGGTCGCTGTGACACCACAATGCAATCTTTAAGGAGTGCTGCTCTGTTATATATGTACCAGTCTGATACAATAATAAACCAAGTCCTCCATTCCCTGTCCTTGGAAATTTTCCATGTGAAAATTAAAAAATCCCATCTCTTAAAAACTGATGGTGGGAAGAACACGGGAATAATAGGCACAAGTTAAACACTCTACCTCAGTAAACAAATACACAGGTTTTAATATCTGTGGCTGTGTAGAAACTCTTGCAAAGTGCTTAATTACTTTTATATTTAGTGGTACTGTGCTACCAGTTTTTATTTTAGTATTATATCCTTTGGGTAATCTATAAATGTAGATTCCATGATGATGTGGTCTGTTAATAGAGTTTTTCTTGGACAGGAATAAAATATTCTGGCTTAAATAGAGGATTCCAGTACCCATGAGTGGCTCAGCCTCAAGTGAATTTACATGGCACCTCAAATAAATGTCAATAAAAATGTTATAGCACAGTTGTCTTTTTGTTCATGCCACAGTTGACAAACTTTTCAGAAAACTTTTGCAAAAAAGATTTTAAATGTACACCTTAAAATTGTAAACACTCCATTTCCAAAAATAGCTTTTCTGTAAAAGAAATGAAATAAGGAACCAGTTCACAAACCTCTTCTCTGTCTACAACTCCCAACCCCCACTTGCTTCCAAATATCACTACCCTCAGAACACCCTCACTCAGTGATCTGAAGACCCACTCCTTAGCTGGTGGAAGTCCAAAAAGCAGCTAGACAAATGAGTCTCCAGGTGGGTGAAAATAAAAAGAAAGTTACTGGATCCAAGCTTTCACTAATGGGAGGGGGAGCGAGAGGCAGCTGTGTGCAATCAACTGGAATATTACAAGGATTACAGGGCACAGGATGTCAAAAGGTGAAAAATAAACACAAATTGTTCCATGATTTGTGGTTCATTCAATAGCTGCCAAAGTAAAGAAGTGTATTTAATAATTACCAAGACCATACATGTAGTCAGGGTTGCTGGAACAATTTTTATTGTCGGGGTGCTGAGAGCCATTGAACCAAACTATAAACCAGGGGTCAGCAACCTTTCAGAAGTGATGTGCCGAGTCTTCATTTAGTCACTCTAATTTAAGGTTTTGCGTGCCGGTAATACATTTTAACATTTTTAGAAGGTCTCTTTCTATAAGTCTATAATATATAACTAAACTATTGTTGTATGTAAAGTAAATAAGGTTTTTAAAAGTTTAAGAAGCTTAATTTAAAATTAAATTAAAACGCAGAGCCCCCTGGACCGGTGGCCAGGACCCGGGCAGTCTGAGTGCCACTGAAAATCAGCTCACGTGCCGCCTTCGGCATGCGTGCCATAGGTGCCTACCCCTGCTGTAAACCTTATATATAATGGAAACCACTTCAAGCCAGGGGGCACGGCAGCACCCCTAGTATCCATGCATGTAGTCTTCACCTGAGCGGACCACTTCTATATGTCCATAAATATAAAATGGTTTAAAATAGAAAAATAATAATCATGAAATAGCTTCTTAAGCTTTTTAATTGATGTACATGATTAATTCACTATAGCTGATACCAAGAGATTTTCAAATGGCTTCTGGCTTCAAAAAGTCTTTCGCCTGCCAAAAGCCAGTTTGCTAAATCTCCAAAATAAAGTAACAAAATACAAAAAAATAAGCAAGTCACACTAGAAAAACACTAGGTGGAATCTTTATTTTGAAACAGTCAGCATAATTTTGTAGCAATGATACTGTTCTTGAATGAGAAATAGTATCATACTAAGCTGGACACTGGACAAGAATCTAATATAGTACCTAAAACATACTTCTTTGGCTATGTGTAAGCAACAATAAAAAGAAAATAGCTAGTATAGATTAGAAAATAAGGTAAATTCTTGGAGGCCTTTTTATGATATACTTGTTTAGTGTCTAGCACAATGTGTTCTTGGCCCATGTATTATTACTGTAACATGAAGTAATAAATGAATAATAATGTATTATTATTAATAATGGTCTTCAGGACAGGGACTGTGTCTACTTTTGTTTGCACAATTTTGCAATGGAATACGAACGCTGCTTCGAGTTTTTGGGTGCGACTGCAATACAAATAAATCATCACTAGATAAAACCTCATTCAAGATAGCTGCTAAAGAACTTATATACAATGTAAAGTTTATTCCCATTACAGTGAGCCAAAATAAAACTGTATGTCAAAAGAGCTAATCTTGCATTAAGAATTCTAACATTAAATTTCTCCTGTATGATTATCAAAGTGCTGCTATATGATTATTTTTTGTTTGTCGAAAGTGACAAATTAGTGATATATTGAAGGAGATAAAAACCAGTTTATACAGGCTAGAATAACAATTAAGAATGAATTGTCATATCCCATCAGTCTTTTTCCTGACAAGGAAAGCAAGTGATCAACTACCAGTATAACTTTCCCTTTTTGAATCATTACCAGGAGATGCTCTTGTGTGGAGAAGCTGCTTCATTCCATCCTATACCCATGTAAAATTTTCTTTCCTAACTGTAGTGAATGTTATCATCCTCCAAAAAACAAATGTTACGCATTCTTTACGAAAATATTAGCATGGGATAACTCTTAAGGCAAGCTATATAACCTGAAGATCAGGCTTGTGAGATTTCATTGATGGCAGAATGGCAGGGGGTTTGGATAGCATATTTAACAAGTAATATAATTGCAGAAGTAAACTCAGTATTGATGCTGCTGTAATCTAATGTGTCTTTATGCTGTGTCTCAGGCTATGTATTCACTACCACTTATACAGGTATAACTTATGTTGCTTAGGCGTGTGAATAAGCCACCTCCCTGAGCGACATAAGTCACACCAACCTAAGCACAAGCGGGGACAGCGCTATGTTGGCAGGAGAGCTTCTTGGGGAAGCTCTCCCACCGACATAGCTGTCGCCGGTCACTGGGGATGGATTAATTAAGTCAATGAGAGAGCTCTTTCCCATCTGCTTTGAGTGGTTACACTAGACAGCTTACAGCGGTGCAGCTGCATCAGTACAGCTGCACCGCTGTAAGCTCTAGTGTAGCCATAGCCTCAGTCTCTGCAACTATTTCCTGTCTCTGTAAGAGGTAGGGAGTTAACTCCGTCTGCACAGTGTTCTACAGGACGAATGGCAACTAGCAATGATGGCACTTCCAGTGATATCATAGTCATGAAAAAGTGGGAAGAATGATTTCCATGAGTCAAGTATGTTACTCTCTCTCAGCTAAAGAAAACATATTTTGTACAATAGACATTATTATAACAAATACTGAAGGACCAAGAGAATAAGATATATAAAATGTGCTGCATTCCGGCAGGCTTAGTGGTAAGAGTTTTAAAATATACTTCTGATTTCATATGAGAACAAAATGTAATGTTGAAGCTACAGTTACTAAGACAGACCAAAAAAGTTTTTTGTTTTTTTTTTTTATAAGGGCACATTGACAACTCTTGGGCCCCAGGATTAATTTCTGGAAGGTAACCATCACTGGTGTAAGCCCGCATGCCAACCAAGGTACAGATACTGACTGACACCACTGTAATGTATTGTTTGTACTGTGCTCAAATACGTGAAGGTGGCTTGCAGAATAATTAGACAGGGTGAACATCCCAGAGAGCTAGCTATATAAATTTTAGACATGTCATAACAAGAGTTTGGACAGGGTCACATAAATAAGACTATGTAGTAACTCTGCTAGTTCACGCACACTTCTTGAAGATCACTATTTTGTATTGTGGTCACTCCCCATATTACAGTTAATATAAGAATTAACTTTGAAAATATTAGCCTCACTGTCACAGTTAATGTAAACCATACCATTGATGGAGCAAATTTCAGAAGAAAGTATATAGTATTTTTGCGGGGGCTGTCAATTAATCGCAGTTAACGTATGCGATTAACTCAAAACAAATTAATGCTTTTTTTTTTTTTTTTTTTTTTAAAACAAGCATTAATCACACACCTCTGGAGATGGGACGTGGCGGCGGCCGGGTGGGGAAGGAGGCATTGGCTGCGGCAATGAGCAGGAGACAGCCAGGGACAAGAGACTGCAGGCGATTTGGGAGAGCCAGTTAAACACCTTCTGGGGGGAGAGAGGAACCCCCCACTGCCTGCACCCTCCCCTCCCCACTGGACAGGGCCGGCCTTAGAGGTGCTCCAGGGCAGGGATGTGCCTCCTCCCACCGACCTGCTCCACTGCTGCTCCCGCCTCCTCCCCCATGGAGCTACCCCTGGGCAAGCTGCTCCGGACCAGAAGCCTGCCTCCTGTCTGCTGCGCATAGCGGGGCAGAGGGACTGCTGTTGGGGTGTCCCCATCTCGTGTACCCGGTCACTGCTGAGCTGGGGTTAGGGAACAGTGGGACCCTGTCTGCTGCTGGCTCAGGAGTGAGTGCTGCAGACAGCAGCTGCCGCTGGCTGAAAAATGTTCCGTTCCTGAGTGCTCTGCTTAAAGAGACAGTGATCCCGCAATGCGTACACATACCCACCCCCCCAACACACACACTTCTCCCCGACACACACACAAATGCAAATATTTGTAATAAAAAATAATAATAATATAAAGTGAGCACTGTACCCTTTGCATCCTGTGTTTTAATTGAAATCAATATTTGAAAATGAAGAAAACATCCCAAAATATTTAAATAAATTGTATTCTATTATTAACAGTGCAATTAAAACTGTGATAAATCGTGACAATCTCACAATTAATCACGATTTGTTTTTTAATCATTTGACAGCCCTCATTTTTGCATCCCTCCCTCAATAATGTTGTGAACTAGCATGTTAACAACTCAGTACTCTCTCTCCCTGGCCTTGGAAACAGAAAATGAGCTCTTTCACTCCTCCTTGTTCCATCTGCCGCCATCCAACATCCTGTCATGTGGATGGCCAGGGTGAGTGATTAAGTTAACCAGTGATATTCGGACAGCTTAATACTAATTTCCCAGTGAAGCTCAGCTTTGTATTGATGAACCTAATTTAACCACTCACCAATATAACAAACCACAACAGTGACCAGCAGGGATCTAACTCAGAACCCTCAACACCAAAACCACAGGCTTCTTCCACTTCAGAAAAAAGAAAAGTGAGCTCTGAAAAGTGCAGACTGCATAATCAGTCACTGGAGCCAGCCGCTAGAGGGAGTCCTGATCTCACACACTAGACTAGTACGTTACACCAGCATTCACTAATATATAACAATGCAACTTGTTTTTAAAGAAGTGAGGGATAGGGCAGAAGAAGGGAAAACATATGCAAAATCAAACTCAACTACACAGAACTCATTCTGTGAATCTATTATTTCATACAATGATTTTCAAAATCTGATGCAAATCACCTCCATTTATAACTATTATAGCAGCAAATTAATAAACTGAATTTTGTTAAGATAACAATCTTATAGAAAGTTTTCCTATACAGTGGCCATGCTGAAAAGTTTTCCAATATTGCCTTAGATAATATAACTAGAGAACTTTAATTCACTATTGAGGTATTCCCTAGGTATTTGCAAATACTGAGCCATCAAAATCTAGCTATTTAAGACAATTGGCACATTCTAAAGCTTTATGTTTTACCAACACCCTGATATACTGTTTTACACACTCCCATTTCCTGACCTTAAAACCCACCTCATGTGCCATACTTCATTTCATCAAACTTTAAAAACTGTTAAATATGCTGCTTTTCTACTGCATACTGCCCTGTAACCCCCACCAAGAATTGCCAAAGCAAGTACAACAGATGTATATTCTACACGTCCTCTCAGGCAGTACACTATACCCAAAAATCAAAGCATGCAGCAATAGTAATATTATGGATAACATGATGGCCTATGACACCTGGATAAAGGCCAAATATTTAAGCAAGTGGAAGCATTTGGTTTGAACATAAATCACTAAGGTCTTATTGCTCCTGTCTTCTGTGAAGTGAAGGGTAACAAAAAAAAGAATTGGGGGGGGGGGTCTCATAAAAGCCCCTGATGCCACTGAAGGTACTGAGGGAGTGGCTATATGGCATGCTCCCATTCCTTGGTAGCCCATGGAAGCCCCACTGCCCAAAAGAACTACTACACAAGTCTGGGTTGGCTGGGTGGAAAGAAATACGCCTGCGAAAAATCTGCAGCATAGATATTAGCATCCCCTCAAGAGGAATGAGTGTAAGATGGTTAGGAGCAAGTGGTGGTAGAGAACCCATGGAAGCATGGTTCCTGAGGGAACTGTGTTGACATAAAGAATGTGGGTAGGAACTGTTGTGGAAGCACAGGGCCTTCATAGAAATGCCCTTTATAACCATGTGATTTCCTCCTTTAGATATCCAGGAATCAGTAGACTAGGAGATCCATGCACCCTGCATTTGATGATCTTTAGAAATTTGTCATATGAAACTCACCGAGTTTACTGACTGTCAGACTTTTTCCCACGAGGAAAGCATGAGAGGACCTCTTAACTTTCACATTCCTTAGTAAGCAATTAATTTTGATAAGGGGATTAACAGATTACTCCTGGGGGAATGCTGCACCACTGTGCATGTGCATAATTAATGAGCCATGCATATTTTTAATTTTTGTGCAGAAAAAAAGGTTCTGCCGGAAAGTTACTGCAGTTCTTCCTTTTGCCCACCTGAGAGCGCTATGGCGTTAGAACAGAGCAGCCTCAGCAGGAAATAACTTTGGCTGGAAAGTTGCTTAAGTTCTGCCTTTGCCTATCAGAGGGTGCTATGGCGATAGAACAGAGCAGCAGCTCCCAGCCAGCTAGGGAAGAGAAAGAACCTGCCTTCTTCACAGTGCCTGTCGGGTCAATTCAGGAGATAGGGATATGGGGAGGCGGACAGCGTGGAGCTGCTGGGGGGTCAGACAGGGGCTCATAAGGGCTAGTGGGGGAGGACAGGCCACGGGGGGGAGAGAGGTGCAGGGCTACATGGGGATGGGAGAGGGGGTGCAGGGTCACCTGGGGACAGGGAGGTGGCTGAGTGGGGGCACAGACGCATGGGGACAAGGAGAGGGGCTGCAGGGCCACAAAGGGACAGGGGGTGGCTGAGTGGGGGCATAGAGACACATGGGGACAGGGAGAGGGGCTGCAGGGCCACATGGGGATGGGGGAGTGGGTGTCTGAGTGGGGGTGTAGAGACACATGTGGACAGGGGGTGCATGGACACATGGGGATAGGGGCAGATGTGCCTGACTGAATGGGAGAGGCATGGGGTCAGCCAGGGTTTGCATGGGGGAAGTTCCCTAACAATAACTCCCCGCCCTCCAAAAAAACCTATTCCATACTTTCCCCACCCATACCCAACAACCCTCCAAGTTTACACCCAGGCTCCTTCCCAGCAATTTACTTCCCTCTCCCTCAGCTCCTCCGTTACCCCTGACTCCCCCAAGCCTTTGCACTGCTTCTGCGTTCTGTATTAATATGCCTACTAAGGAATCTATTTGTCAAAAAACGTTTCCTGAATATTTTTTGTTGTCTGTTTTTTTTACAGACATACTTGCTGATAGGTATTTTGAAATAATGACCAAAAATAATTGAAACTGGTGTGATTATATTGTGTTATTTTGACAAATAAAATATATAGAATTTTACAGAATTTGAAAATATTGTGTGCAGAATTTTTAATTTTTTGTTGCAGAATTTTTTAGTGCAGAATTCCCCCAGGAGAAACAGATGTACTGCTCCAGTGTTGGGTTAGTTAGCTGTTGTAGCAAGTTAAAGCACTGAGAGCATCCTCTCAGACTGAACCTAGTGGGTCATTATTAAGATGTTGAGGCAGGTAATGAGAACACAGGCTGAAGTGCCCACAATATATGTAAAAAATACTCAGCTTTACATCTCTTATATCAAACCATCTCCAAGCTTTGAATGCACCACTGAAACCAGCCCCGGAAGGAGAGCTGGCTGAAGCTGACCACAAGAAAGACTAAGATCTGCACTAGCTCCTTAGTGAATACATGGTACAATTCCAGGTCTCTCGTCCTGATATTCAAAGTCCTCAATAGGACTGGCTTTAGATACATGAGAGAGACACTTCCTCCATGACACTGATATCCCACAAATTACATCCATGGGAGCAATTAAACTGTTGACTAAAGGGGAGACTGCTGAGACTACTTAGCACAAGACAGGATTTTCATAGGAGCTGTCAAGGACTATGGAATGGTTCTAGTCAAGAATTTGCTCCCTCCTGAAGCAAAGGAAATTTTTTAAAATTAATTTTCACAAGTTGTTCAGCTGCTACAGTTACAAGTGGCAACATAACAAAATACTCAAACAGGCAGAGATCGGCAGTCTGCAATACAGTGTATGAAACCATATATAATTCTGCAGGTAAATTTTCCGGAAAAAAAACCAACAACCTTGCTCAACTTTCCTCTTTCAGTTCAACAGAGTAGGAACAAAGAGCAAATTGTCTATGAATCTACTTATGCTTGAAGTCTCAAAATTTGCATTCAGCCAAGATGGGACTGATAAAGACATTCTGGTGATAGTGATATATATAGTAAGTCACATTGTGGGAACAGTGACTTGTACAATTGCAAACAATTTTTTTTTAAAACACAAATGAGTTTTGAATTTATTTACAAGGTATATTAGGAGTTTACAAAGGCCTTAAATCATAGAAAATTGATTATCAGAAGTCCTGGGAATTTTCCTCCATCTTATATTAGCCAGAGGGAAAAAAGTTAAAAATTGATATAAAATGAGCTATTTTACAATAAAGAAAGCAAATCTGTGGAATGTCATAAATTACTCAGATGAAAACTATATTATCTGTGGTGCAAGTAAACTTGCTAAGGCCTAATTGCTGATGAAGTCCAGCTGAGAGGCCTTAGCATAGGGTTGCCACCTTTCTAATTGCTGGTAGCTGGACCCCTTGTTTTTAACAAGCACTGTGTTTCTTTTGTTACAGGCCATATATTTTTTCAAATTATTCCTGATGTTTTAGCCATCATGCATACATAGTAGATGAAAGCTCAGAAAAGGAGAAAGGTATACTCCTCATCCTCCCAAAAATTAAAAATAAAAGCCTGTAACAAAAAAATCAACTAACAAATAAATCAATAGCCCAAATGGCATTTTTACCTTGGAAAGGGAGTAGATCCAAAACCTTGATGGACTATGTTACTGCTATTTATTTCAACATAAGAATGCTCAGATATTACAGTGATGGGTATCAGAATAAAACCTTAAGACAGACAGCTCTATTTAAATTCTACCATAAATGCTTTATATTATGAAATGGTAGCATTCAGGGGTCAGTTAAAAAAAAAGAAAATCCAAAGCCCTGCCCCTTCTCCACCTCTTTGCTCGAGGCCCTACTCCCTTCTCTACTTCTTCCTCAAGGTCCCGGGGCCACCTCTTTCTCCAACGCTCCATCCCGTAGCTCTCCCTCCACGTCACTCGCTGGATCGTCTCAAGGAGCCTGCCTGTAGTAGGAGGCAGCCCCAGATAAGCAGGGTCTGCCACAGGTTAATGAAATGGCAACTCCCCCCACCCCCAGTAACCGGGCTTTTGGTTCAGGTGCCTGAAAACCGGGTACCTAGCAACCATAAATGGCACCCGGACACTGAAGCCAAAAAACAGGATGTCCGGGTAAAACTCGGACGGGTGGCAACCCTACCTTAGTACTCCCTGGCTTTCTTCCAGGTGTAACCTATAGGTTAATTGGCCTTTTACCTCTTTAGTCCTTGTGTGAGGTGGACCCTGTCACAGAAAGTCATATCAATGCATACAGTTTAGAGATGTAGTGGATTGTTTTCCACAGTCTAAATAGGACCAAGCTGTACACGGGTATACAACTAAATCAGAAACAATTTTACCACATTCAAGAAGCCTATTAACACAGAATTGATTTATAGTGTAAATTGTTGAAAAGGCTTATTTTTGTGTTAACACGTAAAAAGTATTTTATATCCTTTTTCAGAATCAGACTTTATGGAATCTTAATTTTCACTCGGGTTGTCTGGGACAATGAGTTTGCTTCACTGTCTTACATATTCACAAGAGACAAAGTGGGTAAGATAAAATATTTTATTGGACCAACTTCCCGGTCCAATAAAAGTTGTCCAATAAAAGATATTACCTCATCCACTTTCTCTCTCTATTATCCTAGGAACAACACAGCTACAACACTATCTTACACATTTACCACATACACTACTTTCAAAATCTGCTAGAATGTTTGGGTGCTCAACCACATTACTGGATTTTACCAAGAAAAAGACATGCAACTAATATTAGCATTGAGCCTTGTGTATGAGAAAAATCAGTATGAAATTTGCTGACTACTGTGATTGCCATCCCTAAAGTGGCTATTGCTGCTGGAATAACAGTCAAAATAGGAGTCTTCTGAGACTGTTGGGCAAGGAAGTTTCCAGAACTCAGGAGCAGATTTTAGCCTCCAATGCAGAAAAGGGATGTTCTAGTAGGAAACTGGAAGAGAGGGGGAAGAAGGCTAATAAAGAAAACCACCTCTCACCAGAACAAATTTACAATTACAACTGATTTGATAGAAGCTTATCCTATGGATAAACAACATCTCTCTTCTCATTTCTATTGCACCAATCAGTGCAACATATACTATATATACATATATATACACACACACCATATACTATATAAGCAGCAGTCTCTCTGACAACAAGAGACATGATCTTCCACTTAATCCTCATTTTAAAATGATTTCACAAATGGGATTATTTTTGTGGTTTGTTTTCCTCAAGAAAAACCACACTAGATCATCTTGTGGTCACTGCTGCGGTA
The DNA here is from genome assembly GCF_002925995.2 of Terrapene triunguis. Classification (NCBI taxonomy): domain Eukaryota; kingdom Metazoa; phylum Chordata; order Testudines; family Emydidae; genus Terrapene; species Terrapene triunguis. Next base: position 845,824 of record NW_020664368.1, read on the forward strand.
AGAAAATCATAGGCAAGAAATGTGTTACATTCCTCACTGAAGCTAGCAACACCCAGGTTTATTCTAATCTCCAGTGATAGTGAATTCCAAAGACTTCCATTCTGAATACCTTGCTCCAGCCCCAAAAAGCTTCTCCTAGGGAACTGTCAACTTCAATATCCCTGATGATCTGTTTGCATGCCAGGATTGACTGTAGCATACTCAAAAACAGCAAGTCCCAACCCACTGAGAGCTTTAAAGGTGAAAAACAATGTCAGGGTTCAAGATTCAAGAACCCTATGTTACCTTATATTTGCTTCATTTTTTAAATGCAGTGTTTATTTTTTTAATTTATAAATTAAGATTCACAAGGAATTTCTCAGTTTCTAATCTCATGTCACAAATTAGATTACAGTACTGAAAGATGTGTCCAAGCATTAAACAAGAAATATAAAGCAATTGCCCTTAACTACAATACCTGTAAGGCATGTGAAAACCTGGGTATTTCTAGCACAATAGTAAGGTAACTACACCACTACTAAAGCATCAGTTATCCATAAATGAACAAGCTTTTTATGCTATATTTCCTACACCATTGACTGCTGGGATTAATATGAGAAGGAGACAAATGGAAATGGATGGATAATCAACCAGGGACATTTCAACTTTAACAAGTGAATCATCCCAATACTCTCATAAGATAAGAGCATTTTTTATGGATGGAGAAACTGTAGGGTTGCCAAGTATCTGGTTTTCAACCAGAATGCCCAATGAAAAAAGGACCCTGGTGGCTCCGGTCAGCACTGCTGACCCTGCCACTGAAGGTCCAGTCGTCAGCGCAGCAGGGCTAAGGCAGATTCCCTGCCTGCCCTGGCTCCGTGCGGCTCCCAGAAGGAGCTGGACATGCCGGCAGCTAGGCGCAGGGGTGGCCACAGGAGCTTCATGCACTGCCCCAGCCCTGAGTGCTGGCTCCGGCAACCGCAGCCAATGGGAGCTGCAGGGGCAATGCCTGCAGGTGACGGCAGTGCACAGAACCCCGTGGCCCCTCCGCCTAGGAGCCAGACATGCCGGCCACTTCCAGGAGCCGCCTGAGGTAAGCGCCGCCTGGCCGGAGCCTGCACCCCAAACCTCCTCCCGCACCCCAACCCTCTGCCCCAGGTCAGAACCCTCTCCTGCACCCAAACTCCTCATCCCCAGCCCCACTCCAGAGCCCACACTCCTAGCTGGATCCCTCACCCAACCCCCTGCCCCAGCCTGGTGAAAGTGAATGAGGGTGGGGCAGCGCGAGCCACAGAGAGTGGGGAGGATGGAGTGAGTGGGGGTGGGGTCTCAGAAGGGGCGGGGCAACGGGGCAAGGGTGTTTGGTTTTGTGTGATTAGAAAGTTGGCAACCCTAAGAAACTGCCCAGTGCCACAATTCAAGCCAATTAACAGAGCCAGAAATGATATCTAGCTCCAACTATTTTAACATAGGATTATCCTTCCCTTCAGTATTTTAATCAATATAAAATGTGCCTCAATACATATTTATATTTAAGTATTCTTGCCAAAAGTTACAAATGAGGGTATTGAACCCAGTTATATTATGGTCACTATTACTTAGTGATCTCAACTACCATTGCATTTTGACCCTAAATCAGCAGTAATCATTCTTACATGCTGCAGACAAGCTGATTCAAAACTCAGTTGGCCATGTATCAAAAAATTACTTTTTCAAACTGTATCCTAATGTGACATTTGACCAGTTAACATATGGGCAGGCAAAGTCATCCACTAATATTGTTTTAGCACAGGGGCTAGTTGTTACAGGCAGCAAAGTCAAGCACACACATTTGCTAGATTCACTCTGAAAGGCAGTACTGCTGTCAATGAGGCTTGGCTCCATCATTTTAGAGATCTGGATTCTACTCCTGGCTCTGCCAGAAGCGACCTTGTTCAATACCCGAGTTACCTCTTCTTCAAAAGTGTGGGGGGTGGAGTTGGGGTGGAATGATAATAAAGCGATGAGGCCTTACTCAGTAATTATTGAGAGCGCACAGATTTATTAGTATCAGCAAGTGGAAAACTGACACCAGAATTTATGGTCTCCTAACAATCCAGCCCATTTATGGGGTTGCTTTTGTAGCCTGTCTGAAGCTCAAGTTCTGTGAGTACGAGGAACATGCACAGTGCAGATGAAAGGTTCAGAGATGTTAGCAGCAAGTCTCTAAAAATTTATACTGAGCACGTGCAAATGGCAATTTTCAGAGGCTTGTAAATCAGACAAATCTGGGTGTATTCTCACAGGGGAAGGAAAAGGCACCTCTCTGACTCTGACAAATTTCAGATCTCCACAAGGTTGTGTAACGTCCACATCATGAAGGCATTAGAACTCTTCAAATAAATGGCTTTGGGGGAAGGAAATTAATATTGGCAAATACTATTGTCCCTAACCTCAGATTTTGGGGAACAGATTAACTGTTTTTGCTGAAACTTCCAAAAAAAAAAAAAAATTCAGCCTGAGGCAGACAGCAAGCATGGAAAATATCACCCCAAATAGTTAATGTCTGGCAAAATCATACGCAACTGAAAAGAGTAGCTTATAATGTAAAACATTAGGCGACCTTAACGATATCTTGTGCTACTGGCTCCGCCTATAAAATTCTAAAGGTAAGGGGTTTCAGTTGGTAATAAAATAAACAAAATAGTTTGCAAGTCCATCGTGGTCTTAAGTTTATTTGGAAAGGTATGCTTATCTTCCTTTGTTACTGAATTTTCCTAGATCTGTTTCTGTCAAAAGTGTTTGAAGGGCAACTAGCCTCTTCCACTCTTTCCCAGTAATTAACAAGTCAGGTATCTTATAACAACCAGAAAAACACGGTCAACTCTTCTCTTAGCCCACTAGAAGGAAGGACAGCGCAATTATTTTATTTTTATTTATTTTATTATTGCTTTTGACTTAGCCCATTGCCAGTCTCCTACACAGCAAAACTACTATGTTAAACTATAGTTAAAGGCATACTAAATTTACTTTAAACAAGTATGTGGGTAGTGCAGTTATATGGCAGTCTGCCAACACAAACCGTATACTCAAGTGCCTGGAATGTCAGTGGCTTACACTGGCAAGTGCTAGATATTTCTATTTTATGCTGTATACTAAAGGGCCATAACAAACTATCCATGTAACTTCGGCAACTCCAGATATGTTTTGGAAAACATTATGCGAGTATCGTGTTCTCAAACTACAAATCCAATGGTCTTTTATATTACCTAGAAAGTGCATGAAGTATGAAGTATAAGTATAACCAAGAAGACAATTAAGTATAACAGAGGAAGTAAAATTGTGTTACTTTACGAATACTGGATATTAGTGATTATGTGCAAGCATATACACACACACACACACACACAATATATAAGATGAAAGCAAGCAAAGAAATGTAATTAAAGAAGAGATGATGAGGTGACTATACATTACGTAACATATCTTCTTCAGTTTTATTTATTAATTTATGGCAATAGCTCATATTATACATTTTGCAAGAGTAATAAAATCTACATAAGACGTGAGTTCACTTCAGCACTCTGCTATTAAATTTTTGTTGAGAAATTGAGAGAAAAGGGGAGGGTTGTCTGTGTTATGATTTCAGGAATCTGTCTGTACAACTTAGGAATTCTAATTGATAGTGTGAAATTGTTTCTTATGGAAACTGCTGTATCATCGCATGCTCTATATCTATGTGTATCCGCCACTGCTGACAAGACATTAAGCACATTTCTTCCAGACTAGATATATTTGAAAGTAGTTAATCTTAATCACTATACTCTACGCAGTCAACGGGTATGCCAAGGAGATTGGCTGGAGCTGGGAGAAGCCACTTTCTTCCAGCTTGTCTATAGGAAGCTTGGGTTTGAAGAGTGGAAAATTACCAGCAACTGGAAAAAGGAACATGGTGGTAATGGGACATATAAACTTAAGGCACTCTCAGAGAAAGACAGGAGGATTGGGGAATAGAGGGACATAATATGTAGCAGGGAGTTCTGGTATAACTGGGGGACCAAGCAAAGGTCAAAGAAAGCTGACCTGGAGAGACTTCATGATTAAGACCAGCTATGCGCTGCAGCAGAAAGACCCTGGGTGGCCCAGAGTACTCTGACTCCATCCCAAGGAATCAGAGTGCTGAGAAAACTGAGGCAGGGAAATGTGCATAGGGTTTATTATTTTTGTATAGATCTGTGTACTTCTTGTGTGATTAAGTAAAGAGCAATGGTGATTCCAGGCCTGGTCTACACTGGGGAAGAGGGGAGCAATCGATCTAAGTTGCGCAACTTCAGCTACATGACTAACATAGCTGAAGTCAGCATACTTAGATCTACTTACCACGTGTCTTCAGTGTGGTAAGTCGACGACTGATGCTCCCCCGTCGACTCCGCCTGCGCCTCTCGCTCTGGTGGAGTACCGGAGTCGACGGGAGAGCGCTCGGCAGTCGATTTATCGTATCTAGACTAGAATCCCTTAGAATCCTGTGCAAAATCTGTCTGCATGTATAGGTTATATCTATCATATGTTCTTAAAGAGTTAACCTATGGACCCAGAACACCCACATGGCTGGAGTTCTGGAAAATAGTGTGTTACGCTACAAGGGACTCTTAGGGCTTGACTACACTACCGCTTAAGTCAATGTAACTTACGTTGCTCAGGGGTGTGAAAAAGCCACCCCCCTAAGCAACTTAAAGCGGCGTCCACACCACACTATATCAGCGGGAGATGCTCTCCCGCCAAACGTAGCTTCCACCTCTCGTTGAGGTGGAGAAATTATGCCGATGAGAGAGCACTCTTCTGTTGGCATAGCACATCTTCACCAGATGCGCTACAGTGGTGCAGCTGCACCAGTGTAGCACAATAGTGTAGACCAGCCCTTAGGGGTCAACACTGGTAACAGGGGCTAGGCAGTTCAACTCTGAGGTTTCAGTTCTCAGGACGGGTGCTAGACAGAATATGCCTAGAGACCCCTAACTAGGGCCAGCGTATGCACCTGCTTCAGACTCCAGAGGCTTAAGCACACAGGGCCTAGTATGGTGGGTCCTCTAAGAGCAATCTGGTGATTGGCCAAGAGAAGGTATTCAGATAGATCTATGACACAGACTAGTACACATTTTGGAGTGGATTTTGTAAAAGTAATAAGATCTTCTGAGGATAGGGGGTGGAGGGGAGAGCATGGTTTCACAATTGCTCCTGAAATGCAAGTTCTTCCATCAGACCCTATCCCCATGCCATTCTGGCTGTAGAATGCACACTGACCACTTTGGTTCCAGGAGTATTTCACGGTACTGGCTATGATCTCTAAAGCTGTGTGAATAATCTGGAACTAGTTATTACAGAAAATCACCTTTCCCTCTCATTCTGTGTTTGGTTGCCGGGAAACAATTCTCTACAGCTAGAAGCAGAGCATTTTTCTCTGATGGTTTGCTACTTTGGTGGCTTTTGAGGCACAGTGTAAGGCGCATCTGTATATCAGGAGGACTTGACAAAATTAGTTTTATCAGTAGAAGTTTCGACAGATTTTAGCTAAAGTAGTTGAGGTAATCTCCCTTCTCCACATAGATGGTATATAGTGTATAGCTTTAAACAATTTAAGTCATCTATATTTTGTGATGAGCCTCACATATAGTTCAGCAGCTAACTAACAACTTATCAGCAGGAAACCTGTCACAGGAAACTGATCTAAGAATTCACAAAAGTCTGAAATCACTAAACATTTTTTGGCCATTTTTATAGCCTAAGCACCTGAAATGTTTTTCATTTTCTTTAAAAGACAATAATTTCTCTTGTATGCCAAGTTTCAGCCTACTGACTGTTTGGTGCTGCAGCTGTATAAAATATTAATTGCTGTAATTCCTTTGCTACATAGATAAGTGTTGTAACAGTTGTTCTTGTTATAGCTTTGGAAGAGAGCCAAAAGCCATTCGTACTTTCCTTACAAATTCAGTGCTACTAGTAGGCAAGTTTGAAAGAATATCTCACAAGGTTGTATCAGCTTCACTAACACTTCTTGGTATGGCTCCAAGGGAACATCAATTATACATGGAAGATTAAATGTATATGACAAAGCTGTCACTGTGTGATAAACATGAATAAAGAGGAATGGACATTTGAAGTGGCTGCTTGTATCTGGCAAGCCAGAAAATAAGGCAACGATCACTTTCATCCCCCACCCCCAAAGGAAGGGAATTAAAGTTAACACAGTGCATATCAATGAGTCACCTCACGCAACTTCCAGTCAGAAGACAGGAGAATTTATTGCCAGCAGGAGCAGTCTACATTTTTAAAATCTTTTCTACATTCTCATATGTGAATGACTGAGGTATTTGTTCGTGGTGTACTCATTTCATTTCCAGCTGTTCTTTAGTTTTCACTTTTTTGCAGCAACTCAGAAATACCATCAGTACAGTTAAATGAAATTGCTATAATCTGGGGATAATATCCTCCAAATCTAGACCTCTATTATAAAAAATAAATCTCTCCAACATCAAGCAATTTTTAAAACTACTTATGTTTCTGTAGGATCAACACGGCAGGGAAAGAAGCACATGAATTTCCCATTCTAGCTCTGCTGAAACAGATATATACTATCCCAAGAGCTGCAGTGTTGTCCTCAATTATACTAATATAGTTACATAATTGTGTGAAAATAGAAACAGGCCACAAATCTTTTACATCTGGAAAGGTTTGATAACCAGAGAGTCTGTTGCCATTCCTCATTAGCTCTTGTTCATGGTCCTTCCACCAGTTTTTAGTCTGTGTGCAACAGTGCTCCTTTTTAAGACAACCTGGACGACTTTAGTAATATTGTGAATGTGGCTTTAAAAAAAAATGCTACGAGTCCTTTTGGCACTTTAAAGAAATTAAAGAGAGAAATTTGGGTTATAAACAAACTCAAAATAAATTGAAGACAAACTATCAATCCTTTACAATGTTGCTCAACGATTACATCCCAAATTAAAATAATTAGATTTGGAAATTTAACTTATTATTTTTATTGTTAACCCTTGTCTACTGAAGTTTATATTGACAGTGCAACACTCCTTAAAGATATATGCATACATAGTCCCTGAAAATCCTAAACATAGGAGAAATAAGTTACGAATATGGATCAACAGGTTATACCTTTATTTCTCCTAGGGGACAAATAAAAAATAAACGAATGCAAACCTCTCTTCTTCTGATGCACTGGTCAAATCCATGGACGGACTTCTAACAAGTTTGCCTTGGCTAGATTTGATCTGTGGACGCTTCACTTAGTTGAAGTGCTCCTGGGTCACCACTGCATGGTAGCTTTCAAAATACTACAAGCCCAGCACACCTTCCTAAGATATCAACCCCCTCCCTCAGAGGGCCAAGGTGACACTATTGTTCCCTAAGATTTTTTCCTAAAGAGATTATACTCAGCCCAATAAATTCAGCCTTAATATAATGAGTATGGCAAAAAAAATAAATTAAAAAGACAATGGACAACTCAGTCCCCACTCCAGCCTCAAATAAGAAGTAATTTTTCCTCTTATTAGCTCTGGGAAAATAACTATTTTAATTAATGAATTAATTTTGTTTTATTGCACCTGAAACTCATGTATTTTAAAAGTTTCCAAAGGAAGTTTTAAGCATGTGCAATAACCAGAACAAAAAGCAGAAGTGGCCAGAGATATTTGGAAAACCCTATCTTATAAAGAAAATATGCAAGTGCATCATCCTTAAGCACCAGTTGGTAGAATTTTTTTTTTATTTCATATTTTTTGTTTTACAGTGTGGTCTTCAGCTCTGGTACCCTTTCGTGATGAGTATTTTTGCAAGGTGATCTTTTTTGTATTCTAATTCATCAATAAATTAAACAAACATTTACAGCATTAGTACATAGTCCATTCATATTCCAAGAACTTTACAAACATGAACTAACCAGAGACTTCTTTCCGTGTCTGAAGACGAACATGAGGATTGTAAAATTATGTTTCTCTTCTGCCCGGTCTTCAGTTTAAAAAAAAAAAAATCATAAATGAAAGAGTCTGAATGTTTCTACTTGAGAGGCTACTGCCCAGTAGTTAGTGTGCAAGAAGGAAAATATATAGTTGCTTGTCATGTTGTCATGATATGCTTTTGAGCTTCACAGAGCTCTTCCTCAAGTCTCAAGAGGGAATACTTGGTTACCTTCCCCACAACTGAGGAAGAGCTCTGTGAAGTTGGAAAGAGTGTCCTTTCCACCAACAGAGATTGGTCCAATAAAAGATATTAAAATATATAGTTATAAACTATAAAACTTCTGAAGACAGGATTCTCCAACTATAATAAGAGTAACGAATTTATTAGGGAAAAACATCAACCATGCTATTATTAGTAATACTGTTAAGCGTGTATATAAAAAGACTAGCATGAAATATCTCAGCTGTTGCTTGGAATGTCTGAGCATACAATTTACAACAAACATTTAAATGAAACTACCAGTAACAGGAAAAGAGAAAATCATCCATCACTCTTTGTGCTTTACAGCCTCCCCTGGATTTAAGAAATAGGCATGAACAAAAAAGGAAACAAGGAATTTAGCAGCATCTCATACACCACAAATCAGATAAGACCTTTTTAAAACTTTATATTATTCTAGCAATGTTATAAACATTGCTTCAATGAAATATATTTATCTAGGTATATATAGAGCCCCCATCTAAACGGGACTCCACAGTGGCTATGAGGGCCTGCGCTAGCATATCTGCATGGAGGAATGAGGTTTATATATGCATTAATAAAATTCAAAATGATCCTACAACCCGATATCAAACAATACAGCATGCTACAATCTTTCACTCATAGCTTATATATTTAACTTATTTCAGCCACTTACTTTTTCTGTTAAATTACAGTATTAAGAATTTAACCACAAAACAACTAAAAGTACTTTATCAACAGACAAAACCAGTGGAAATAAAAAAAGGTATACACAGATTATTCAGCCTTCTTTTGTGCTTTCCCACTTCAACATACTATATCAGGGACACAGTTGAATAGATTTCGTCTTTGTATTTTTATTTATAATTTAGCCAACCTAAGTGTAATATGATTGTCTCAACATTCAGCTCATGACAAGTTTTTTCAAACTGGTAAGAGGCCCCTGCTTTTTTCCTAGCTAATTGGTCCTAAATCTAGAAAGAAACAGATCTGAACCTTTCTATACTTAGAATCATAGAAGATTAGGGTTGGAAGAGACCTCAGGAGGTCATCTAATGCAACCCCCCGCTCAAAGCAGGACCAACCCCAACTAAATCATCTCAGCCAGGGCTTTGTCAAGCCGGGCCTTAAAACCCTTTAAGGATGGAGATTCTACCACCTCCCTAGGTAACCCATTCCAGTGCTTCACCACCCTCATAGTGAAATAGTTTTTCCTAATATCCAACCTAGACCTCCCCCACTGCAACTTGAGACCATTGCTTCTTGTTCTGTCATCTGCCACCACTGAGAACAGCTGAGCTCCATCCTTTTTGGAACCCCCCTTCAGGTAATCGAAAGCTGCTATCAAATTCCCCCTCACTCTTCTCTTCTGCAGACTAAATAAGCCCAGTTCCCTCAACCTCCCATCGTAAGCCATGTGCCCCAGCCCCCTAATAATTTTCGTTGCCCTCCGCTGGACTCTCTCCAATTTCTCCACATCCTTCCTGTAGTGGGGGGCCCAAAATTGGACGCAATACTCCAGATGTGGCCTCACCAGTGCCAAACAGAGGGGAATAATCACTTCCCTCGATCTGCTGGCAATGCTCCTACAAATGCAGCCCAATATGACATTAGCCTTCTTGGCAACAAGGGCACACTGTTGACTCATATCCAGCTTCTTGTCCACTGTAATCCCAGGTCTTTTTCTGCAAAACTGCCACTTAGCCACTGAGCTGTTGATCACTACCCGTTGAGCCTGATGATCTAGCCAGCTTTCTATCCACCTTATAGTCCATTCATCCAATCCATACTTTTTTAACTTGCTGGCAAGAATACTGTGGGAGACAGTATCAAAAGCTTTGCTAAAGTCAAGATATATACTTTCTTCTCATTTCTTTTTTTCAGCAAATTCTTAAGGAAAGACTGATACTGAATATGATAATTTCATCTATGGCCTACTGAAGCTCTCCTTGGAAGTCTTTACAGATTCTCTCTTGCCAAAACAGGCTCTGCTTCAGTGTTTATCTTGAGATCTTTAGATATTGGGGGCCCAGTCCACCAGAGAACTTAAGCACCAATGGTACTATGCATAGATTCATAGATTCTAGGACTGGAAGGGACCTCGAGAGGTCATCGAGTCCAGTCCCCTGCCCGCATGGCAGGACCAAATACTGTCTAGACCATCCCTGATAGACATTTATCTAACCTACTCTTAAATATCTCCAGAGATGGAGATTCCACAACCTCCCTAGGCAATTTATTCCAGTGTTTAACCACCCTGGCAGTTAGGAACTTTTTCCTAATGTCCAACCTAGACCTCCCTTGCTGCAGTTTAAGCCTATTGCTTCTTGTTCTATCCATAGAGGCTAAGGTGAACAAGTTTTCTCCCTCCTCCTTATGACACCCTTTTAGATACCTGAAAACTGCTATCATGTCCCCTCTCAGTCTTCTCTTTTCCAAACTAAACAAACCCAATTCCTTCAGCCTTCCTTCATAGGTCATGTTCTCAAGACCTTTAATCATTCTTGTTGCTCTTCTCTGGACCCTTTCCAATTTCTCCACATCTTTCTTGAAATGCGGTGCCCAGAACTGGACACAATACTCCAGCTGAGGCCTAACCAGAGCAGAGTAGAGAGGAAGAATGACTTCTCATGTCTTGCTCACAACACACCTGTTAATAGATCCCAGAATCATGTTTGCTTTTTTTGCAACAGCATCACACTTTTTTTGCAACAGCATCATATTTAGCTTGTGGTCCACTATAACCCCTAGATCCCTTTCTGCCGTACTCCTTCCTAGACAGTCTCTTCCCATTCTGTATGTGTGAAACTGATTTTTTCTTCCTAAGTGGAGCACTTTGCATTTGTCTTTGTTAAACTTCATCCTGTTTAACTCAGACCATTTCTCCAATTTGTCCAGATCATTTTGAATTACGACCCTGTCCTCCAAAGCAGTTGCTATCCCTCCCAGTTTGGTATCATCTGCAAACTTAATAAGCGTACTTTCTATGCCAATATCTAAGTCGTTAATGAAGATATTGAACAGAGCCGGTCCCAAAACAGACCCCTGCGGAACCCCACTCGTTATGCCTTTCCAGCAGGATTGGGAACCATTAATAACAACTCTCTGAGTACGGTTATCCAGCCAGTTATGCACCCACCTTATAGTAGCCCCATCTAAATTGTATTTGCCTAGTTTATCGATAAGAATATCATGCGAGACCGTATCAAATGCCTTACTGAAGTCTAGGTATACCACATCCACCACTTCTCCCTTATCCACAAGACTCGTTATCCTATCGAAGAAAGCTATCAGATTGGTTTGACATAATTTGTTCTTTACAAATCCATGCTGGCTGTTCCCTATCACCTTACCACCTTCCAAGTGTTTGCAGATGATTTCCTTAATTACTTGCTCCATTATCTTCCCTGGCACAGAAGTTAAACTAACTGGTCTGTAGTTTCCTGGGTTGTTTTTATTTCCCTTTTTATAGATGGGCACTATATTTGCCCTTTTCCAGTCTTCTGGAATCTCTCCCGTCTCCCATGATTTACCAAAGATAATAGCTAGAGGCTCAGATACCTCCTCTATTAGCTCCTTGAGTATTCTAGGATGCATTTCATCAGGCCCTGGTGACTTGCAGGCATCTAACTTTTCTAAGTGATTTTTAACTTGTTCTTTTTTTATTTTATCTGCTAAACCTACCCCCTTCCCATTAGCATTCACTATGTTAGGCATTCCTTCAGACTTCTCGGTGAAGACCGAAACAAAGAAGTCATTAAGCATCTCTGCCATTTCCAAGTTTCCTGTTACTGTTTCTCCCTCTTCACTAAGCAGTGGGCCTACCCTGTCTTTGGTCTTCCTCTTACTTCTAATGTATTGATAAAAAGTCTTCTTGTTTCCCTTTATTCCCTTAGCTAGTTTGAGCTCATTTTGTGCCTTTGCCTTTCTAATCTTGCCCCTGCATTCCTGTGTTGTTTGCCTATATTCATCCTTTGTAATCTGTCCTAGTTTCCATTTTTTATATGACTCCTTTTTATTTTTTAGATCATGCAAGATCTCGTGGTTAAGCCACGGTGGTCTTTTGCCACATTTTCTATCTTTCCTAACCAGCGGAATAGCTTGCTTTTGGGCCCTTAATAGTGTCCCTTTGAAAAACTGCCAACTCTCCTCAGTTGTTTTTCCCCTCAGTCTTGATTCCCATGGGACCTTACCCATCAGCTCTCTGAGCTTACCAAAATCCGCCTTCCTGAAATCCATTGTCTCTATTTTGCTGTTCTCCCTTCTACCCTTCCTTAGAATTGCAAACTCTATGATTTCAGGATCACTTTCACCCAAGCTGCCTTCTACTTTCAAATTCTCAACGAGTTCCTCCCTATTTGTTAAGATCAAGTCTAGAACAGCTTCCCCCCTAGTAGCTTTTTCAACCTTCTGAAATAAAAAGTTGTCTGCAATGCAGTCCAAGAATTTGTTGGATAGTCTGTGCCCCGCTGTGTTATTTTCCCAACATATATCTGGATAGTTGAAGTCCCCCATCACCACCAAATCTTGGGCTTTGGATGATTTTGGTAGTTGTTTAAAAAAAGCCTCATCCACCTCTTCCACCTGGTTAGGTGGCCTGTAATAGACTCCTAGCATGACATCACCCTTGTTTTTTACCCCTTTTAGCCTAACCCAGAGACTCTCAACACTTCCATCTCCTATGTCCATCTCTACCTCAGTCCACGTGTGTACATTTTTAATATATAAGGCAACACCTCCTCCCTTTTTCCCGTCTATCCTTCCTGAGCAAGCTGTACCCATCCACACCAACATTCCAATCATGTGTATTATCCCACCAAGTTTCAGTGATGCCAACAATGTCATAGTTGTCTTTATTTATTAGCACTTCCAGTTCTTCCTGCTTATTACCCATACTTCTCGCATTTGTATATAGGCATCTAAGATACTGGTTTGATCTTTCCTCCCGGTTTTGTCCTGACCCTCCTTTCTCTCAGCCACTATAGCCCACACTCCCTCTCGTTTCCGACCCATCTCCCAGGTCTCCATGTTCCCCACTTACCTGCAGGCTTTGCTCACCTGTCCCCGTCGAACCTAGTTTAAAGCCCTCCTCACTAGGTTAGCCAGTCTGTGTCCAAATAGGGTCTTTCCCCTCCTCGAAAGGTGAACGCCATCTCTGCCTAGTTATAGTTAAGCACATGCTTAAGTGCTCTGCTGGATCAGAGCCTGGTTGATTAAGAAATACAACATACCTTCCAGGACTCCCAGAAACCCCTTGTATTTCTGCATGCTTTATCTCCCAAAACATTAGTCTTATATATAAGAGCTATGTTTTCACTGATACAGAAGTATATAGAATATACTGTGATTACAGATGCTAGTGTCCATGTATTAACCTCAACCTCGCTGCCGCATAGGTGGAGAGAAGTCTTTTTGAAATTTCACTGTACAAAGTAGCATTTTTACTAATTTAGGGCTAGTCTACACTAGAAGTGCTACAGTGGCTGTAATGCATCTGGTGAAGATGTTCTATGCCAATGGGAGAGAGCTCTCCTGTTGGCATAATAAACCACCTCCGTGACAAGTATCAGGGGGTAGCCGTGTTAGTCTGTATCTACAAAAACAACAAGGAGTCTGGTGGCACCTTAAAGACTAACAGATTTATTTGGGCATAAGCTTTCGTGGGTAAAAACCTCACTTCTTCGGATGCATAGAGTGAAAGGCAGTAGCTCTGTCAGCGGGAGAAGGTCTCCCGCCATCATAGCGCTGTCCACACCGGCACTTAGGTCGATGTAACTTACGTTGCTCAGAGGGGTGGCTTTTAAGTGGTAATGTGCACAAGCCCTTACTGTAAGTATTGTACTCATTAAGAAGGCTTTACACCTGGCATTATTTTTATTGAATTTCAATGAAAATGGTTTTAGAGACAAAACAAATGTTAAAATATCATGCTGTAAAACTTACTAGATGTAAGATTTTTTTTGTTAACACAATGACCTTTTTGTGTGTGGCAGCCTAATATTTCAAAATGACAGAAAGCTGAACAGAAATGTGATTTCTAATGGAAAACGGCTGGCTGCAGCTTTACTGGAATATGCAGTCCTCTACAAGATATGAAAGCAAAGCTTCCCCCCCATTTCCAAGTACAACCACTCCCACCCAGTTAGGTTCTAAATGACATTCTTTTTGTATTACTACAAAATATATTATGTTCACATGTACAGTATATTCCCGATTATCCAAATAGCAGGAGGCAGCATGGATTTTATTTGGATAATCAGGAGTTCGGATAATCAAGAGGGCAGGAGCCATTCAGCAGCCGGGTGTCCTCTCCTGCGGCTGGGGGCTCGTCGTCCTCCTGGACCTCCTTGAAGTCCTGGTCAGGGGTCTCTGTTCTGCCCTGCTCACTCACTCCCATGACAGCAGGGCTTCCGAGGGTTCCTTGCGCTGCCGCAGGGACAGTAACAGCCAATCCCTGCAGGCGCAAGGTGTGTGTGTGGGGGGGGAAGCTGCAGTCCAGGCGGGGCAGAGCAGATACCTCCAGCAAGACTCTGCTCTGCCTTGCCAGGACTGCAGCCTCCCCCAGAACCAGCCCTGCAGCAGCTCAGGGAGCCCTCTTCAGCTCCGCTGTCACAACCCCACTCATTGACAGCCCTGAGAGCCAACCTGCAGAGGGCTCCCTACACTGCTGCAGGAGTCATTCAGCAGCCGAAAGGCCTACCCTGCAGCCGGGGGCTTGTCCTCCTCCCTCTCCTCCTCAAAGTCCTGGCAGGGGATCTCTGCTCTATTATCCAAACCTCATTATCCAAATCCCTTCTTTGTCCCTGATGTATCTCATGCTGGGGTACAAAGAGGGGATTCCGATAACGCAGAGGTTTGGATAATAGGGTTTCAGATAAATTGGAGTTTCGTGCATAACAATAAAATTTATTTATTTATATGGTGCTGACAACCTGCTCATGTTGTATAATCCACAAAAGCAAAAGTCTGCCCTGAAGAGTTTATAATCTAAAGAGAGACATGAAAGAGGAGTCATATTGAGAAATCCACTAGTGTGTTGCTTTGGTAGCCCCATCAGAGTCCACAAAAATTTAAGCTTTCAATTTTAAAAAAGTTTCTAGCCCTTCATTCTCTACATGAACATGAATCTACACACAGACAAAATGGAACAATGACTAATGGCCAAATGCCACCCAACCCCTCCACTGGTGTGGCAGGTTCTCAAGCAGAACTGCTGCTGTTCTACTAGGAAAAGTAAGGCAGACACAGAAGGGAACTCTACATGAGGAAGTTTTGAGCAGTCAGTAGATCTGACATTATGTGACGTCTATGTCTAGAATTTCTTTCTCTACGTACAGGGTTCATCGGTGTCCCAGCTCCTATTAAAACCTATAGGTTGTAGTAACGGCTACACATCAAACCACCTGGCTGGGGCTGAGATTCCTTTCTCCACAATTCTCCATAAGTTTTCGGTGTAAAATCAACTTACTTAATATATGACTGGCAAGTTCAGTATTTGGTCCTAATAAAAGATTGAACTGGCCTCTTGCATCTGAATGGAGTGTTAACTTTGAAGCATAATGCTGACAATGTAAAGTAAACAGGTGCAATTTTAGCCCCATTTAAGTCAAAGGCAAAACTCCAATTGACTTCACTGGTCAACACTGCTAACTGTTCCACTGTTATTTTAGTAGGAATATTCAGATACTCTGGGATTGTGAGTAGAGCTGGAGTAGAGTATTACTACTTATTTCCACCCCAATCAGAACCTTTGGTTAGAATACCATGTTAATTTAGACATGTGACATTCTACTGTCTAAAAGGAATCATGACCTACTAGTTACAACAAAGGACTAAGACTTGGAAGATACGGGTTCTATTCCCAAATCTGCCATTGACTTTCCGCATAACCTTAGGTAAGTCACTTCTCTGTGCTAGTTTCCTCATCAATAAATGGAGAAAATACTTTACTCACAGGGCAACTGTAAGGATTTATGAATGTTTGTAAAGCATTTTGAGATCTTTAGATGAAAGGCTGTGTAGAAGTGTAAAGTACTATATTATAAGAGGCAGTATTTATGGTAATGTGGCTGGCAGATAAACAGTGATTTAATTTTAAATTATGTTGCTGCTGAATTCAGTATTGGGTTTAATGTTGCCAATGGGACACTGGATTAGTTTCTTCACTGTAATGGTAATTGGTATAAATAATGCTTTTAATGTAGCATGATTTAAGTTACCAGTCGTCATTTGAAAGTTAATTACATTTTACCTCAACATTCTAAAATAAGACGACAGACCTGGAGTTGAATTACTCTGGGGGAGTACGGTAATTCAAAACTCTGTCCAATGACTTTTCATTCACAGACAAGGAATGGTATTGTATTAGAGGCAAACAGAAATGCACTGCACTCCCCACTAATCAGGATTTCAATAGCTCCAAAACCAGCATGCATAAAAAATGTGTACAGAAATGTAACAAATAAGTCACACATGTGCAACATGAGGCTTTTGTCAATGACTTATAAATGTAGGGTGAAGCTGTCACAGACTTTCCAATTTTCCACACCGAAGTGCTACAGATTGCAAAGTTCTTCCAACAGAATTTAGGTCTAGCTCACTGAAGAGTAGGTGGAGCCTTAGTTAGAACTTAGTTACAGAATTCAGAGTAGCAGCCGTGTTAGTCTGTATCCGCAAAAAGAACAGGAGTACTTGTGGCACCTTAGAGACTAACAAATTTATTAGAGCATAAGCTTTCGTGGGCTACAGCACGAAAGCTTATGCTCTAATAAATTTGTTAGGCCTGGTCTACACTAACCCGCCAAGTCGAAGTAAGGTACGCAACTTCAGCTACGTGAATAACGTAGCTGAATTCGACATACCTTACTTCGAACTTACCGCGGTTCAGACACGGTCCACACGCGGCAGGCAGGCTCCCCCGTCGACTCCGCGGTACTCCTCTCGTTGAGCTGGAGTACCGCAGTCGACAGCGAGCACTTCCTGGTTCGATTTATCGCGTCCAGACCAAACGCGATAAATCGAACCAGGAAGTTCGATTTCCAGCCGCCGAACTAGCGGCTAAGTATAGACCAGCCCTTAGTCTCTAAGGTGCCACAAGTACTCCTGTTCTTTTAGTTACAGAAGTCAGTCTGAGTGCAAATTGTGCTAAAACTTTGATAATTTCAAACAGTTACAAAATATAGTGATCGGGTCCTAAGGTGCTTCAGAAGTAGGGTTGTCAACTGCCTAACTGCACAAACCCAAACACCCTTGCCCCACCCCCTGCACTGCCCCTTCCCCAAGCCCCACTCAGTCCATCCCCACATTCTCCATTGCTCATTCTCCCCCACCCTCACTCACTTTCACATTGGGCAAGGGGTTGGGGTGTGGGAGGGGGTGCAGGCTCTGGCTGGGGGGTGGGGCCAAGGGATTCGCAGTGTGGGAGGGGGCTCTGGGCTGAGCCTGGGGCAGGGGTGCAGGTTCTGGGAGCAAGTTCGGGTGCGGGAAGAGGCTCATGGCTGGGCCAGGGGGTTGCGGTGCAGGAGAAGGTGCGGGAGGAGGCTCAGAGCTGGGGCAGGGGGTTGGGATGCAGGAGGGGATGAGGGGTGTAGGCTCCAGCCGGGTGACGCTTACCTCTGGCGGTTCCTCGAAGCGACTGGCATGTCCGGCTCCTAAGCTCAGGGGCGGCCAGGCAGCTCCGCGCACTGCCCCTGCCTGCAAACACTGCCCCTGGAACTCGGGGGTGAGTAGCGCGCAGAGACCCCCTGGCCAGCCCTGCGCCTAGGAGCCGGACATGCCAACTGCTTCCGGGAGCCGAGTGGAGCGAGGGCAGGTAGGAAGCCAGCCTTACCCCCGCTGCGCCACCAGACTTTTAGCAGCCTAAAATCTCCCGGATTGGCTTCAGTAGCCTCCGGGAGATTGCACCCAATTCCGGGAGACTCCAAGCCAATCCAGGAGGGTTGGCAGCCCTATTAAAAGATGGGGAGTCCAGAACATCAACTGGCAGGTCAACATGGATCCTACAAAAAGTGGAAACTAGGTCAAATTACAAAGGATGAATATGAACTACTAACACAAGTATGTAAGGACAAAATTACAAAGGCCCAGGCACAAAACAAGATCAAACTAACAAGAGACATAGAGGGTAACAAGAAAACATTCTACAAATACATTAGAATCAAGAGGAAGACCAAGGAAAGGGTAGGCCCATTACTCCAAGGGGTGGAATAACAACAGAAAATGTGGAAATGGAAGAAGTGCTTAATGACTACTTTGTTTTGGTTTTCAACAAGAAGGTTGGTGGTGATTGGACGTCTAACATAGTGAATACGAGTGAAAATGAGGTAGGATCAAAAGAGGCTAAAATAGGAAAAGAAAAAGTTTAAAATTACTTAGACAAATTAGATGTCTTCAAGTCACCAGGGCCTGATGAAATGCATCCTAGAATACTCACAGAGCTGACTGAGGAGATATCTGAGCCATTAGCGATTATCTTTGAAAAGCCATAAAAGACTGGAGAGATTCCAGAAGACTGGAAAAGGGAAAATATGGTGCCAATCTATAAAAAGGGAAATAAGGACAATCCAGGGAATTACAGACCAGTCATCTTAACTTCTGTACCCGGAAAGATAATGGAGCAAATCATTAAGCAATCGATTTGCAAACATCTAGAAGATAATAAGGTGATAAGTGACAGTCAGCATGGATTTGTCAAAAACAAATCATGTCAAAACAAACTGATAGGTTTCTTTGACAGGGTAACAAACCTTGTGGACGGGGGGAAAGCGGTAGATGTGGTATATCTTGACTTTAGTAAAGCTTTTGATACGGTCTCGCATGACTGTCTCATGAACAAACAAAAGAAATGCAACCTAGATGGAGCTACTATAAGGTGGGTGCAAAACTGGTTGGAAAACCGTTCCCAGAGAGTAGTTATCAGTAGTTCACAGTCATGCTGGAAGGACATAACGAGTGGGATCAGTTCTGGGTCCAGTTCTGTTCAATATCTTCATCAGTGATGTAGATAATGGCATAGAGATTACACTTATAAAGTTTGTGGACGATACGAAGCTGAGAGGGGTTGCAAATGCGTTGGAGGATAGGATTAAAATTCAAAATGAATTCAGCTACTCAGCGCTGACTAGGCCTCAACTGGAGTATTGTGTCCGGTTCTGGGCACCACATTTCAGGAAGAATGTGGACAAATTGGAGAGAATCCAGAGAAGAGCGACAAAAATGATTAAAGGTCTAGAAAACATGACCTATGAGGGAAGATTGAAAAAAATTGGATTTGTTTAGTCTGGAAAAGAGAAGACTGAGGGGTGACCTAACAGTTTTCAAGTACGTAAAAGGCTGTTACAAGGAGGAGGGAGAAAAAAAAATTTCCTAACCTCTGCGGATAGGACAAGAAGCAATGGGCTTAAATTGCAGCAAGGGAGGTTTAGGTTGGACATTAGGAAAAACTTCCTGTCAGGGTGGTTAAGCACTAGAATAAATTGCCTCGGGAGGTTCTGGAATCTCCATCATTGGAGGTTTTTAAGAGCAGATTAGATGAACACCTATCAGGGATGGTCTAGCTAATATTTAGTCCTGCCATGAGTGCAGGGGACTGGACTAGATCACCTCTCGAGGTCCCTTCCAGTCCTATTATTCTATGATTGTCTTAACATTAATATTGTTCTTTTTTGTTTAACACTCAAGTTTCTGGCAAAGTAACTTAGGCACTTAGGAGCCTAAGTGTCATAGAAAGTTAGTGAGATTTAGGACCCTAAGTGCCCAGGTCCAATTTTAAAGTGGAACTTAATTGCTCTTAAAAATTTTACCCTGTCATATTGCCAGAATGCATGATCAACTATACTTTGCACTGTAATCAGGAAGGGACTCAGTGTGCAGTGAAAACAGAATGTGGCAAACTCAAACTATACCTACTCTGTATATATTAGGTACAGGGGAAGACTGGGATCCAAATATTGAGGTAAACTAATACTCTTGGGTTGGGGATGGGGATCAAAACAATTTTCTACTCAATCAAGATTCCTCACAACAGTTAACCACACAAGCGTGCCTGAAAGAAGTGGCAATCTGACTAGACTGAACCACTTCTTCAATTTAGCCTGAACCCACAAGAAGTTCTCACATGTCAAAATCGTTGCAAAACTGTAATACAGGAATAGCTACAGTATGATAGACCTGTAAGATTTGCTGACATTTTGAATATCATAATACTTTAGATATAAAAATGCTTTACAAACTTTAATGACTAAATCCTCACAACACATCTATGAAGTTAGGAAACATCTTCATTTTACAGTTGGGAAAACTGTGGAAAAGTTCAATCTGTGGTAAATTTTGCAATATCTATCTTCTGACTCCAAGAAATAATGTATACAATAACCATTAGACATTTCCTGTGGAAAATACAATAGTCGTGACTAAAATACACTGTCCAACATAGTATTTGGCGCTGAAATACTAAGATGCAAATCTACCGCTTTGGCATACTTGTAAGAAAAAAATGTTAATGCAGTTTAATGAAAATAAAATGATAACATCAATAGTGTAACAGGAAAGTTGATAACATAGTAAGCCTTTCACATTGCACTATATCCGAATTTTTCAAGACTAACATCAGTAATGGAAAATAAGTCCCTGGCCACATCACATCTATGTGTGGTTAAATGAATTGCTAAACTGCAATAGTGACATACAAAGGCACTGTAGACTAAAGATGTGTATTAAGATTTTATTATGCTGCTTCCACTTTGTGTTTTTAAAAAACTTCCTGTAATTTGGAGAAGTCTCAGTGCACAGATACATCCAGCTAACCCAAACATACACACTCAAGGTCTTTGGGCTGTACTCACACTGACCACTCTTAAAATGCATACAGCACCTTTTGAAGCCTCCCAAACTTCCTTGCCTTTGATTTAAGTGTTCAAGCTAGGTCTCCTCACTTTTGCTGGCCTTTTTTAATATCTTATGTTAGTCTGCGTCCATAAGGAGCATACAGATTCCTCAAAATCAGTGATTCTGAAACTTTTGTACTGGTGACCTCTTTCACATAGCAAGCCTCTGAGTGCAACCCCCTCTTATAAATTAAAAACACTTTTTTATATGTTTAACGCCATTATAAATGCTGGATGCAAAGCAGGTTTTGGGGTGGAGGCTGACAGCTCGCGACCCCCCCCATGTAATAACCTCGCAACCCCCTGAGGGTTCCAGACCCCCAGTTTGAGAAGCCCTGCTCAAAATAATCTGCAGTTCTTAATTAAATGCAGGTTTAACAAAAAGAAAAAAATCATAACATTAAAATTAAGTAGATTATATCCACGTAACTTGTCCAATACTATGGCGGTATAACTTATTAGTAGGGCTGTCGATTAATCACAGGTTAACTCATGCGATTAACTCAAAAAAATTAATCACGATTAAAAATATTAATTGCAGTTTTAATTGCACTGTTAAACAATAGAATACCAATTGAAATGTATTAGATATTTTGGATGTTTTTCTACGTTTTCATATATATTGTATTCTGTGTTATAATTGAAATCGAAGTGTATATTATTTTTATTACAAATATTTGCCCTGTAAAAATGATAAAAGAAATAGTATTTTTCAAATTACCTCATACAAGTACTGTAGTGCTAGCTCTTTGTTGTGAAAGTGCAACTTACAACTGTAGATTTTTGTTACATAACTGCATTCAAAAACAAAACTTCAGAGCCTACAAGTCCACTCAGTCCTACTTCTTGTTCAGCCAATTGCTAACACAAACAAGTTTGTTTACATTTACGGGACATAATGCTGCCCTCTTCTTATTTACAATGTCACGAGAAAGTGAGAACAGGGGTTTGCATGGCACTTTTGTAACCGGCATTGCAAGGTATTTATGTGCCAGATATCCTAAACAATTGTATGCCCTTTCATGCTTCGGCCACCATTCTAGAGGACATGCTTCCATGCGGATGACGCTCGTTAAAAAAAATAATGCATTAATTAAATTTGTGACTGAGCTTCTTGGGGGAGAATTCTGTCCCCAGCTCTGTTTTACCCATATTCTGCCATATATTTCATGTTATAGCAGTCTCGAAGCATGACCCAGCACATGTTCATTTTAAGAACACTTTTACAGCTGATTTCACAAGACACAAAGAAGGTACCTGTGGATTGGATTGGATCACAGAATCCCCTTGGGAACTGCCAACTGATGTGCCAAGACTACTTCTGCTCCTGCATGTGTACTTTAGCTAAAGGTGCAAGGACTTTGTAACCCCCTACCAACTCCAATTCTGCCAGTTTCCCTGGTAATAAATCCTTCTCCTGGATCAGGTCCCTCCTGACCACAGAAATCTCGGCACCTGTGTCCCTCAAATCAAGAAGCACTTTCCCATTCAATTTAATACCATGCATATGATCCCTGCTTGGTTGTGTAGAAGCGAGCTTTACAAATCCTGTGTGGAAAGAGGCAGCCGCCGGGGGCTCAGAAGCAGCAGTTTCATGTGTTATTTGCTGCCTGTTTCCACTCAGCAAGGGACACTTATTCCTCAGGTGCTCAGTGGACTTACAATGATAGCACCTCTTGGGCTCCTCTGCTTGTACAGGAAATTTGGGAGGAGTAAAAGGGGAATGGGGAGGTGAATGCCCAGCCTCCTTTTTCCCCAGGGGTAAAACGGTGATTCTGCTTTCCCTCTACCCTGTACCCCTCTGACAGTGGTTTATGTTTAACTGCAGCTTGTGCTTGCTCATAAGAGTCTGCAAACCCAGCTAATTCACCCACTGCATTCACCTTTTTGTCCCACAAATACTGTTTTACATCATCACTGCACATATTCAGGAATTGTTCCTGAGTAACCAAATCACACATTCCTTCAAAGCTTGTAATGCCTTTCCCCCTCACCCACTTATCTATCAAATTTCTCATTTCATTTACATAAGCCACATTACTCAATCCAGATTCCCTCTTAAGACTCCTGAAATTAACCCTGTAGGTTTCAGGTGTAACCTGAAACTGTTTAAAAACCATTTCCTTAAATTTGCCATAGTTTGAAGCATCAATAGGCATCTTATTAAATACTAAATCCAGAGCTCTGCTAGTCAATTTTGCTATCAATGTGGTCATCTTTTGATCTTCAGGGATCGCATGGAGAGTGCAGTCTCTCAAAGGTGATGAAATATTCGGCAATATCGCTGAATTCATCATACTGTGGACATAGTCACTCCCATTTGTGGATTTTTGGGGAAGTGGATCCAGCAGCTGAAGAGTTTTGTCTCTTCAACTTCTTAACAGCCAGTTCATGCTTCTGGGCCTCCATAGCTCTCTTGTGGGCAGCCTCCTCCCTGGCTGTTTCTGTCTCTGCCCTGGCTGTTTCTGTCTCCATAGCTGTCTTGTGGGCAGCCTCCTCCCTCTCCATCAGTCTTTTATGTTCGTTTTCCTTCTCTTTTGCTTCCAGTCTAGCCAGCTCTAGTTTAGTTGCTGCTTCACTGGTAGTCATTTTCCTGCTTTCTTGTGCTTGGCCACACCCCCTCTGCAGTTCACTGAAACTGGGATGCACTCAGCTCAGGGGCTTCTTAGTTAGCAGAGACTTTCCCAGCGCCCAGTGTTCAGACTTTCTGGGTAATTTGCAACCTGTGCAGTACTAGCTTCTTCTGATCTTCACTCTTACTTATTTTGCTTCCCTTACCCAAAATAAGCAAACAGAAAATAACAAACCAGTAACCACTTTGTCTGTTCTCCAGCCATCACACTTAAAACTCACTTAAAATCACTACCAGTATCTCAATCAACTGTGCACAGATCCTGCTTGACTACGCCACTGTCATGGGTTGGATCACAGAAACCCCTTGGGAACTGCCAACTGATGTGCCAAAACTACTTCTGCTCCTGCTTTCCTGCCCTGGCAGCTTAGGACTCCAGCACCCTATTTTGTTGAGCCAGACACACTAGTCTGCTCCAACACAGACCCAGGGTCTGAGGGTACGTCTACACTACGAGATTAATTCGAATTTAGATAATTCGAATTTGGGAAACAGATTGTATAAATTCGATTGTGCGCGGCCACACTAAGCACATTAATTCGGTTTTTAACCACATTAATTCGGTGGTGTGCGGCCACACTACCCCTAATTCGAATTAACAAAATCGATTTTGGTGCTACTCCGCTCGTCGGGGTGGAGTACAGAAATCGATTTTAAGTGCCCTTTAATTCGAAGTAACTGGCTCCGTTGTGTGGACGGGTTAAGGATTAATTCGGATTAACGCAGCTAAATCCGAATTAAAGTCGTAGTGTAGACCAGGCCTGAACCACGGGCCCCAAAGCTGCAGACTTAACTGAAACAGCTTATAGAAGTGTTCCTGTCTATAACACTCAGGTGCCCAACTCCCAATGGGGTCCAAACCCCAAATAAATCCATTTTACCCTGTATAAAGCTTATATAGGGTACACTCAAATTGTTCGCCGTCTAGAACACTGATAGAGAGATATGCACAGCTGTTTGCCCCCCGCCTCTTCCCAGGTATTAATACATACTCTGGGTTAATTAATAAGTAAAAAATGGGGGTGGAGAGGCTATCCCTTTAGCCAGCTGAAGACAAAATGGAGGGGTCTCCCAGGGGTTTAAGTAGACTCTCTCTTGTGAGTGGAGATCCCCTCCTCTCTCCTATGCAAAGCCAGCTCCAAGATGGAGTTTTGGAGTCACATGGGCAAGTCACATGTCCATGCATGACTGAATTTCTTACCAGCCAAGCCACATTCCTGGGAAAGCTCCGATGTGGATTGGTGTCTTCAAGTTCATTGTTGGCTTAAGTGGTTCTTGATTGGGCACTTAATTTGCACTTTCTCAAGAAGCTGACCAAATGCTTTACTAAGGCTACCAAGCAAGTATACAGACAATATTCCTAACTTCAAGTACAAAAATGATACATGCATACAAATAGGAGGAATGTATTCAGTAGATCATAACCTTTACATAGATATGCTACATGGCATATGTAGCATAAAACATATTTCAGTTATATCATATATACATTCATAAGCATATTCCCATGAAGCCTTATGAGGTACACTGTCACAGTAGCAATGTGAGATTTCTAAAAATAGCCACAGCACTCGATCCACGGTTTAAGAATCTGAAGTGCCTTCCAAAATCTGAGAGGGTCGAGGTGAGAAGCATGCTTTCAAAAGTCTTAAAAGAGCAACACTCTGATGCAGAAACTACAGAACCTGAACCACCAAAAAAGAAAATCAACCTTTTGCTGGTGGCATCTGACTCCGATGACGAAAACGAACATGTGTCGGTCCCCACTGCTTTGAACTGTTATCGAGCAGAACTTGTCATTAGCATGGACGCATGTCCCCTGGAATGGTGGCTGAAACATGAAGGGACATATGAATCTTTAGCACATCTGGCACGTAAATATCTTGAGATGCCGGCTACAACAATGCCATGAGAATGCCTGTTCTTACTTTTAGGTGACATTGTAAACAAGAAGCAGGCAGGATTATCTCCTGTGAATGTAAACAAACTTGTTTGTCTGAGCGATTGGCTGAACAAGAAGTAGGACTGAGTGGAGTTGCCTTCTCTAAAATTTTACTTTGTTTTATTTTTGAAAAAGTTCAACTTTCATGATTCAGAGATTGCACTACAGTACTTGTATTAGGTGTATTGAAAAATACTATTTCTTTTGTTTTTTACAGTGCAAATATTTGTAATTAAAAATAAATATAAAGTGAGCACTGTACACTTTGTATTCTGTGTTGTAATTGAAATCAATATATTTGAAAATGTAGAAAACATCCATAAATATTTAAATAAATGGTATTCTATTATTAACAGTGCAATTAATCACAATTAATTTTTTTAATCCCTTGACAGCCCTACTTATTAGATACAACCTAATAAATTAACAACATTAGAAAATCTTGCATCCTAGAGAATTAGTTTGCTTCTGACCACATGGCAGTAAACTTTCAGTCTCAGTCCGGTCTTGTCTTCATTGCTAAAAAAAAGGTGCATTTTTTACCTCAAGGTAACTATGCATGTGAGCTATCCCGATGTACAAGGCACTTTAGTTTTACCATAAGGTAAACCAGGCAGGGGTATAGTGCTAACTTTGGTGAATTTACCTTGTGGTAAAACTGAAGTGCCTTGTCTTCACTGTGCTTTTAACTCAGGATAGCTTACACACATTAGTTGCTTATGATAAAAAATACACTCTTTTTAGTAGTGACAGCAAAGCCTCAGTCAACATCACAGAGTTCAAGGTCCATAATTCATGGCTTCCTCTGTCAAACACTCTCTTGTAACTGCAGAATCTCTTTCTTATAGTCACACTAGGGTACTGTGTTTAGGTGTGAAAATCCATCATTTGCATGTGAGCAGCATATCATTTTCTAATTATAATACCCTTTTATAATTAGCATTTACAGTCTTTGTAAATAAGTTCCTATCCACAAACTACGTCAACTTCCTTTTCATTTGGTGGTCTAAGTGAGCCCATCAAAGTTTGCTAGTTCATTCCAAAAAGTTATTCTGATGCTCAGTAAAGAGTTTAGCTTTTAAGTTCCGAACAAAAATCTCTTGTGACAACAAAATAAGAGTTCTTCTCGCATACAGGTAGTAACTTATCTTTATGGTATACCTGGAACTATGCTGGCAGTTTGCTCTTTCACTAACCAGGGAAGGGAAACAAACTCCACCCAAAAAAAGTCCTTTTTAAGGGCCGTTCCTCTGGGAACTGTTTATTGATTTATTATAAAGGATATGAATAACACTAAACAAAATAACTGCAAAATGCTGGTCACACTTTCCAGAGACTTTTCTATGTCTCATCAGCCATGCCAAGGGGAACCCTTCCCCCTGTGACCCAGCTTCTTTCTCATGTACCCGGTCCAGCCATGTCATATGCAGGGATCCCTTAATCTTTTCCAGGCTGCCGCCTTACATTGTCACAGCAGCCTATGCTACTTCCACTGTAGTATGTTTTGGGGTGGGGATCTCTGCTTTCCCTTGGCTTTGTAACAAGGCTCAGAGGTACCAAACAGTAGTTAAACCCCAACTCATCATCACAACCCAATTCAGTTTTTCTTGATTAAAAGGTTTATTTCGGGGGGTGGGGGGGAGAATATCAAATTAAAAAGGTAAGAAAGATCTATGTATTTTTAGTAAATATTTTATTCAATAGGCTATAAACTTTAAATTATAAGTACGAAACACTACCTATGGCATGGCAGAAGAGATCTATCTTTGCCCCTTAACTTGGAAAAAGCTACATGTCTTTTCAGTGATCCATATAGGTTCTTTGTCATTCCGGCCATGTGGAGTTTTGTGGCCAAGATGGGGGCAGTCAATAAATACTTATTGATGTAATTACAAAACTAAAATAGTGACCCATCTCTTCCACACTGCCCTGCTCTCTCTTCTCCCTTGCTCCATATCTCTTTCTCTCTCATATATATATACACACACACACACACCCTCCTTTTCCCCAACCTATCTAAGCTTTTCATATTGTTAAGACTGAAAGCTCTTTCAGGGCAGGTACCAAGTCTACCTCTATATTATACAATGCTTAGGCCAGAAGAGTCCCAAATCTGACTGCAGCCTCTTGACACTATCATAACATAAAACAAAGGAGGAGGAAGAGAAGGAAGAAAGGAGGAGACAGAAGATGTTCACTTTACTGTTAGCATTTGAGGCCATTCTCAGTCTTAATCAAACCTGTTTGATGAATGACTCAACTCTCTCCCGAACCTCTAAGGAACAATAAGATTATACACAATCCATGTTTACCAGCTCAAACACAGCCTTGTTTCTCACACTTACCTCTTTGGGAGCTGTTTGGCCAAGAGAGAGCCATAAAAGCACAGAAGTATAACAAAAGTATAAGTGTGAACACAACAATCATCATATGCAACCTACACAAACGGGAACAAACTGTCATAGCAAGGGAGTGCTGGCAGATGATATATTGCTATTACTACAGCACCTATTCAGACTCCTGCTGCTCTCTACGCTTTCCAAGTACTCAACATTACGTACAGATGTCTTGCAAAGGGAGAAAACGGGGCGTGTTCCTTTTAACTTCTTTATGATGTATAAAAGCAACCCAAAGCACTGAGATTTTACTTTTTTTCGCTCTTCTTTTACACTTTGGCAATATCAGGTTATAAACTCTGTTTTTGCTGGAGTTCTCCTTGGAAAACCAAACAGCTAGAGGGGTAGTTTTCTCAACTCTCAGATAAAGGGATGTAGATACTGACCCTTTCAAAAAAAGATTTTATTTTCCCAACTGCTTGTCAGATGTCTGAATTAAATAGGCATAACATTTTTTTTTTTTTTTTACAAGCTCTGACTTAAGTTCCTTTCCCCTTTCAATTGCTCAGGATTTACTTTCTTGGTACTTATAATGTTATAATCCTTCTAGCTCTCTTGTCCCCTGAGTCTTTCGGGAAAAAACAAAATAGACAAAACCTGAATTTCTAATGTTAAACACGAGAGGATGAAAAATTGAGAGCGGTTTTAAAAAATACACGCTTTTCTACCTCTTTATTTATCATAAGTAGGAAAGGTGCAAATCTAATATTTTTCTCATTGCAGATCACCTTTAAGATACAGTCTGACAGCTCAACCATTTAAGCAGTTGATCCTAACTGACAACAACTAAAACAAACAATAGATCTAGCCTTTCAAGTAAAGGCTTCATAAGCAGTGGCATTTGAGGACACTCCAACAACTTGTCTCTAAGAAAGAGGAAAAGACACAACAGAATACTATTCATTTGCATTTAATATTAACTTATTCATAAATCGGAGCATTGTACTTTAAGAAATGAATGTAGATTTAACCGTATCATGTTTTCCATCAGAACCAGCATCACTGCCATCCCAGAAGAACAGAAATGTTTACAACAACAAAACTAATATTACTAAGGAACAGCTAAACCACTTCACAACTGTAAATGAAGTTCCCAATCTATTACGGACGATACTGAGAATTGCCATTCTTGCTGACTGTATGTTTATCCAACTGACTCCATGTTTCTATTCCGTTTCAGTGATATACAAGTATGTCCCTGAGCTGTCCCAACTGCTCTTCATTTTAACATCTTCCGACTAAGGGCATGTCTACATGTACAGCACTGCAGCGTGTCTGGTGAAGACACTCTATGCTGACGGGAGAGAGCTCTCCAGTCGGCATAATAAAACCATCTCCGCAAGTGGCAGAAGCTGTGTCGGTGGAAGAAGCTCTCCCGCCGACATAGGTTGAGACGTTAGAATAATTCCTAGGGCAAGAGATTAGTGGGCAAAAAGCAGGTTAAAGTGGTCAATTTATCACAATACAGGAACATTAGAATGGCCATTCTGAGTCAGACCAATGGTCCAACTAGCCCAATATCCTATCTTCCAAAAGTGGTCAGCAACAAATTTCAGAGAGAATGATCAGAACAGGGGAACTATGGAGTGATCCATTCCCTGTCATCTAATTACATCTTATAGCAGTCAGAGGTTTAGGGACACCCAGAACATGGGGTTCCACCCCTGGCCTTTTTGGCTATTAGTCTCAAATGGACCTATCCTCCATGAACTTACCTAATTCTTCTTTGAACCTAGTTATACTTTTGACCTTCACAACATGCCCTGTCAACAAGTTCCACAGGTTGACTGAGTGTTGTGTGGAGAAGCTCTTCCTTATGTTTATTTTAAACTTGCTGCCTATTACAGTAGAACCTCTAAGATACAAACATCAGAGTTACAGACTGATCGGTCAACCGGACACGATATGGAACCGGAAGTAAGAAATCAGGCAACAGTGGAGACCAAAAAAACCCAGCAAATACTGTATTGTGCCTGTATTGCATCTTAAAGATAGGCACATCTGGGCTCCCTGTCCCCACCCCATCCCGTACTCCCCACGCAGGGGGCAGTCACTTACAGGTAGGAGGTGAAGACGCTGGGTTTCACAGGCACAGCTGTTAGACTCTGAGCAGGCAGAGCAGGAGCAGCAGTGGAGTCTGCGCCGCTTTCCTGGAAGCGACAGGTGCAGTTTCACTCCACCCCACCCCCCTGGCTGGGAGGGGGCCAATTATGCTCAGTCCAAGCCCGGGAAAGAAATTTTCCGAGCTCCTGCTGCAGTGCCCCAGGGTGTCTCACTCATCAACCTTGCAGCTAGGGGACTAGAATCAGCTGCCTGTCCCCACCCCCACTCACCGGGCAGCCACTTACAGGTAGGAGGTGAAGACACTGAAGTTTGCAGGCACAGCTGTGAGCTCCTGCTCCAAGCAGTCCGCCCTGAGGAGTTTCCCATGTCTTGCTCAGAGTTACGAACATTTCAGAGTTACGAACAACCTCCATTCCCAAGGTGTCCATAACTCTGAGGTCCTGTTCATGTGAAAGGGCAAATAACACTTCCCTATCAATTTCTCCACAACATTCAAAATTGTATAGACCTCTATCATATCCCTCCTCAGCTGTCTCCTTTCAAAGCTGAACAGTCCCAGCCTTTTAAATCTCTCATCATATGGGTGCTGTTCTGTACCCATAATAATTTTTGTTGCCTTTATCTGTAGTTTCTCCAATTCTAATATTTCTTTTTTGAGATGTGGACCAGAACTGCAAGCAGTACACAATTGTGATAGTTTCGGTCTATCCCTTTCCTAATGATTCCAAACATTCTGTTAGTTCTTTTTGACTGATACTGCACATTGAGTGGATGTTTTCAGAACACTATTCACAATAATTCCAAGATCTATTTCTTGAGTGGTAACAGCTAATTTAGACTCCATTTTGATTGTAGTTGGGCTTATATTTTCCATTGTGCATTACTTTGTATTTATCAACATTGAATTTCATCTGACATTTTGTCACCCAGTTTTGTAAGGTCCCTTCACAGTCTGCTTTGGCCTTAACTATCTTGAGTCATTTTGTATCATCTGCAAATTTTGCCACTTCTCTGTTTACCCCTTTTTCCAGATCATTTATGAATATGTTGAATAGCGCTGGACCCAGTACAGATCCTTGGGGGACTCCACTATTTACCTCTCTCCACTGTGAAAACTGGCCATGTATCACTACCCTTTCTTTCCTATCTTTTAACTGTAAGGTCTGACGCCTTTTTCTGTAGCCATATTAGGAGAGCAGCAGCCATGAGCCAAGAAGCAGAAAGTCACAGCCGCTCATTCCATCTAAATTATATTAAAACAATGTAATGTCAGGCTGTTAAGAAAATGATCCCGTCCCAGTGGTACCCGCCACCACCAGATAAAGAAACAGATCTATGACACTGCACCCCATATTCTTCATAGTGATATTATATGATTATAGCAGAATTATGATGTATTTAATGCAAGATAAGTCATGTGAGGGGTCATTGGAGAGTTATGATTTGCTGAATGTAATTATCCTATTTGTATGCATGTATCTTTTTTTATCTGAAGTTATGAATATTGACTATGTATCTGTATTTCAAATATAGTTACACCTGGGTAACGCCCACTAGACAAGATGCTTTCAGTCTAGATAGCTGGTTCGTAAGGGTCTATTCAGGGCAATGAGCCATTAGAAAGAACAATAGGCCTTAGGAGAAGCTGATCTCCCACCTGGGGAGCCTTCCTGAGAACACTCTGAACAGCCTGTAAGTAATGGCTGCTATGACTCTACAAGGTCATGTGACCAGGCCACATGATGCTGGACTCCATCTTGGGATGTCAGTATTTTTCCACAGACTGTTCTAGGAACCAAGCTTTGGAACAGAGGGTTCCCACCATATGCGCAAGCTATATAAGGGAAGAAGTGACATCATCTCTGGTTCTTCACTCCCCACACAAGAGGACTCCTGGAAACACTTGAGGAACAAAGACTGAACTAGGGGAAGTGCTGGACCCAGGCTAAAGGGATTTCTAGCCTATGTATGAAACACCTGGGGATTCCAACTGTAAAGCAAGTGCAGCTTGCCTCTTAAGAATCTGCAGCCTGCTTGTATCATCTCTTAGGGTGAGAATCTGCTAATTTATATCCAATCTATGTCGTATATTAAGCATGATTTCCCGTTACAAAAGCCACGTGGACTCTTCCCCAACATATTTTGTTCATCACTGTGTCTGATATTTCTGTTCTTTATTACAATCTCAATCAATTTGCCTGGTACTGAAGTTAGGCTTACCAGTTTGTAATTGCCAGGAGCACCTCTGGAGCCCTTTTTAAAAAAACGGTGTTACATTAGATACCTACCAGCCATCTGCTACTGAGGCTGATTTAAGCAACAGGATACATGCCACAGTTAGTAATCCCACTATTTCATATTTGATTTCCTTCAGAAGTCTTGGGTGAATACTATCTGGTCTTGGAGACTCATTACTGTTTAATTTATCAATTTGTTCCAAAACCTCCTCTACTGGAACCTCAATCTAGCACTGTTCCTCAGATTTGTCACCTAAAAAGAATGGCATAGGTATGGGAATCTCCCTCACACACTCTGGAGTGTAGACCCATAAAAATAATTCATTTACATTCTCTGTAAGGGCTTTGTCTTCCTTGGGTGCTCCTTTAGCACCTCGATCATCCAATGGCCTCACTTATTGTTTAACAGACTTCCTAGTTCTGATGTACTGAAAAAAAATTGCTGTTAGTTTTTGTGTCTTTTGCTAGTTGCTCTTCAAATTCATTTTTGGCCTGCGTAATTATGCTTTTACAACTGACTTTCCAGAGTTTATGCTCCTTTCTATTTTCCTCAGTAGCATTTCACTTCTAATTTTTAAGGAATGTCTTCTGTCTCTTTTACTCCGTTTAGCCATACTGGCATTTTTGGTCCCCTTCCTGTTTAGAGTATGCATATAGTTTGGAGTATACATATAATTTGAGCCTGTGTTATGGGGAGGGGGGGTTTAAGCTTCTATGAAGCTTGCAGGCATTTCACTTCTGTGACTGTTTCTTTTAACTTCCATTTAACTAGCTGCCTCATTTTTGTTTCATTTCCCTTTATGAAGTTAAATGCTACTGTGCTGGATTTCTTTGGTATTTTTCCCCATACTCAGGAGCCAAAAAATCTTACTGCGTTTATAGGTGAAACCGCATTAAATTGTGGTCACTATTACCAAGTGGTTCACCTATATTCACCTCTTGGACTAGATCCTGTGTGCCCCTTAGGACTAAATCAAGAATTGCTTCTCCCTTGTGGGCTTCAAGCATTAGCTGCTCCAAGAAGTAATCATGAGTGGTGTCTAGACACTTCATCTCTGAATCCTGTCCTGAGGTGACATGTTCCCAGTCAATATGGGGATAGCTAAAATCCCCATTATTATCCGATTTTCTGTTTTTGTAGCCTCTCTAATCCCACTGAGCATTTCACATCACCATCTCGGGTCAGGGGGTCGGAAATATATTCCTACTGCTATACTCTTTTTATTCAAGCACGGAATTTCTAGCCATGGAGAGTCTATGGTACTGTTTGATTCATTTAAGATTTGTACTAGATTTGATTCCATGCTTTCTTTCACATATAGTGCTCGCTCCTCCACTAGCACAACCTGTCAGTCCTATATAATTTATAGGTATCTGGTATTATTGTGTCCCATTGATTAGCATCATTCCACCAAGTGTCTTGTGAGGCCTATTATATCAATATCCTCATTAAATATCAGGCACTCAAGTTCACCTATTTTAGTATTAGACTTCTTTCATTTATATAAAAAGCACTTATAAAATTTGTCAATATTTAGTTGTCTGCCTTCATGCGATGCAATGAATGGGACTCTTTCGTTTGACTGTTTCTCTTCAGTTCCTACCAGTACTTTATCAACTTCTATCGTTTCCTTTTTATTAGGATAGAGAGTATCCCCTTTAATAAATGCTCCCCAAGGGTTGTGTCTATCTGAACTATGTGCATAGCCACACCTTTTGGCTTTCCCCCACCCCTTAGTTTAAAAGCTCCTCTATTACCTTTTTAATTTTACATGCCAGCAATCTGATTCTGTTTTGGTTTAGGTGGAGCCCATCCTCCCTTTATAGGCCCCTCGTTTCTCAAAAGGTTGCCCAGCCCTAATAAACCCAAATCCCCCCTCCCAACACCATCATCTTATCCACACATTGACACCCCGTAGTTCTACTTGTCTAACTGGCCCTCTGTGTGGAACTGGAAGCATTTCAGGGAATGCTACCATGGATGTCCTGGACTTTAGTCTCTTAATGAGCAGCCTAAGTGTGGCCTTCTGGACCTCTCTCCTACCTTTCCCTACATCACTGGTACCTACATGTACCATAACAATTGGCTCCTCCCCAGGTCTGTACATGAGTCTGTCTAGATGTCTCAAGAGGTCTGCAACCTTCACACCTGGCAGGCAATTCACCATGCAACTCTCCCAGTCGTCACAAAACCAACTATTTATCTTTCCAACAATTGAATCCCCCGTTACTACCTATGTCTTCCTAATAACTGGGGTTCCTCTCTGAGAGGCATATCCTCAATGCGAGAGGATACCATGACATCATCTGGCAGGAGAGTCCCAACTATGGGATCATTTCCTTCCACTCCAGCTTGATGTGCTCCTTCTCCAAGACTTTCATCATCATCAACAGCAGAGGCTGTCAGACGGAGTGGGCTGCTCTACTGTGTCCCAGAAAGTCTCAGCTATGTACCCCCCCTTTAGTTCCTCCACTTCAGCCAGCTTTATCTCAAGAGCCCATACCCCATCTCTGAGGGCCATGAATTGCTTGCACCAAATGTACATATATGTCATCTGCTCTCAAGGCAGGTAATCATACAGGCTGCATTCACTGCAATAAACTGAATAGCCCCCACTGTGCTGCTGGACTTCTGCCTGTATTATTATTTTACTCTTGCAGGGCTGTTTTGTTTGTTTGCTCTTTGTGTGTATGTTTTGGGGAGGGGGCAGTTATAGACCTAATTTTAGAGAAGGTTTATTAAGTATGTCTCGCTGTCAGGCTCCCGTTCTAAATTCCCTCACAAAACTCCCGTTTGCTAGCTGCTCTAGTCCGTTACACGCTGGCTTTTTAAACACCCGTTCTCCCTGAGTTAGCCCTGCCTCCTACTCCAGGGATTCTAAATGGAGTAGGGATGAAAGGATGACAGGCTAGAGTCTCATTAGGAAGTTCTCAGCCTTGTCTAGCAGGCCAGTAGACTCAGCCCACACACACTCATGCAGACCACACTATAAACTTCAGTAAAGCAGGCACACAGCAAGCACACAATAACAAAAACAAACTAGCAGACAATAACTCACTCCAAGGGTCAAGTAGTCACTTCTTCACCTGGAGAACGTTAGGCAAATTGTCACATGGATATCAAATCCGTATTTTGTTGTGTATTATATATAAAATATATGCATGCCATATAACATTTCAATGTTTTGGATTTTTTGTGAATGAATAAGCTTAACATTCAGCTTCACTGACTACTTTAAACTAACTTCTTTATCCACTAACGATCTTCCCACAGACATATATAAGGACTTTGTGTTTTAGGATTTAGGGCGAGAAAAAATAAGAGAAACTGAAGGAAGTTGTCGCAATTTAGACAATGAGGACAAATGTAAAATTGTCTTTTGTTGGGGAATGCAATTAACAATCATGGAATTCTTGCACCATAACAGAATGACTCTGAGTTGACAAAGTATAAACAAAACTGCAGAAACAAAGTTAAAAACTCTTTGTAGTACTGTACCAAGTGATTCATGAACAGCCATTTCTGCAGACATTTAAAAATAGTTTTGTGAATTATTTTGACCTTTCATACTTCTACATTATTTAAATTACAGAGTGGACCACCCAGTGACTTGGAAGAATCAGCTCATGAGTAGTTTCAGGTCTCCAGCTCCCATGGAGAAAGAAGCTAGAGATCTGAAGTCAGGCATGCACTTGGCTATAAGCAAGTCACAAAGGTGATACATTTGGAATCACAGAAAAGAGTATGAGCACCTCTTGAGGGCCAATGCATAGAGGAACACAGGTATCCGCTTCCTATCTGGAAGATTAATGCCTCATTTACAGTTCTGAACTAATCAAGCTTCTTTAACACAAAAACCTTTTAAACTTGAGATGATTTATAAACCTTCAGGAAATATTAACCATCTCTAGAACACTCAGTAACTTCTCAGATTTTTTTTAACTCAACATTAGAGACTTGAGAAACAAAGAATCTAAACACACCTTTAAAGTGTCCTATATACATATTTGCATGCATATCATAACTAGAATACAGTGGTTGCCAATAGAGACTTCTTTAGATTACACTTATAGCTTTGTTACTGGAATGTCATTTTTCATGTGTCACACCTAAAAGTGC
>NW_020664368.1:882367-906662 GCF_002925995.2 Terrapene triunguis
AAATTGTTTGAGTTTTGATAGCATAAAAAGAGGATAGATTCTCATACTAACAATCTTCTTTATACACCTCTACCCCGATATAACGCTGTCCTCAGGAGCCAAAATATCTTACTGCATTATAGGTGAAACCGCATTATATTGAACTTGCTTTGATCCGCCGGAGTGCGCAGCCCCGCCCCCCCGGAGCACTGCTTTACCATGTTATATCCGAATTCGTGTTATATCGGATCACGTCATATCGGGGTAGAGGTGTACCTTTTTTTCCTGGACAAATAATTTTCTAAAAGCTGAATGCTGATAATTCAAATGTAGCATATCAATAGCCCTTTGTGAGCTGTACATGCTTTGCTAAATTGGAAAAAAAGAATCTTAAAATCAAATTGTGGGAAATGAAATTCCAGAAACAGTTAAGGGAATGTCACATTGAAAAGTCACAAAGAAATCATGAAATACTAGTTACAGTTCTCACATGGACATGTACTGAGCTACGCTGCACACTTGTAACACTTTCTATTATTATTTTTCTTAGTAGAGTTGTTCAGTACGGTTACATTTTATGCTACTATATGTGTAACACAGAAAGATACAACATATGCAATAGACTTAGTGTTCCTATGGAAACCTTAAGTTTTGCATTTCCTGATATGTTGCAATTAACCACAATCTTAACACTGAATTACTGCAGATGTAGTAATATCTATATATGTACCAATTTAAAGCATTATGCAATCACATTCCCTATAGTTACTAAATAAACCTGCCTCTTTATATTAGCTCATAATTACCACATTTATAATTAAATTAAGCTGCAAGTTTTTACTAGAACTCCATTTCCCACAGCTATGCGTTGATGTCACAATACTTAATAAAAGCAACAAATTCAAGTCAAAGAGAAACACTTTTTTGTTTTCGCTGCCTTTCTGTAGGTTCCTATACCACCACGGATAACTAGCAAAGAGCTGGTCAGAAAATAGAGAACAAAATTTAGCAAGACATTTTATCTATTTGACAAAATGCTGAGATTTCCTAAACATCGCCACTAAGTGATTGAGTTGGTTAAAATATTGCCAGTAAGAAAGCTGTATTCCAAGAATGTATGTTAGCCTTTTCAGACAGGCACACCTCTGGCTTCCTTGTGACATCAGTCAGTGGGGAGCTCCTCTAGCTATGGGGTTCACTGGTAATTTTGTTCCCTGCATTAGGCTCTTGGATTGGCTGTCTGGGGTGCAGACCAATTGATAAAATGATCAAGCCTGGAAGAGAAGAGCTTCCCTCTTCCTGCTTTGCATTCCACCATGGAATTGCACATGCGCCTTTGGACTTTGCAGATGTATACAGTGCGCTGGGGCAGGTACTTGGAGTACTTGTGCAACTGGTTTGTGTTGTACTGTTTGTTGAATAGGCATGGAGTGGATTACCAATAAATTTTACAGGATTGTAGCTTTGGGTTATAGATCCTAGCAGCAAGGGTGTCAGATCCTCCTTTTCAGCAAGGTAATTATGGGGTTACTGTTTTGTTCTCCCAAACCAAAGGAAGTCAGTAGGGTCTGGGGCCAAAAAACAAAAACCAACAGCTCTTTCTGCAAATTAGGAATCAGCATACCTGACTTAGAAAAGGGAGTTGGATCCACAAGCAAGCCTGATCCACCCTAAAACAAAGCCATGTGGTTTCCCAGGCAGTAGATTTTTCTGGTTTGCAGGCCAGACTAGGTCTTGGGAGCAATGCAGGCTCTGATAGGGCCTTTAAGCAGTTGTAAGCCCTGGGACTGTGATGCCCTGTATTTCAGAATTCAAAATAGGGAGGTAGGTGACAGATGGAGCATCTGTCGCCTTCCCCCTTTGCCCTGCTTCCAATATAGAATCAATAAAGTTACAGCCACTTCTCAAAAATTCAGAAGTCTGCCCTCACTGACCCCTGCCATTTACAATTAAATCTTATTAATAAATTATTCATTTCAAATGCAAATATTTCTGTGTCCATTTTCTCTCAGGGGAGTTGCTGGGGAAAAACTGATTTTGGAAAATATCCATCCCTTAGGACACAAGCAATACAAGAGCAAAATTCATAAAACAAACAATATCTTCCTTTGAAATGATACAGCACATGCAGTTTCTGATGTACCTATATTATTTTGTGGTTTTGTTTGTTTGGGCTGCTTTTCATGCAACAATATTGAAAAACAATATTACCTAAAATCTAAAGGAAGATTGCTAAATGCAGCTATCTTGGGAGGAAGAAACAAGAATCTGAGTTCTAAAATGGCTATTTTTAGAAATCTCACATTGGTACCTTCTTTGCATTTTGTGAAATCAGCTGTGAAAGTGTTCTTAAAATGAACATGTGCAGGGTCATCATTTGAGACTGCTATAACATGAAATATATGGCAGAATGCGGGTAAAACAGAGCAGGGGACATACAATTCTCCCCCAGGGAGTTCAGTCACAAATTTAATTAGCACATTATTTTTTTAACGAGTGTCATCCGCATGGAAGCATGTCCTCTGGAATGGTGGCTGAAGCATGAAGGGGCATATGAATGTTTAGCATATCTGGCACATAAATGCCTTGCAATGCTGTCTACAAAAGTGCCATTCGAATGCCTGTTCTCACTTTCAGATGACATTGTAAATAATAAGCAGGCAGCATTATGTCCCGTAAATGTAAAGATATGTGTTTGTCTTCCGATTGAATGGACTTGTAGACTCTAAAGTTTTACACTGTTTTGTTTTTGAGTGCAGTTATGTAACAAACAAAAAAATCTACATTTGTAAGTTGCACTTTCGCAATAAAGATGGCACTACAGTACTTGAGGGGTAGCCCTGTTAGTCTGGATCTGTAAAAAGCAACAGAGAGTCCTGTGGCACCTTTAAGACTAATGCCACAGGACTCTCTGTTGCTTACTACAGTACTTGTATGAGGTGAATTGAAAAATAGTATTTCTTTTACCATTTTTAGAGTGCAAATATTTGTAAACAAAAATAATATAAAGTGAGCACTGTACACTTTGTATTCTGTGTTGAAAATATAGAAAAACATCCAAAAATATTTATTATATTTATTATGTTATACTTGGTATTCTATTGCTTAACAGTGCGATTAAAACTGCGGTTAATTTTTTTAATCGTGATTAATTTTTTTTAGTAAATCACATGAGTTAACTGCGGTTAATCAACTGGCCTACTTCTGAAGGAAAATCAAAGGAGGCCTGCTTAGGCAGTCTGACCTGCTGGGGAATTCACAGTGTAGGCAGGGGATGGTGGAGTCTGGAAATACTCTGGTCAGGAGGGACAGACACTCTTGTGTCCACCCAAGAGAGAAACAGCTGGGGAGCTGGAAGCCTATAAGTGGGTGCCCTTGCTGAACCACGAGGGAGAATACAGGTGCAGCTATCTTGAACAGGGGCACCCATCATTGAAGGTTTTTAAAGAACGGGTTAGACAAACATGTCACGGATGGTCTAGATATACTTAATTCTTCCTCAGCACGAGTGGACGGACAAAAAGAAAAAACTAGATGACCTCCTGAGGTCCCTTCCGTCCCTAAATATCTATGATGCTCAAGGAAGAATATTGTGTTTTATGAAACTGTTGTAAAGCAAACCTTCAGGACTTTCTATAACAATTCATTTTACAGAAGTTCTCTCTCCTTAGTTCATTATCTTTCCAAACAAAACAATTTCCTCAATCCACAATGCAAGCTTTTAAAGAGCTATAGCTTAAGGGGGCTTTTTCCTCCCTTGGATATCTACATACACTTCCTTTAATCACATTCTGTTGTTTTGGGACAGCTACTTAATTATAAAAAAGGCAATACTGGCTTCTTTAAGATAGAATTTTAATTTGTGCAAGAAAAATTAACTGAAGAAATGTGAAACCATGACTAAGTCACCAGTACCTCCTAACAGAAAAAATCATTTTTTTCAAGTCCACCTTTAAAGAATAAAAATATTTCTAATTAAGCACAAAAACATCCAATTATGATTTTTATCTTGTGACCTTTCCTTCCACTCAGGTGCACACTGCTTCATAAATCAGCTATACAGTAGCTTGGTCCCTCTGGACAGCTGAGTTCCTGAATTTGCCATTTTTATAGTGAACAGCTGGGTCACAAGAAGGATATACACAAGTAACAGGAAACTTGTCTCCTAGTGCTTTGAACAGAGAACATGTTTTCATATCATGGTATTTCTGAAAATGGCTGTGGATACGGAATAGCAAAGAATCTTCATTTACCTCTTGTTTTGGCACATCCAATGCATTTCTTATCTGCACTCATTTGTAATTTTACCTAATTCTGTGTTAGAATTCTTTGCAATGGGTCCAAATCAATTTCTAATTGTTCTCTATATTAGTTTTTGTAGAGCAGTGGTTCTCAAACTTTTGTACTGGTGACCCCTTTCACAAAGCAAGCCTTTGAGTGCGACCCCTATACAAATGAAAAACATTTTTTAATATATTTAACACCATTATAAATGCTGGCGGCAAAGCGGGGTTTGGGGTGGAGGCTGACAGCTTGCAACCCCCCCATGTAATAACCTCGCAACCCCCTGAGGGGTCCCGACCCCCAGTTTGAGAACCCCTGTTGCAGAGTATATAAGCAGCAGTTCTAAACGAGGGCAGAAACCTACTAAAACACTATCTGTTTTTACCTGTACACCTGTAGTGTATAAAGGGCTAGCTCAGCAAGACTGTTCTATGTAAAGAGGCCAAAATTTTCCAAACGTAGGTGTCTAAAGTTAAGCACCAAAATCCAGAAATGGATGCCTATAGCTGGACAATTAAGAGGCCTGGTTTTCAGAGGAACTGAGCACCCTCAACTCTCACTGACGTTAAATTCTGGTGTGAACGTCTATGTCCTAACAGAAGGATCCTGATACCAAATAACTGCAGTGAGAGCAGAATTAATCACAAAATGAAAAAGTCACATTTGTATGTGCAAAAGAAAGCCCCACATGCACAACAGGTGAAATTTTAAAAAGTGCTCAACATTTACTTCTACTGAAGTGCATGTCTGTTAAACTCTGAAGCCACTGTGGCTAATTTGGATTCTTCACAGAAAATTTAATTTATGAAAAAATGCAGCTACTTTACACGAGAGGTATTCTAAGTCTTCCCCAGATATTCAAGAGGGAATCAGTAGTTGTGTGTCTTTGTCAAGTGAGGAAGGACGGTGCTGTGGTTATGGCACTAGCCTGGGACTCAGGAAATGCAGGTTCTGCCACAGATTTCTTTGTAACCTTGGGCAAGTCATTTAGGGCTTGTCTATATGAAGAGTTAGTGTATGGTTAGTTGCGGTGTAAATCTACAGAAGAATTTATAATAGCTCCACAGTTACAATGCTAGAGTTAAGAACGAGACAGTCATTCTATTCTCAATTCTTATTTTACTCTCTTATAAACTTTTTTTTAAAAGAATTCTCTTAGGTTGAAATAAGATATTAGTCTTTACTATCAATGAATGCCCTGCATATGAATGCTACCAGACTCCTTGTTGTTTCTGCATATTATGGAGTGACCATAGTTGCTCAATAGTTAAGGCAGAAGCTAGCTTTCCAGGATACACCTGATTTTTTACACGCACCCTTTCCCAAATGGAAAATAATACTTCTGAAATTTCACATCACATCTCACCATGTGCTCTTACATAGTAGCAAAGACAAGTGATATTGATTTTTATATCAAATTAAGCCTCAGTTATATTAGTACTTGAATTATGCTATCTAAAATGAAGTAAAATTCTCTCTTAGAGACTTTAAGAAGAACTGTAGTCTTCCCTGATTTTTTATGGATTTTCCACATATCTAGTTGGTGTTACTATTCTCTAGTTAATGAAAAAGCAGCTTTGCAAAGGAGTAAGTTAAGAATTTTGTCAGGCCAAGATTCAACTGGCACTGTTTATCCTTTATAAAAAATCCTCTAATACTTGTGGAGTCCAGGTCAAATATACTTTCCTTGGCACCTATTGGTAAAATAACAAAATAAAACAAAACCACTGACTTTAAAGTGGAATTTTGAGTTTTCATTCCACAAAGCACTTGGAATTATTCTTTCAGAGATACAAACATTTTGTTCCTTTCTGCACAGGCAGAGCTGTTACACAACTTTAAAACATAGTTCAAGCCAGCAAACCCAGACTAAGGCCTGATCTACACTGGGGGGGGGGGGGAAAGAAGAGAGGAGGGAATCGATCTAAGTTACACAACTTCAGCTACATGAATAACGTAGCTGAAGTCGACGTACTTAGATCTACTTACCGTGGTGTCTTCACTATGGTAAGTCGACGGCTGATGCTCCCCCGTCGATTCCGCCTGCGTGTCTCGCCCTGGTGGAGTACCGGAGTTGACAGGAGAGCACTCGGCAGTCAATTTATCGGATCTAATCGACCTCCACTGGATCGATCGCTGCCCGTCGATCCAGCGGGTAACATAGACAAGCCCTAATTGGGCAAAGCCTAATTTGACTGTCATACCAGGTGTCTGTAAATCTAAGATGACATCTTATTTTCCTAAAGGAGAACTGTCAGGGAGAACGGCTGTGAAAGGAGTCAGAGGAAAAGCATACAAGCAGCACTAAGGAGATGTGGGGAGAGAATCCCC
The DNA here is from genome assembly GCF_002925995.2 of Terrapene triunguis. Lineage (NCBI taxonomy): Eukaryota > Metazoa > Chordata > Testudines > Emydidae > Terrapene > Terrapene triunguis. The sequence continues at coordinate 888,962 of NW_020664368.1, forward strand.
ATGTCTTTAGCAAGAGTATAAAACTGTACTAAAGGACAGATCAGGAAACCAGTTTTTGTCTGGACAATCTGATCCACATCCAATTTAAACAGAGTTCTTCATTTTTATTTTGCTGCTGATTAGAGAGTTACATTGACAATGCTAAATAGTTACTTGTTTTTCATATAAAAGATTAAAAGATTCAGAGGGTGTGTCTATATTAGCAAAACTCAGACTCCTGATTTTTTCATTGGTGCAGCTCCTCCAACACTACCAACAGCTGTAGTGTGGTCCCAGTGCAGATGTTTTTACCATGTTATCTAATCATACTCAAGGCTGGGTAAGATATGGTGGTAGAAATACCCACACTACAGCGCTGACTGTTACTGTTGATAGAAAATCATGCAGCCAATTTTTCTTAATGTAGACAAGGTGAGAAAATTTAAGCTAAGGGGCAAGTTACTTTTTTTGTTAGCAATTTGTGTCAGCACTTAAAGAAAACTAGTACTTCTCATTGCTTTATTTATAACAAACATTTTAGCAATTTTTTATCTGGCCAATTTCTATCTTTTTCCTCTGCTTCTCTGGACTGATCTTAAGTAAGATTCATTCTCCCTAAATAAAATATATGCATTGCTGACAATTTAGATATGATACTGGATTATAATGTGTCAAAAACTGTTAGTTGTTTTAAGCTTAGCTATCATAATCATCATCCAGAAATTTTCTCTACACTGTAGTTATTCACTATGGCAAGCCACAAAACACAGGCTTGTTATATTGTTTTAAGGTTTTGCTGTGGTTTTCTTTTGGCGGGCGGGAATAGTGGGGTGTTATAACCAATTTTATAATTCTCTTCTCCACATTTCTCCATCTTCATTCACTTCCATATCACTGATAATTCTGGAAGGAAACAACAAATAGTGCCACTGTCTGGACACTGCACGTACCGCTGAATCAAAGCTCTGCCTATTGCCAGCCAGAGATATCAGACTCCTCTTTCTTTTCTCCCTTCAAATCCAACTACCCTGGAAACTGAATTTTATGTCTCATGCACCAAAATGCAGAAAAACTGTATAAAAGTCAAAGTAATTTTTGAACTAGTATTCCTACTTCATTTGACTAAAAGGAAATACTGAAGAAATATCTAAAATCACATCCAAACATTTGATGGGTAACTTTAACTAGATATTCTCTGGGTTTATATAAGGAAAACTGTTTGTTTTTTAATTAAAAAACATTAAAGATCCATAGACGAGAAGGCAAACTAATACTCTGACACCAAAATATTACTTTCATTGCTTCTCTGTCCAGTGAAATTAGGTCACTTGCATTGCTAACAACCTACCCATGCTACTGAGTAAAAAGTTAGCCGCCCTAAACCAAAAGTGCTTTATTTGTAGCCCAGATAATGAACTCATTATCTTGTTTTTCCACATAATTTAGTTTACTTCTTAAAAACTGAAGTACAAAATAGTTTGTGAGACAGACTGACAACATCCCACCATATACTGGACAAACCTTATGGATTTAAGATTAAAGTTTATTGAGTTAAATTAAACCTTATTTGGGCCTACTGAAGCCCTGTAAGACTAGGTGATTGTTCTGATCTGAGGCTGTTATAAACTTGTGACCACAAGGAATCCCCTGGGGTTGTATACTGAAGGACTACTCCTGTTAGAGTCCATGTTAGGGTTATGGTGATCTCTGGCAAGCTTATGAGCATGTGTGTAGGTTCTTATTGGTTTTAATATGTTTTCTCTGAAGTGCTTTTATCTTAAGAATAAAATAGGTTTGCATAAAAGAGCTGTGTGATAACTAACTGTGGGCAGTCACACTGTTAACCATCTCAGAAAAGAAAGCAGGCAGGTGTGTTTGGACAGCCTGTCTCTGCTGGGAATTACACAGGCAAGGCAGGAAACTGCATCCTGGAAATACCCCAGTAAGAAGGAAGTGAGATGCAGGTCTCCATCCAAGAAAGGCAACGTCTGGGGAGCTGGAAGCCTGAGAATGAGTGCCCTTGCTGGATCACTGAGGAGAAATACAGGTGCAATTGTCCTGAACTATGACAGTTTTCTGTTCCGCATATTGAACTATATTGATGACACTCATGACTCTGTCTGAGATGTGGGAACTTAGAAAAGAGAAAATTAAAATAAGGGAAATCAAATTTCTGTGAATACATTGGACAGGCTTATAGTTTACCTCAGTGTTTCCCAAATGGTGGGTCCAGACCCAACAGTCGGTCACACATACTGCAGAGGCACTCCCCCTTTTACCTCCCCACTCTCACTTCACCTCTGTAGCAGGCAGCAACGTGGGGAGCGGGATCCAGATATCAGGAAGCGCCACCTGGGCAAATGCAAGGCAGGGACAGGCTGGTGACTGTCCGCTCTCTGGCTGCTTCCTCGACGCTGCTGCATGGATCCTGCTCTCACATCCCCAGGGCAACAGGCAGTGGAATGGGGAGCAGGATGCGAGCAGCAGCATGGTGGAAGCAGCCAAAGCCAGCAAGCAGTCAACAGCCTGGTAGGGATCACAGCTACAAGGAGAGAAGGGCTGGTTGGGGCTGCAAGCAGAGGCAAGGCCGTGAAAGCGAGAGCAAGGGTGCTAGAAAGAGCCAAACAGGAAGCTTGGAAAGGGAGGGAGGAACAGTGATAATGGTGGGGGCCCCAAGAAAGACAAAATAAAGTTGGTGGCTCACCTTACTAAAAAGTTTAGGAACCACTCCTTCAACTGGTCCATCTGGCTTTGTGGTAACATGTTGCCCTACCTATATCAAATTACAGTCACAAAGCACCCCTGGAACTCCTGCTCCCTCCTTTACAGCAGCATAGTTTAGAATTTCCTTATTGTATGAAGAGCTGTCACCATAACTTATTCTAATAGATCAGTATGTTAAATTTCCTAGATTCTCAATAGTTTCTTCTCTACAGATCCAATCTACAGTCGCCAAGGCTGGCTTAGACTTGCTGGGGCCCAGGGCCAAAGCCAAAGCCCAAGCCCAAGAGCTTCAGCCCTGGGCAGTGGGGGTAAGGTTACAGGCTGCCTGCCTGGGGCTGAAGTCCTTGGGCTTTGGCCCCCACCCCACCGGGGTGGCAAGGCTTGGGTGGGCTCAGGCTTCATTCCCACCTCCTGGGGTTCTGTAGTAATTTTTGTTGTCAGAAGGGGGTCGCGGTGCAATGAAGTTTGAGAACCCCTGCTCTAGTCTGTTGGGTCTTGGAATGAGGAGAGTGGGTGACTCAATCCTTTTGAAAGCTAGTTAGATATACTGAGTAGCCATTCCATATTAGCTCTGGCACAAAATAATCTACGGTTGTTGCAAATTAGTCTTCTTCCTATGGGATCCAAGTCCCTGGACAAAAAGACTAGGCAAATTGTGCATTACGCTTTAAAGAAGGATCCACTGGCTTAATTTCTCCTACCTCCATCTCCTCTGAATGTATTCCATTGTCCCCACTTAAGAGTTGTCACTCTTCTGATACACCAGGTGGAGGTACTCCTGCAAATAGTGTCCTGCTTCTGCAGCTAGGTTTATGCACCATGCTCAAATTTCATAGTGATGCAATTTTTTTCTTTTCCTCAACTTTGACCACTGGTTTGTCCAGTGGCTCTGTAAAGATTTCTACTTGCACAGTGCTCTTTAATCTAGCAGACATAGGCATTCCCAGATCTAATGGCTACAAACTGAAGCTAGATAAATTCAGACTAGAAGTAAGGTGCAAATTTTTACCAGTGAAGGTAATTAACCATTGGAACAATTTACCTAGGGATATGCTGGATTCTCCAACTCTTGAAGTCTTAAGAAGGCATCTAACTTTGATTTAAAAAGGTATGTTCTCAGTACTCTCCCCATCAGACACTCTTCATAATGGGTGTTCCTCATCTCCATAGCAATTGGCGAAGCAACTTGATCTTAGCCTGGACTCAGGACCAGCCCTCAGGAAGAGCTTCCCAGAATTCTACACCTGCACACTGTACACTCAGCAGACTCCAGGTCTCCCTTTGTAGTAAAGCTTCCACAGGATTTTAAAAAGATTTTTAATAGAGCTGTCGATTAATCAAACTAAGCTCACGTGATTAACTCAAACAATCGCGATTTTAAAAGTTTATTGCTCTGTTAAACAATAGAATACCAATTGAAATTAATTAAATATTTTTGGATGCTTTTCTACATTTTCAAATATATTAATTTCTATTACAACACAGAATACAAAGTGTACTGTGCTCACTTTATATTTTTATTACAAATATTTGCACCGCAAAACTGACAAACGAAAGAAATCGTATTTTTCAATTCACCTCATACAAGTACTGTAGTGCAATCTCTTTATCGTGAAAGTGTAACTTATAAATGTAGATTTTTTTTTTGTTGCATAACTGCACTCAAATACAAGTCCACTCAGTCCTACTTCTTGTTCAGCCAATCGCAGACAAACAAGTTTGTTTACATTTACGGGACATAATGCTGCCTGCTTATTACTTACAATGTCACCTGAAAGTGTGAACGGGTGTTTGAATGGCACTTTTTTAACCGGCGTTGCAAGGTATTTACGTGCCAGATATGCTAAACATTTATATCCCCCTTCATGCTTCGGCCACCATTCCAGAGGACGTGCTTCCATGCTGATGATGCTCAAGCTTAGTCCGAAGTGGGGGCTTAGTGAGGACCAGGAGTAAGCCTTCTGTGGCCTCTTTAGGAAAGGTCAAAGTTATACCAGCTAACAGAGTACTTCCGTCAAGCTATAGACAGGGGAAAGAGACCATATAGCAGCCATAGCCCTAAGAGTACTGGCTGCATTCACTTGGGCTTAACTGGAAGGCAATGCATAAAACAACACCAATATGTAACATCTACTTTCAACTACCCAACTCCAATTTACTAAAATAATACATTAATTAAATTTGTAACTGAACTTCTTAGGGGAGAATTGTATGTCTCCTGCTCTGTTTTACCCACTTTCTACCATATATTTCATGTTATAGCAGTCTCGGATGATGACCCAGCATATGTTCGCTTTAAGAACACTTTCACAGCAGATTTGACAAAACGCAAAGAAGGTACCAATGTGAGATTGCTAAAAAATAGCTACAGCACTCGACTCCAGGTTTAAGAATCTGAAGTGCCTTCCAAAATCTGAGAGGGACTAGGTGTGGAGCATGCTTTCAGAAGTCTTAAAAGAGCAACACTCCGATGCGGAAACTACAGAACCCGAACCCCCAAAAAAGAAAATCAACCTTCTGCTGGTGGCATTTGACACTGATGATGAAAATGAACATGCGTCGGTCAGCACTGCTTTGAATCGTTATTGAGCAGAACCCGTCATCAACATGGACGCTTGTGCTCTGGAATGGTGGTTGAATCATGAAAGGACATATGAATCTTTAACACATCTGGAACGTAAATATCTTGCGACGCCAGCTACAACAGAGCCACATGAACCCCTGTTCTCACTTTCAGGTGACATTGTATACAAGAAGTGGGCAGTTATCTCCTGCAAATAGTAACCTAACTTGTTTGTCTGAGCAATTGACTGAAGTAAGACTGAGTGGACTTGCAGGCTGTAAAATTTTACATTGTTTTATTTTTGAATGCAGTTTTTTTTGTACATTAATTCTACATTTGTAAGTTCAACTTTCATGATAAAGAGATTGCACTACAGTACTTGTATTAGGTGAATTGAAAAATACTATTTCTTTTGTTTTTTACAGTGCAAATATTTGTAATCAAAAATAAAGTGAGCACTGTACACTTTGTATTCTGTATTGTAATTGAAATCAATATATTTGAAAAAGTAGAAAACATCCAAAAATATTTAAATAAATGGTATTCTATTATTGTTTAGCAATGCGATTAATCGCATGATTAATCGCAATTGATTTTTTTAATCGCTTGACAGCCCTAATTTTTAATTGTCTGTTTCTTCATTGGTTTCAAGGTTTTTCTCTTCAAAACTAATAAACACATTAAAAAAACTATTCTGGCTTTTTGAAGAAGATTTGAGGACAGCATCCATTCTTTCCCCTCTTCCTCCTCCCCTCAAGAAATGGCATACAGAGACAGCAGGCTACATGAACTCAGCACCCACACTAGGATGGTTGAGCAGGACATGGGAAAACCTGTGCATGGGTGAGGTCTATGCCAACACACCTGAGCAGGCCACAGAACACATGCCTGCAGACTGTCCTTTTAATCTCCCTAGTAATACTCCCTACATCACAAGGCCCCTCCCCCTTACTTTCAGAGGATTGGCTGAGGAACTGATAAGGTATTAGTCCCAATCAGTTCTTAAAGGAACAGCACAGAGTTTTAAAACCACTCCTGAGCCACTCTTCTCTCCCAGTCTTCTAACGAGGAGAAATCTCAAAGGTGGAGCTTTGAGTGAGATACCTGACTCTCAGCAAAGCTTCCCCAGAATTTAGCACAAATGTGGGGGTGGGGTCTCACTTCACAGGGACTTATGTATGAGTTAGGGCTTTTCTATACAGTGCATTAGTCTACACTACAGGGCTATACATTTTATTGCACACTAACTGGCCCATGAGGACCCTGCTGGTATGCACTAAAAGGCCCTACTGAGCGTTAATGTAGTCTTGTTTCAAACAGTACATTAACGTGCATTGGAGGACTGTTAGTGCGTGCCAGCAGAGTCCACAGGAGCCAGTTAGTGCGCAACATGCTAGTGCACTTTAGAATTTATAGCCCTCTTGTGCAGACTAATGCACAGTGTTGACCTGCCTGAAGGTGGAGTGGGAATTCCTTATCAAGACCTATTTCTACCTAAGTACTAAAAGGTCTTCATTTCTCTGCCTAAGGCTAGGTCTACACTACCCGCCTGAATCGGCGGGTAGAAATCGATCTCTCAGGGATAGAATTATAGCGTCTCGTCGGGACGCGACAATCGATCCCCGAATCGACGCTCTTACTCCACCAGCGGAGGTGGGAGTAAGCGCCGTCGACTGGGAGCCACGGAGGTCGATTTTGCCGCCGTCCTCACAGCGGGGTAAGTCGGCTCCGATACGTCGAATTCAGCTACGCTATTTGCGTATCTTAAATCGACCCCCCCCCCCCGTAGTGAAGACCTGCCCTGAGACTGAGGGTACGTCTACACTTACCGGAGGGTCCGGCGGCAGGCAATCGATGTTCTGGGATCGATTTATCGCGTCTGGTTTAGACGCAATAAATCAATCCCGGAAGTGCTCGCCATCGACGCCGGTACTCCAGCTCGGCGAGAGGAGTACGCGGCATCGACGGGGGAGCCTCCCTGCCGCGTCTGGACCCGCGGTAAGTTCGGACTAAAGTACTTCGAATTCAGCTACATTATTAACGTAGCTGAATTTGCGTACCTTAGTCCGAAGTGGGGGCTTAGTGAGGACCAGGAGAAAGCCTTCTGTGGCCTCTTTAGGAAAGGTCAAAGTTATACCAGCTAACAGAGTACTTCTGTCAAGCTATAGACAGGAGAAAGAGACCATATAGCAGCCATAGCCCTAAGAGTACTGGCTGCATTCACTTGGGCTTAACTGGAAGGCAATGCATAAAACAACACCAATATGTAACATCTACTTTCAACTACCCAACTCCAATTTACTATACGTTCAAAAATTAAAAAGATGCGTCTTGGCGACAACTATGGCTCCACTTGAAGAAATTGCAAATTGTATGCTAAACCCCCAATAGCCTTCCAAATATTTTGTGGTAAGATCTTTGGGGAGCATAGAGATAAAGCAGACTCTGAGACTTTAGCTAAGGGGATACATCGCTACCTGCATCCAGTGAGTAACTCTTCCAACTACCTTAGCTCAGCAAGTTTTCCCTTTGAAGCCACTGCTTCCTCAGGTATTCGTGTAGCAATTACACACTAGGACAGTGGTTCCCAAACTGTGGGGCAAGCCCCCCTAGGGGGACATGGAGGAACATTCGGGGGGGGGAAGGTAAAGAGGGGGCCAGCCCCCACGGAGGGTAGAGAAGGAGCACTACCCAGCCCTGCTCTGCCTCCAACCCAGCTCCGGCACCAGCCACAAACTCCACTCTGCCCCCAACTGAAGTCCAGCCCCAGCCCCTGCTCCACTCTGCCTCCTGCTCCATCCCCAGCCCAGCTCTGCCCTCATTCCCTCTCTGCCCCCAGGCCAGCTCCGCCTCTAGCCCCTGCTCCTCCCCCATTCCCAGTACAGCCCCCAGCTCTGCCTTCAGCCCAAGCTCCTTTGCTGAGCCAACTGTGTAGTAATAGACGGGGGCGCAGACAGATTCCAGTACTGGTAAAGGTGGGGTGAGACAGAAGTGTGGGCACCTCTGCATTAGGAGGCAGCCATTGCTATCTTTCTTGAGGGCTGGAAAACCATCCAACCCCAAAAGCTTCTCTTTTTTTGGGCTTCCCAAGTCTTGGCAGAGTCTCCTTCAATGACAGGCACTTCAGGGTGCATTTTCATCCGTCATCTGGGATTAAACTCTCAGAAAATGGGTGCTTGAGATAGTCAGAGAAGGATATACAATAGAACTCACTCATTGTCCCAGGGACAAGTTTATCCTTGCCACCAAAGTAAATTAAAATAAACCAAACACTATCAACAAGACCCTTTGTAGCATCAAAAGATTAAGGGTGTAATAGGACAGTCCTAAGCCTGGGCTCAGTGCAAAGATCTGATTTGCCTCTAGTTGCCATGGAAAAAATGGAATACCCACTGTGAAGACTAACATAAAAGGTCCTAGAATGAAAATTAGGGTAAATAAAAAAATGATTTTAATGAAAAAAATATTTTATTTAAATCAGATTTATTTAACTTAAAGTTTTTGTTCATTTTCAATTGATTTTGAATTTCTATACAAACAGCTTGACAAGTCACAAGTAAAAAATTAATCGCTTAATAAATAAGAAATGCATCATTCACCATTTTTACCATAAAAATTAAGAATCTGAATAAAGGTATGTTGAGCTAAATAATTGCTTAAAAAACATATTGTGCACCCTTCTGATTAGAAAAAAGAAGCCCCAAATTTTGTGTAAAGGCTATATTTAGTTGCAAATCAACTTGCATTAATGGTTACCAACAAATGAGAATCAACTTCTCTTTAGGAAAATAACTAAAAAGTATAAATGCTAAACATTATTAAAATCAATTATTTAAGTTAATGTTACCTGCTTTTGTATTTAAATTATTATTATTAAAATTGGTGATTTCAATCAATCAATCACCCTAATAAAATTTCAAAGATTAGATGGATTTTTTGCAATATCTCAACCAGAAGTTATGGACTTGCTCCAGGAATTACTAAGTGAAATTCTATGGCTTGTGTTATACTGGAGGTCTGACGAGATAATCATAAGAGGTCCCTTCTGGTGTCAAAATCTATTAATTGTTTTCTATTCAAATATTTGAAATATGCCATAAATTATGCAGCTAGCATATATGCCTTAATCCTATGAAACTTTCCTGCCTATTGCCAGGTCCCCGTGGCTCTGCCTACAAAGCATCAAAACTGGCTAGGGAAAGATCTGAAGCAAATCAAGCTGCCGAGTTCTGCATGATGTATTTTTTCCCCAAACCCTCACAGTATCATCATCAGGTTACTCTGGTTTTGCATCATTGTTAAAGTGATCTAAAAATCATAAAATATAACAGAAAAACAGGTGAAAACTAGATGAAGAAAAGTTGTCAGAAATGAAGTAGGCTATATCCCTGCCCATGCACATTTTTCCTCCAGTATACTCTTCAGTATTTGTACAGTCCAATTTTAAATCATTCAAGTGAAAGTGATGATGCTGTCACAGATTTGCACTGGCACTGTTTTGCCCTTCCTCATATCATAACTGTAAATTCACAATGACACTTTTTGCTTACTAAAAAGAGAGCATTGTAGTAGAGTCATAGTGACATTTTCATAAGAAATTTGTGAGAAAGTTAACCATTCACTTCAGGGTATGTAACGGTCTTACAAAAGCAAATTATCAAAACTAGCAACTGTACATGCTCACTGGCTAATTTCTAAACTTAAGTACTTTAGTAATTCCAACTTTTAAAAATATACAGCAAATGGATTTGGCCTCTTCTAAATCTACACAAAATATTGTTTTAAGATGCTTCTGGCAAGTTTTAAGGAAAAAAGCTTAAACTTTTTTAAAAGGTAATTATTTTTAAGTACTTACACATAGGAAAATTCTCATTAAAACAATTTATATCTGTGTTGACAATGTCACACCAAGTTTCAACTTAATGTGCCTTAAAACAGCAAATATAGTGAACCTCCCAAAAAAAAAAAAATCAGTGTATTACAATAGAAAAACCAACTGTCTATTACTTATAACTTCAAAAGCTATATCATTGCTACTGACCTGCTGTGTAACCTCGGTCAAGTCACTTCACTTGTTTCTCCTCCCATCCTTTTGCTGTGTAAGTTCTTTAGGACAGGGACTAGCTACACACTTGTACAATGCCTATCAACTGGGGGCCCTGATTGGGGCCTCTAGACACTAGCATACTAATCATAACAATAATATAATATAACAATAACCATACACAAAGAACTTAAGAGCTAAGGGGCAAGATTCTTTAGGTCAGATGTGGGCCATCTCCACCATCCTGCATACTGAGCAGGTCCCCAGGATAAATGTATATCAGCCTGAGGATTGTTTTCATCTATACGAGCTCTGAGGGACCAGTTTACCAGCCAAGTGCAAGGGCACCATTGTCCATGTCCAGCCATGTCCCCTACTCTAGCAGCTGTGAAGCAGAGTGTCATATGAGCTGCACAGGAGGAATTCCCAGGGCTAGATCAGTCTACTTTAGAGTTGTTTTGCATTGCCAGAGTGGCACAAAGCAGCCCTAGTGCACAAAAGAACTGGTGCCAGGATCACTACAGTAACTATTATAACACTTCTCTTATGCAAAATATATGACGATTAACACCTAAGCATTAGGCGCAGAACACAATTTACAGTAATTTATATAAATCTTTTGTATCCTTTAAAGTTCATACATTTGGTTTACCACAATATTAACAAGCTTCACCTTATATATTTCAGTGTATTACTGTACAGCTAATACAATTACATCGAGACTTCCATATGAAGAAAGATTGAAAAGACTGGGACAGTTTAATGAGATGAATAAGAGGAGACTTGATAGAGATGAAAAGAGAGGTCAAAAAGGTAAATAGCGTGTTCCTATTTACCCCCTCGTTATACAAGAAAAAGAAGACAGTTAAATTGAAAGGAAACAAATATTTGTTTTTTTAACGACAATGTGTGATTAAACCTATGGAACTCACTGCCACAAAGTATGAGACCAAGAGTTTACCTGATGTCGCAAAATAATTAGATATACGAGTGTGAACATAGGATAAAAGCATAAACAAGCTTTTTTTGTGTGTGTGTGTGTGTGTGTGTGTGTGTGTGTGTGTGTGTGTTTAAGGGATCTAAACTGTCGCACTTCAAGGCATAACCGTTATATTGAGAGTCTGGCTAGGAATAAAAAACTTCTTAATCATTCACTACAGGGGCTCCTTGAAGCTTTTCTGGTACTGATCTGTGTTCAAACCTTAATTCTTATGGGACAGACAACCGGTCTGCAAGGCAAGGCAACTTCTATGTTTCAGATTTTGCGCTTACCCCCCCCCCGCCCCGAAAGTGGTAATGCTGTAGTTATTTATTTTACATTATGGTTATATTAACAGTTTAAGCGCCCATAACTCTAAATTAACAATTTTTGTCCGGGAATGTTTTACTTTTATTAAAGAAAAAGTAAGGATCCCAAAAATTTAAACTAGATTGTTACAGGAAGCTAGTTGGGCTAGCTACAATATAGTTTTCTAAAGCACAACACTCTTAAATGTTCTCATGATAAACTTTTTGCTAGCAGCGCATAATTGTCTATACTGCAAGACTTTTCGCCTTCCTGCCCACCCTCTAAAATAGAGGATCATCAATACACCTCTACCTCGATATAACGCTGTCCTCAGGAGCCAAAAAATCTTACCGCGTTTTAGGTGAAACCACGTTATATGGAACTTGCTTTGATCCACCGAGTGCTCAGCCCCGCCCCCCCGTAGCACTGCTTTACCGCGCTATATCCGAATTCGTGTTATATCGGGTCGCGTTATATTGGGGTAGAGGTGTACTTCTAATTCCCCTAAATGCACAAGTACAGACCTCCCCTCCTGCACACTTCCTATAAAGCACATTATCAGAACTCTTCTCCTGCAGACCCTTAGGACATTTATGGCAACCAACTTCTCCTCCTCCACAAAGCTCAGATTCTGAAGCACAATTCTGTGGCAAAGCATTAATTCCTTGACAAATTCTGCAGCTGTGGAATCAAGGAACACATACCTGATTTTAGGTACTTTCTTCAGTATTTCTGGTGTCTTCATAAATTAAGTGTATGTTAATTAATCTACTCCCAGCAATTTTAAAAACATAATGCACAAAGTCTTATTAAACTCTTGTAACCCTGACAAGTCAGTTTTTAATACACGCTTTAAAATTCAGAACAATACCACATGGCAAGAAGATGAAAATGGCTTAAATATTAATGAATTAGGTAAAACAATACTTGGATCATTTCCAAATATAAGCCCTTTAATTGAAAGTCCAGAAAAACTACATTCAATGGTAGTTATACAAAATGCAATGGACAATAATTAAAGTAGCTCTAGACATTTTCCTCTTACCAGCGACAATAATATTAATTTCCTGTCTCAACAGGAAGTCATGTTATTTTTCTTGTATAATTCACACGATACTTTGAAAACTGTATGATTCATATACACACTCTCCTCTTATTTTACTAACTGTAGTCAAACCTCTTAAGTCAACTGCAAATATACTGCCTCTCTCTTTTATGCAGCTATCACCTGTTTCTTTAACTGGTGAGGTCCACTCAGATAAGTAACTGTCAGGGTTTCCCCCCCCACACTCTGAACTCTGGGGTACAGATGTGGGGACCCACATGAAAGACCCCCTAATCTTATATTCTACCAGCTTAGGTTAAAAACTTCCCCAAGGCACAAATTCCTTTCCTTGTCCTTGGATGGTATTGCTGCCACCACCAAGTGATTTACACAAAAACTCAGGGAAGGGTCACCTGGAATCCCTATCCCCCGAAAATATCCCCCCTCCAAACCCCTTTACCTCCTTTCCTGAGGAGGCTTGAGAATAATATACCAACCAATTGGTTAGCAATGTGAGCACAGACCAAACCCTTTGTCTTCAAGACACTGAAAATCAATCAGGTTCTTAAAAGAAGAACTTTACTAAAAGTAAAAGAATCACACCAGCAAAATCAGGATGGAAGGTAACTTTACAGGGTAATAAAAAGATTAAAAACACAGAGGATTCCCCTCTAGGCTCAGCTTCACAGTCACAAAAACAGGAATAAAACTACCTCTGTAGCATAGGAAAATTCACAAGCTAAAAAAAAGATAATCTAACGCATTTCCTTGCCTTACTTACAATTTCTGTGATTATTCCATGTATATTTTCAGGAGACAAAGAGAACAAACAACAAATCCTTCTCCCCTCCTCCCCCATTTGAAAGTATCTTCTTTCCTCATTGGTCCTTCTGGTCAGGTGCCAACTAGGTTAGTAAACTGTTTAACCCCTTGCAGGTAAGGCAATTCAGTACAGCTGCCAAGGACGGATTTTATGCTACTCTTTCCTCTATATTTATGACAGTAACCAATGAAATTATATAACTAAGCTACAACTTTCTTCTGTCATTACACTTATCTCACAGCATTAGAGGCTTGAAGAAAGAGCAAACAAAACTGCTTTTACAAGTGTTAGGAAACAAGGTGGGTGAGTTAATATATTTTATTGGAAAACTTCTGGTGAGAGAAACAAGCTTTCGTGCTTGTACCCAGCACTTCACCTGATCTGGGAAACTAACTCAGAATGTCACAGCTAAATACAAGGTGGAACTGAACTGTCAATTTAGAAAAACAGCCTTCTGAAGTCACCTCAGCTTTTGAGAGATTCTAACCCATTCTGTAGCACAAGAACATGTAGACTTAAGTCTTGAGTAGTGGAATAAATCTTGTATTAATGAAGTGACAAAGTCTTCTGGCATTCAACAGTAAAGCATTTGGCTTGTATGGAAGTGAAGATTTAGAGGTTGGACAGGATAATTTTTCTGGAATGCAATTATGGTATGAAAACAGACCACAAAAAAGGAAGCAGAAATTTTCACCAACTATTCTGTATATAGAAACATGTGTGTTTGTATTAAACCTGATCAGAATAACTGCCCTTTACATCACAGGTTAACACTCTGTTCATTGTTTCCAAGTACATGAGTTGGAAAGATGTTTTTAATTTAGAAAGTAAGCAAAACAAAGCATCCCCAATAAATTCTTCAGAAAACTGCTAAGACAAATCACCAGACAAATATGTTGACATACGTTTGAGGCATGGCTAACTACAAAAGATACTAGTTTCAGGGCTTTGGAGCTGTGCTCCGGCTCCGCTCCAGCTCCAGGCAAAAATCTGCAGCTCCACTGCTCCGGAGCTGCTCCGTGCTCCAGCTCCGGGCTCCGCTCCAAAGCCCTGGTTTCCTTCCCATCAATCTTGTATTGTTGTGTGCATAAATTATTCTTGAAGGCATGAAGAAATACCTATTGAAATCTTAAAGTCACAATCCCATCATGTAACAGAAAACAAACATTTAATTCACTAAAATGCAGAAATATATTTAGTTACATATTTTAAATAACCCGTATTTATAGTAAAACACAAGTAGAACAATAATAATAAATACATCACGTTAGCACTTTGAGGCCCAGTTACTATAGTGAGGGCCACATAAAGTGTCATTAATTAAGAGCTCCAGAAGGAAATCTACAAACTGCTCCTCTCTATAAAAGGCACAATCCTGCCTTTAGATCCGATAAGCCAGTGGTTCTCAAACTTTTGTACTGGTGACCCCTTTCACATAGCAAGCCTCTGAGTGCGTCCCCCCCTTATAAATTAAAAACACTTTTTTATATATTTAACACCATTATAAATGCTGGATGTAAAGCGGGGTTTGGGGTGGAGGCTGACAGCTCGCGACCCCCCATGTAATAACCTCGCAACCCCCTGAGGGGTCCTGACCCCCAGTTTGAGAACCCGTTATAAGCTCTCATATTAAAAGTAATAAGGTCTCCAATTTTCAAGTTTTGTACATGAAACGTTCCTTTTCCCTTTTTTCCTGTCTACATTAAAAAAAATGTGAATTCCACAAACAAACAAATTTATGTACATACATATAAAGCAGGGGTGGCCAAACTGCGACTTGTGAGCCACATGCAGCTCTTTTACTTTTAAAGTGTGGCTCGCGGAGCCCCCTTCAAAGCCCCTCATTCTCTGCTTACCAGACTGGGGGGGCAGGGAGCTCAGGGTTTCTGCCCTGCGGTGGGATGGTGGCGCTAGGGGCTTCTGCCAGAGACAACTGGTGCCTATTGAGAGTGGGGGAGGCACAATGTAAAGGTTCACCACCACCCTCAACAGGTTGAATCATGTCCTCACAGGCACATGCCCCCGACTTACCCTCAGTGACCCCTCCTTGCAGCTCCACGTGGAGAGGCAGTGGCAAACAGCTGGGAGCTGCAGGGAGGAGCCACTGCTTTAGCTCCATAGGGAGAGACAGCAGCAAAAGCAGTGGCTCTCCCTGCAGCTCCCAGCTGTTTGCGGCGGCCTCTCCTCACAGCTGCAGCTCCCGGCTTGTTGGCTCCAGTAGCGGCCGTGCAGGAAGGGGGCCCAACGGCACCATGTGACAAAGTAGGGCCATCAAACCCTGGCAAAACTCTCGGGGGGCACGTGACCCCCCCCAATGCATTCCCTCTGCCTGCCCAGTGGGGGTGGGGGGCTCCTCAGGGCTACAGGGCATGCCTTCTGGGGCTCTGTGCTTCAGCAGGAGCAGGGCTGAAGCCCCGAGCCCAAGCAAGCACTTCCCACAGGGCTGAAGCCCCAAGTGCCATCAGGTGCCTCCTACAAGGCTGAACTCCCAAGACCCCATCCCCGCAGGCTGAAGCCCCAAGTCTCGGTAGGCGCTTCCTGCAGAGCTGAAGTCCCGAGACCCCTCTCCCCGCAGGGTTGAAGCCCAGAGCCCCATTAGGTGTACTGTACTTTTCCCAATTCTAATATATCTTTTTTGAGATGGGGCGACCAGAACTGCAGACAGAAATCCAGATGCAGAATTATGATATTTTCCATCTTATCTAAAACTTTCCTAATGATTCCAAACTTTGTTAGCTTTTTGACTGCCGCTGCACAATAAGATGTTTTCAGAGAACTATCCACAATGATTCCAAGATCTCTTTCTTGAGTGGTAACAGCTAATTTAGACCCCCACCATTTTGTATGTATAATTTGGATTATTGTTTTCCAATGTGCATTACTTTGCACTTATCAACACTGAATTTCATCTGACATTTTGTTGCCCAGTCACCCAGTTTTGTGAAGTCCCTTTCTAGCCAATATGCAAAACATTTTCTATTAGGAGCTGGAAGTCACAACTTGGTATTAAGTTGGCTTTTCAGGTTCCATTTTTCAAGTTACATAAACAATTTAAAAACCAGAGATGGCAAAAACTAATTAGACTTGCACTGATTTTCTTAAAAAACTGGTTCATTTAGTAAAACATTCTGGATTACAGATTAACTTTCTTTGTATCATACCTATGACACTTCACTAGGAACAAAAATTGGAAGCACTAGGAGAAATGGATTGAATGGCTGTGTCCTTCTCCAATAGCTCTTTTATGAATTGTATCTCAATTTGCTGAAAGGATTCACCTTTCAATGAATTACACACATCCTCAAAGTCTTCAACAGCTAAAAGGACAGCTAAGGAGTTGCTACCTTCTCCTCTCCCATTTTCACCAGTATCAGGACACTAGTAAGAGCCAACATCAGGACTCAAATCCTCCAAGTGTCATATATTAGTATCCATGGAAAGTGGAGACCTCAGAAAAGGGAGCAAAAATAATAAATCTCCATCAAGAGCCTTGTTATTAAGGCCATGTCTACACTAGCACTTATGTTGGCAAAACTTTTGTCACTCAGGGGTGTGAAAAAACACCCCCCTGAGCAACGTAACTTTTGCCGGCATACGCATTGGCGTGCACAGCGCTATGTTGATGGGAGATGCTCTCCCGCCAACGTAGCAACCGCGGTTCTTTGAGCTGGTTTATATGTCGACAGGAGAGATCTCTCCTGTCAGCATAACGCAACTACACAAGCGTTCTTAAAGTGGCACAGCTGTGCCACTGTAAGCTTGTAAGCGCAGACATGGCCTTATTATGTATATTTTCATTTTCTTTCCCTGACTCTTTCAAAAGCAGATCAATTCAGCCACTGTGCCATTCCAATTAAATATAAGCACACAGTGCAAAGCAACAGATTTATGCTGTAGAAAAGTTGTTCTCTACATTGAGTAGAGCTATTACAGTTGCATATCTGTCAGGGTAATTACTGGTGTACCTGTGCTATGAGGTTTGCATGATAGGTTTGTAATATAGAGTAATGGTTGATAAAACCACCAAAAAGCTACAGATTCACACAAAGGGACTTTCCACTGTATTTCCCAAGAAAGATTTTGCCACATCATCTCAAATTTAATTAAAATGCAGATCTTTTTATTTGCCCCACCTGTTAGTTCACTGACAGACAGAAACTGGTTTATGATAAGCATTTTAAATGAGATATTGAGACACACTAGAGAAAGTTCTCCAAATCAATAAATAGTAATGA
>NW_020664368.1:906762-906931 GCF_002925995.2 Terrapene triunguis
GTATCAGAGGGGTAGCCGTGTTAGTCTTAAAGGTGCCACAGGACCCTCTGTTGCTTTTTACAGATTCAGACTAACACGGCTACCCCTCTGATACATCACAAACTGGTTATTTTATTTGCACTAAATGTACTATTCCTTTACTCAGCTGATTTTTTTCCCATATATATTT